>NC_060152.1:5281906-5417107 GCF_021292245.1 Micropterus dolomieu
CATGTCACAATAAGTAAGCAATAATTTTGCAATTACAGAGTGAATCTGAGACTTTTATTTGTTCTGTTTGTGTGTCTTATATTTGAGAGGGTTGTCACTCAATGCAGAGAAATAAGTAATAAAAAAGAGACCAACGCACTATAGGCTAGTGACAGACTGGCTTTGCTTTGCTGACGGGTAGCTACAGACAGACCCGGTGCTAATACGGCACTGGAACCTTAACGACCGTTATCTACCGCACCGAATATCAACGCGGATTTCTGTGCTTCAGTTCGGTGCAAATAGAGGTTAAAAACCAAGCAAATATCGGCCAAAATAAATCGGCAGCATTAATCGGCCATCGGCCGACCCGGATTTCAAAAGATCGGTATCGGCATCGGCGTGAAAAAAACCATATCGGTCGACCCTAGTACGCTACTGTTATCGCTTTCTGTGTATGAAAAGTGCTGTTTAAATGCAATGCACTATTAAATTGTTTTGATAATTATTTACCCTTTAAGGAGGGGGGCTGAGAACAATTTCCAACAATATCCTAAGGCTATCTATGCAATGGAAACATGGATTACAAGGCCAAAATATTGTCTACAAAGCTGCATTCAGTTTAATGTACATTAGATGTAACATTGAGGCGAGCAATGTGTTAAGCTGATTACAGTGATCTTGATTTCACAGTATCAATAGCATAGATATTAGGAGTGTAGGAGCAGTTTACTTGAAAAATGTGACAGTCTGTCTGGATCTAGCTTCCAAACAGTAACATGGATGACTAAGTGAAATAAGTGAAATGGTGTAGCCTATAAAAGCATTCTTATAATCCGTGTGCTAGCTTGCTCTGCAAAAACCATGTTGATAAATCAATATTAAAACGATAGATGAATCAATCCACGTGTTATATTTTTCATTTACTTTCGTGAAGTCACCTTCACCGTTGAATGCACTTGTGCTCTGTGGCAGACGGAACACTTTCTATCAGGGATAACTACCTTGGCACGACACTGGACAGTGACAGTAACATCCGAAAGGATCCGACTATTGAGACAAATTTGTTCTGCCTTTCGTATCAGCGCCATCTCATCGCAAGGAAGATATATTACTATGATTATTGTAGACTTTTTGTTCAGAGGGGGTACATAGGGGGGTCCAAGGTCTGTGTTACAGGGCAGCTGGCCCCTCCCAAAACATGCCACAGACTAGCTAGTCGCTAACTTTGTTTTTTTGGGCTGGGCTGGTCATACAGTTGGATTACTGTTCAATTTTTTCACTGAAAACAGCTACCTGCTGTGATGAGACTGGACTCTGCAGTCACATTCTTCAGTAAATGATGAGCTAAACAGTTTATTAAAAGCTCAGTGGATCTTCTTTGTTGGGTGATAATTCACTGCAACTAAACCTTTTACATGACTCAATTATTAAATGTTTATATTAAAAATAATTATTAATGCATTAACAGTATTTAAGGTACTCCAACATTATTTTTGCAACCAGCAGCGATAGCAGAGGATATGATCTAGACCAAAAACTAAGTGGAAAGTTAATGTGTCACCATAATGTTTTCAGTTTGCCCTTCCGTCCGCCCCGATCCCATGAACGATATCTCAGGAACGCCTTGAAGGAATTTCTTCAAATTTGGCACAAATGTCCACTTGGACACGAGGATGAACTGATTAGAATTTGGCATCAAAGATCAGTGGTCACAGTGGCCTCAGAAAACACATTTTTGCTCCTGTGAGTGAGTTTCACATACAGCTCATGGAGAGGTTTGGCATCTACGAATGCCAGCAGAAAACAAAAGCATCACATTTTGTATAGCTGCAGCTGTAAGAATCCATCTTTACATAATAATCATGTAGGTCCTGCTAGCCTGTGAGCATGCGTGTTCATCTCAGGGAGAACAGAATCATTCAACTCCAATGCACACTCTGGAGGCTGTGTGGTCTCAGCTACGAGGATCAGGAAATTAACATCTCCTCATTCACTCGTAAAAGCTGACACAAGCAAAACAATTGCTCATAATGAACGGCATCCTACTTCCCATGGCATGAATGTGCAAAAGTGTGAGAGGGCGTATGCGTTGTTGCTTGGCGGTTTTTAACAG
Source organism: Micropterus dolomieu (assembly GCF_021292245.1). Taxonomy (NCBI): domain Eukaryota; kingdom Metazoa; phylum Chordata; class Actinopteri; order Centrarchiformes; family Centrarchidae; genus Micropterus; species Micropterus dolomieu. The sequence continues at coordinate 5,284,002 of NC_060152.1, forward strand.
CGACCGGTTTTTGTGTTTGACGCCTGGTGTTTTGCTTAGGAAGAGAAAGCCCTCCGTGTAAATACCATGTCTGGTGCTGATGGCAGTTCCCACTCAGGAGCTTTTGTCCTGAACTTGACAGCTTCTCATTCATCTAGAGCAAAAACTAAGACAGTTTATGATCCACGTCAGTCAACACTGGTTCTCAAAGGAAACATTGACGATGAACATCCTGTTAAATAAGCCAAAGATAGGAACCAGCCTGTCTGACCACAGCAGGTAAAAGTAAAGCTATGCATTTTCTGACTGCATGATAGTGGACAGCAGTGCAGCAGGTTTTACACAATTCACTACTACTGTCTTATTGCTTTAAGTGAGATATTTTGCACAGTTTCTTTGTTTTTCTACAGCATGTTAAAGATTTTTAATAGAGGTTATAGGACATAAACATTGTTGATAAGTAACCCTTGTTTATTAAAGAATTGACTGTTAGCTAAACCCTTCTCTTGTATTTCCAGTAATAGCTTAGCAACCATATCTAGCACTATCATAGCAGGCCTGTCGGGCTTTGGGTTTTGCCACAAAGGGTATCATTTTCTTTTGCCACCCTGCCCCAGAAAAAGTAATGGCACTGTTTGTCATCCTTACTACCATGCAGAGGCATGCCTTTTTACTGGGGCAAGTGCCCCTGTATCCATGTGCCCCAGTAAGTTTGTTAAGACCCCTTGGCGTTGGTTTTGGACATGTAGGGCTCCGCGGTCAAGTTAGCAACAATTGGCAACATCCGGTCAAGTTAGCAATAATATACATGCAACGTCCCGTTACACTTTCAAAATAAAACTACCGGCTACTGCGAAAAGGCACATTGTTAATTATATAAAATGTCGCAAAAAATTAGTAAATGTTGAAAGCGAGGGTTTACAACGTAGATGAGAGGAAAAAGAGGGACTATCCTTCTGGGCAAAAAATGAAAATATAACTCAATGAGAGTGACTTACTGGAACAGCAGTCAGGTAAACTTGTGTTATCTCCTCTGAAAGTCTAATGTAAGCAGATTCATGTGTAGCCAAGCTGCAGTGAGTCAGCCTCTGTACTGTCTGTCCTGCTAAGCCAGCTGAGCAGCACAGCAAGGTCTGTTTTTGTCTTAGTTGCATGCCAGACTGTGAGTTATTTAACTCATGCATATTTGTTGAAAAAAGATTTTAACATAATTATTTTGAATGTTCTAGCTCAGATTTGTGAAGTGATCCACAAAGAATAATTTAAACTACAATTGACTATCTGTTTTTTTCAGCTTTCCCTAAGGAGCAAAAATCAGCCTTTAAACTCGATAGAAATCATGATTTGATATTTATCCTGATAATTATGGATATCGAATGATATGAGATCTTTTTATCGTGATAACATTTTTGGCCATACCGCCCAGCCCAAGTATAAATAGTATTTTAGCTTTGAAAATGTTAAAGGACACCTGGGAGACAGTTTGAATGGGCCTGATGCAGTTGATAACATTAATATCTAGCAAGTATTGACATCTATTATTTAAAGGGGCTATGCTTTAATTTGTCAGTACAGTGGATGCTGGATCGTAAGCCAGTAAGAGCACAGTTGATCCAAATCCACTACCAGCACAGCCTGAGATGTACAGCCAGCAGCAGTCTTAACAGACTGAGGATTTTTCTAGAAGAGGTTTCCATTCAAGCTTATAGCAGAGACAGACTGTTTAAAAGGTAGTAGTGAGAGCAGTGCAGTGTCAGGTGTGACTGTGCAGCAGTGGCAAATTGTTTACATGGCTAATAGGTAATAGCATACATAAAATGGGTATGTGTGCTTATACTCCGGTCAAATCCCTTTCTGACTGGCTAAGCAAAGGAAGCTGGTAATACCTGGCATACTAACACATTTCATAGACTTCAATCAAAAATAAATAAAAAATTTACACGAGGGATATGGGGGCCTGTGCCACAGTAGAGCTTCATGTCTAGCAACGCCCCTGCTACCATGGTAGCAACCGGGGGCATTTAAGGTCATTTGCATTTTACTGCTAACACCCAGAAGTTGTTGTGTGCTCCAACAGGTGGCCACCTGTTGGCATCTGTGGTACACGTGACTGAAAACTATGAATACAGTACAATTTACTTCACTGTAGAATTTTGAGTGAAAACAGGGGAAACACAACAATGAACAATGAATGAACTGACAATGGATGCCAAGAAACATGGTATGTAAGGCATGCAGCAGGAAGGCAAGACACAGACAGTCAAAGTATGAGAATTTTAAAACAGCAGTCTGAGTGTTTTGTACACAAAGAAATTAATAATATTATTTTTAATGCCAAATTCATTGGAAGGAATTTGGAGAATTAATAATTTGTTGTAGAAAGCATTTAACAACAAAAAAGTTACCCCCAACTTGAAAGCTAATAAACATATTTAAATGTCAAGCTCTGCTACTCCTTTGCATGCATGTTTGAAACAACACTATTATATATTGTAAGACTAATAAACAACTGTTCTTATTTATCCAACAGAAAAAGTTAAAAGTGTGTAAGCAGGCTGTATATCATATGGGCTGGAATAATTAACAAAGATATCTACATCGTGCCAGCTGGAGTTAATGCTCAGACATCCAAGGTGTGAACATGGTCACTAAAAATATGTTGGGTGCTTGTGCCTTATGTATTTAGTTATAACACATGCTTAATGTAGTGTAAGTTGACATAAATAAGTTATCCATGATAATTTCTCTTGTCTTGGCAAGTTTTCCTTATTAAATGGATGTGTTCCAAGTAGTATTTTAGATGGACAGACTTTGAATAATTTGAATAATTTGAACCTATCCTCATCCTTTTATTAAAGAGTAACTCTCTAGTCAGTTTGGAGGAAAAGATGCAGTCATATATGAACTTCAGGCAACAGTGTACTTATAAGATTAGATAGATTAGATTAACCTCAAACCTCCAACATGTTGTCAAAGTAAGTAACATTCCTGGGACGTTCCTGTGATTATGGATGCACATATGGATCACAGGTTCTGATCACAGCTGCTCATGGCAGGTTTACCATCATGATGGAAATCCAACTTAAGTCACACTGGATGAAAATATCAGAAAACTAAATCGTAGAATTAAGCTTAACTTTAGCTTTTCTTAAGTGCAACAAAATGTTGTTGTGATATCCTATACTTCCATCATACCATGATGGCAACTGTGCTGCTCTTCAGTTTCATGTGGTGTGTCCGTTATCTGTTTTACTCTAAGTTATTTTGTGTGCATATTTGTGATTCCACTGTAAGTCTTTGAGCTGTGCACCATGTTCACCTCAGCTGGAAGCCAGGGTACTTTTGAGATATTAAAATTAGCTTTCAACATGTTTCAGCAACTCAAACAGTGGGAAACTCACTTAACTCACACATTACCATTTTAAATTTTTATTTAACAGAAGCTCTGAAAGTGTATTTGTGTTTTTTTTCTGATACAGCAGAGGAATGTCTGTGTGTGTGGTAGGGGGTAACAAGCAACGTGAGGAATGCTAACAGACTGCTGGTCTTTATTTGGACTGGCTCCGGCTCTTATCTGTTTTTGCCTCTCACAACCTAAGCCTGTTCTCAGTACAGACCAATCACAGCCAGTTTAAATTCAGGAAGCCAATCAAAAGTGAGGCAGAAGAAAAATGGCAGTAATCTTCTTGCGAACGGGAAATCAAATGTAGACAATAATAATATGTTATAAAGAATGTAGTTTGTGATAAGATGAGAAAGTGACAATACAAACACACTGTCACTGTGCATGACTTCAAATATTTCAGGGCAGTGAACAGTGAACAGATGTTAGTTGCATGTTTCGTGTTAAATCCATAGGCACCGGAACAGACTTGATCATAGCTGTAGACTCTTAGTCTTGTTTACCTTAACTTATCTGGGATGGTAGTGGTCCAATTTTTATGAAACTTAACATGACTACATCTTTTGGAATGATATTTAATAATAATACAATTTTATAATTTATTTAATAAGATGTGTGATTCTAACTCTGCGTCTGTATTTATTGTAGTTGTTCTTTAATGATCCACTGAGTCAGGAGAAGTACAAACCCCTTTTTTACCCTAATCACCCAAATATATTGATGACATCATCAGATAGGGCTCAAGCTAATCTAGTCTTGTTGTCGGTCAGCAGCAGTGGCGGCAGCGTGGTGTGACGCGATTCATCAGACTTGGAGCCGCAGAGCCGCTTGGCTGCTCGGGATCTGGCTCTGCAGGGCCGCAGCAGTGTTTATGGAGCCGGGCTTGAGATTAGCATGACTGCACAGGCACACACACACACAGACACATACACACACTCTCTCAGGGTTTCCACTCTGATTGCTCGCTATGAATGCTCGCTGCACCCCTCCTCTTTTTTCAGGGGGTCCCCTTATCGAAGGCCTGGAGACTGGAGCAGGACACTATCTACAGATGTGGGAAGGATGTGTGTGTGTGAGCAACAGGGAGAGAGATTGAAGTGCTAGCGGCTAACTTGAAAAGGTTCAGAGCATCAGATATGGCTGTCGCCAGCACCGTCATGCTTTGGAAACTCCAACGCAGCCCAACAAGGCATCATCGGTGGAGTTCACTGCAGCCTTATCGCAACATGAGGCCAATATTCACTAATGCTGCTGAAACATGTGCATATCGGGTGATGACCTCATGTTGACAAAATGATTTTTAGGAACATGGAAACATTTTGGGTTTGAAATTGGCCAACTTGAGTTTTTAAATTTGCATAATGTTTGACACCAAAATTTGCAAACGTTGAGAGGGCTGTGCATGACAAAGATATGAAAGCCCCACTAGACAGGTCACACATGTTTAAAGTATCACAAGAGGTTATGTACATATACAGTACATGACCACCAGTGTGTGTGTGTGTGTGAGTGTGTGTGTGTGTGTGTGTTTGATAAGAAGCAGGGTGATGGCGCCATGTTGATCCTCCTATCAACAGCACTGCAGTAGTTCCCATGCTGTCCACATCCTTTAATGAGTGCATGTGTGTGTTCTCTGTGAATGCATTGTACAGGAGGAAAGTGTGTTTTTTATTTATTTATTTATTTAAGTTTTATTAATTTAACAATTTGATCAGACAAAAATACATACTTTTAGATTAAACAGTCTACTTATATAACAATTCAGACATATCTAAAAAAAAGTGAGTGAGATAAGACTATAGACCACAAAAAAGTATATAACAACAACACAATAGATATATAAACCAAAAAACGCAGTCAATCAGAACGTCTTTACCCCAGTGTTCCTTTATATTCTGTTCACTAATATCACAAACCCTCTCAAAGATGCTGCAACCTTAATGGGTGTCAGGAAAATGTTCCTCTCTCAGAAAAGAATTACATGTTTTGTTATTACCGACACTTTCAAATGAAGAGTGGCCTCTGTCATCAGTTTAAGCCACTTTGTACACACTGGTGTATGTGGGTTGTTGCAGTTACATAAAATAAGCTGCTGGCTGCGACAACAAAATGTGTAATCCCATAATGGACATTTTAGTTATGATATAAAAACACTTCAAGTTTTCTCAAGACCTCTTTCCAAAAAGGCAGTTCCAAGGGACAATCCCACAAGACATGTAGAAATGTGCCATACTTCCTTTTTACATTTTACACACCTTGTGTTAAGCCCATTTTAAACAGTTTGAGAGGTGTGAAATAATATCTATGTACAATTTTATAATGGATGAACTTTTTGCATCCCCTGAAGGGCAGCTAACATGTTTCTCTATGGTTTTAAAGGTTGTCAAAAGATGCCAAGCCTATCTCTAAGTGTGTGTGTGTTGTCTCGAGAGAGGGGCATTCTGATACTATTGTTAGTGAAATCTAATCTGTGTGTGTCGTATTGGGTTGGGGGTGGATGGGTTTGGGTACCAGGGGATAGTGTGTGTGTGTGTGTGTGTGTGTGTGTGTGTGTGTGTGTGTGTGTGCGTGTGTGTGTGATGTTAGTTTGAGGACATTGTGCTGAGCTCGGGTCTTCAGCAGCCTCTTTCTCCATTAATGCTCCATTAGCCAAATTAGAGGCCTAATTGAGGAGGCGAGGAGAACTCTCTTAAAGGCAGTGTGTGTGTGTTTGTGTGTGTTTGTATGTTGGGTCATTTACTGTAAAGGCAGACATTTAAAGGCACGTTTCATTTCAGACAGGAGGGCTGTTATCAGCAGAGCCTGTGAATGGATAAAGGTGCAACTGCTGGATGAGAAATGTGAGGCTCTTTGGCTGAATATTGGAGGGATCAGAGCTCTGACGACAGTCTCTGATGCTAATGGATCATCCTGAGCCTTAAAGGGCTGGTGGCTTCAAATTTGATTAGCGGGTTATTAGCTAATTAGCTAACTACTTACTGTGCTTGTTGCCCTCAGTGCCTGGTGGTGGGATGGGAAACTGGAGGAGACACAAGGTAGGTGTGCACTTGCGTGAGTGAATGTTTGTAGAGAGGAGGAGGAGGGATCTGGGTAAACGTGTAAGCATAGGTGAGTAACGAAGAAGAAATCATTTGTGTCTGCCAGAGACAGAGAGATTAGTTATGTTTCCATTAAGTGAATTCCTAAGAACTGCATGTCTGCTTTGTTTAGAGTAGAAGAGGCAGGTATGACAACATCAAGGTGTATGTCTGTTTTTTGTTTCTTTGTTTTTCCCCCACTTTTTATGGTAAAATAGAAAAGGTTTATTAAAACAGATAGATGGAAACACATCTTGTGAATCCACTGTGCATGCATATATGTGTAAGGCGTGACATATATTTTTAAAAATGCTTTCTTAGTTAAATTTGCAAAAACTTTTCTCCGCAAAGTTTCTCGTACCAGTGTTCCAAGTCGGAGTCAGGAAACTTTATTGATTATGCAAACTTGCAGTTTGAACTTGATGAGCACCACCTGTTCATGAGCAGGTAAATCATTTCAATAATACCTTACAGAAGTTGTCACACGAAAATACAAATGCTGCAGTGAATGCTAACAAAATCTAATATATGTATATATATATATATTTTTTTTTTCAATTTAGGTTTTAAATTTAATTTAATTTTGGTTTATTTAATTTCCAAATTATTCAGATTAAGGCATAATAGTTCTTAATTGTTTTTCCACTGTGGAAAAACACACTGTGGCAGGCTTTTTTTGTGAATTTCAAAATCATATCAAGTCATATTAAGTCATACCACTTAATAACAAATCTGTTTGTATGAGTTGCCTATGGTTCTTTCAAGAGGCCAATTGACACCAAAATCTCTTGAATCTTGAATACTTTTTCTTTAAGTAGATGTTTCTTCTCTTGAGTTCTTTGGCTTTTTAATGAATGCATTTGTGTGCAGACATCATATTATATTATATTTGGGTGCATGCCTGTGTGACTGTGTGTGTGTGGATAGGAAAGACAACAGTAAAGCCTTGATCTGTATGAAATTTCCCAGACCTGACCTCTCTGCTGAAAGTGCTCTAAAGTAGTTGGCAGAAGCAGCCACTCTGTGATAAACTGTAAATGACTGAGAGTTAGCTTAACCTAATCCCTTCTTGTAGGAGGCTGGCAGGTCACTCCGGCAACCTAACAGGTCTCTGTGTCCTGAGATCTCCACACCTCTGCACTTATCAAAGACTCATATATCACACCGTCTCTCAAAGCCCGACTCACTGGCCTGGCTCCACAAATTACTGCTCACTGAGTAGCAATACAGTGTGTAGGTGGGGAGACGTTATGGGCTGAAAAAGAGCTGCAGTGGTAAAGATACATTAAAAAAATACATTAAGATAAATTACAAAGTGGAGGTAAAGTATGTGGAAGAGTTTAAATGGAAAAGAAAATTCTATATAAATTCACAAAGCCCAAATATTTTTTTAGTCTTGCAAATATATAATATATAAATAATAATTACATATTGTAAACTCTCTTACGGAATACGGTATTCAAATAATGGCCAGCAAGAACAAATGAAGGCCGGAGGAAGTGATGAGTTTCCTTCATGGTAGATTAATATCGTCAAGGAAAAAATACCAGACATGACTCAAGCTGAAAACTCACCTGTGCACACACTGTGGCTGGTCGTGGATGAGGAGAAGCTGGGTTGGCAGGTGAACTGGACAGGTGACCTCTAGAACAGGAAAACCCCGTGACAGCTGTTAGAAAGCAGGTAAAGCACGACAACTTTTGGAATAAAGCATGGCACACTGAGAAGTCTCATGGTTGGGTAACGCTAGAAAATAACTAGTTCGTATGACAAGTTGAGTGACCACTTAGGAAGACAAAAGTGTTTATAGCTGTTCACTCACAGGAGGAGGGAAAAGTGACTTTCATAGAGGACGGGGAAGTCACATCACTAATGGTGCACAGAGTCTCGACAGTCTCTCCTTAAAGGTGTTACAGTTTTTTACAACCGCTAACATCCTTTTGTCCAATCTGTAGTCGCATTTTCAAAACTCTAAACACAATTAGCCCAACATCGGTCTGTTCATACCATACCATTAACACAGTTTCCACAATATATGCAGTCATTTAACCCATTTCTGAAATGCTTTACGTACAAGCTTACCTAATAGCAAAACTATGAATGTTTCTTGTGTTATTTACAAATGCTTGCACACAATATGTCAGAAATGAAGACACCATTTTCAAAACCTTAAATTATGTCTAAAGCATCTACTTCTGCTACAATAGTAGCTCAAAATCTATACTGAAACAGCTGATAAGCAATTCTGAACTTGTCATTGAAACATTGAGAAATGGCTCATTTATTGTAATTTGGGTAAAATAGATCAACCACAGCTAATTCCAATCTCAACCAGAGACATAGACAGGTGTTGAATTTCTTTCAATTACATCCACAATGCAGCAAAAAGGAGACTTCCTGGAGTTGAGTTTATTTATGTGGATACAGAATAACACAGAAAAGGAGAGAAAGAAAGAATAATGTCTGAACAAGGGAGAAGAATATTTGGTCCAGGGAGAGGAAGAGGGCTAGGGAGGAGTAGCTGAACCAGTAAGTGTTTCTGTCTAAGGTGCATAGTGATTGATGACATTTAATGTGATGTGGATGAGAACATGTGGCCAAAGGCTGAAGATAATAGGGATTAGAACAGGACGAAATCTTTGTTTCTATCCCTTCTGTGCATTTTTTGTTTCAATGTAAATGTGTATTTACGTTTACATTTACTCATTTGGCAGACACTTTTATCCAAAGCAACTTAAATATGAGAAAACAACATGCAACAAGCATCAATACAGTAAGAGATCCAAAAGGGACAATAAATACTAGTAAGAGCTATTACATTTACATTTACTCATATGGCGGACGCTTTTATCCAAAGTGACTTACATTTGAAGAACAACATACAATCACCAACAGAGCATCAAATACAGCACGAGATCTAAAACTGACAATACATATTAATAAAAGCAGAATTAAATACTAGTAAGCACTCATGGCATATATCGCATCGATGGGGTAGATACCTAGGGAAAGAAGTTAGAGTTAACAAAAAGTGCACTCAATACAAGATAATTGTTGGTTATAGAAGAAGAAGAGAACAGGAAGTGCATGTTAGATGTTAGAAGTTAGAGGTGTTATAAGAGGAAGTGTTCTCGGAAGAGATGAGTTTTCAAGAGCTTCTTGAAGTTAGAGAGGGACGCCCCTGCTCTGATGGTGTGTGGTAGCTTGTTCCACCATCGTGTTGATCACAGATGAGAACAGCCAGGACTGGGATTTCTTTGTGTGAAGGGATGGTAGAGCCAAGTAGCGTTCGTTGGAGGAGCATAGTGGCCGAGAAGGAACGTAAATGTATTTGACAGTGTTTTCACACATGTTGATCCCTGGCTGCATCTGACCTGGAGGCCATGCGTAGCCAGTGGAGGTCACACAGCAATGGAGTGACATGAGTCCTTTTGGACTGATCAAAAACCATTTGTAGGGGTTTCACCACACAAGCTGGAAGACCCGCTAGGAGGGCATTGCAATAGTCGAGGTGAGAGATAACCATGGCCTGTACCAGAAGCTGGATGGCATATTGAGTGAGGTAGGGCCTGATTTTTCTGATGTTGTGTAGAGCAAAGTAGCACAACCGAGAGACAGCAGCTACATGGTCTGAAAAGGACAGCTGGTCATCAATCATGACACCCAAGTTTCTCACCACCCTGGTTGGAGTGATGGTTGAGGAGTCAATATGTAGTTTGAGGTTATGGTGGATAGATTGCTTGGCTGGAATGACCAAGAGTTCAGTCTTAGAGAGGTTTAGTTGAAGGTGGCGGCCCCAGTGAGGTGGTGTAAATTGAGAAGAGAAGAGGCCCTAGCACTGAGCCCTGGGGTACCCCTGTGGAGAGGCAGTGGTTGCTGATAGTGCGGACAGGAGAATCATGTGATTGACTGTGTCAAAGGCAGCTGATAGTTCAAGCAGGATAAGAACCGAAGATTGGGCTGCAGCTTTAGCTGATCTTAGGGCTTCTTTTACAGACAAAAGAGCCGTTTCAGTAGAGTGGCCACTCTTAAAACCAGACTAATATGGATCTAGGAGGTCATTCCGTGAGAGGAATTCTGAGACCTGTTTGAAGACTGCCCTTTCGATAGTTTTGGATAGAAACGGTAGAAGAGAAACTGGCCAATAGTTCTCAACTTGAGTTGGGTCAAGTGAGGGCTTTTTAAGCAAGGGTGTAACCTGGCACCACAGTAGGAGATGTGGCTTGGAGGCGATTCGTAGGAATCGCATCCAGTGGGCATGTAGTGGGACGGCTATGGGTCAGGAGTTCTGATACTTCATTCTCTTTGAGAGGCGTAAACAAGGAGAGTGAAGTGCCATTGACCTGGGAGGGCAGAGAAACCCTAACCAGAGGGAGATGGAGGGAGACATGTATAAGGACTGCTACATAGTAGGTTTTCCTGTGCCGTGTTCACACAGTGGGAGCTGACCAGGGTGGGAATAGAATGGTTGATTTTGAGAGCTTTAGAGAATTGGCTAGAAGAAGGCAGCAAAGGTATCAGCAGACAAGTTTGTGGGTGGTGGAGGAGGATTTAGTAGCATTTTAAAAGTGGAAAATAATTTCCTTGAGTCAGTGGTAAGGATAGGGATCGTTCATTTTTATTGATGTTGATACCCTTATTGAGACTGCTTATCGATACCACTATCGATACTTTACTATTATTTAGTGATGGTTATTTGGTAAGACCAGACCCAACATGCAGGCATGAGGTAGGCCTGCACGGTATGAGGAAAATATTGAATGCGATATGATAACGTTATATATTGAGATGACATATCACTTACGCGATAAATATTATGCACGATAACATATTTTGAAGTGTACATATTAACTGCCTGGTTGTTTTTAATTTAATATTTTAAATACAGCTAAATGTTGTTTCTAGAGCAGCAACATTAATGTTTACAACAGCAACGTAACTCAATAACTTTGTCTGACATCCCAAGTAGTGAGTGACAGTTAGAAAGAATAACATCAGTGTGTATCAGTCCCTCCTCCTCTCTCGCTGGCTGCAGGTAACGTTACCAGGTAGGAGGAGGAGCGGCTGGTTTGTCTCAGCCAGCAGCTGAGTTTTTAAGACTACAGACCAGTCTGTGCTCCGGACAGACAGCTTTCTATTTAGCTTGTTTTTAACATTTGGCTAATGCCAAGCTAGCGTTAGCTGTGCTTGTATAAAACATGCAGGATGAGATACTGAGGACAGAGATGATTAAATTAACCATTTCTACATGTTTAACGTTACCTTACAGACAGGTGTATTGATAAAGTATTGTCTTTTTACTTGCGAAGGTTTTATTGCACGTACTTACAGTAACGAGCGTAGCTGTCATCAACTAACGTTACAGGAGTTTGGAGCTAACTTAACCCTCACCGTATTCCACCGCGATGGCACCGCCTCTCGCTCTGCTGCCGTGTGTGTGTGTGTAGGAGCCGGCAGAAAGCAGGCAGAGACTGCAGCCTGATGATTTCAAATTAAATCACATTTGACGCTCGAGACATAACGTTACATCGGGTCTCGATCCCCATCCCTAGCCGTTAGTGTCGCTTTTTGGCTAATTGTTGGCGCCATGGATCGATAGCTTTTTAACCAAGAATCTGCTGTTAATGATGCCAGACCAGAATCAGTCAACTCAGCAGAGTGGGTGCATTCCCAGGCAAATGATATCCACATGTACCAAAGAAAGTATACATTTCTGGAAATAGGCTTATTTGTTTTCTTGCTACTCTTTGATGAAAAGTTTGATACTAAGGCTACATTTAGACTGCATGCGCAGAAGAATAACACGACGTCACACGCAGCATGCTGTCATACAGAAGTAAACAAGCCACAGAGGTTAGCTCCAGTTAGCTCATACTTGCTCATCCACCCAATTTTCATGGGAGACTCCCGTGTTTCATTGTCCTATCACGGGTCACATTTCTCCTGAATTATGAAAAAGTGTTCACAACTTTATGTCCTTTTCATTACGGTTTCTGGATTTTACGCATCTGCCCCACAACTCACTAACGTTACCCCTCTCTCTCTCTGTGTAAGAAAGGGAAACTGTGAGCAAATGATGGCGAGATAGAGAAGAAAGAGAGCCACACGTATAATAATGGCTTTTTGTGGAGCTTTTTCATTCACCGCGGCTCTTTCTTCAACAGAACTGTGGTAAAAGCTGCTCTGCAGTGACGTCAAAGTCGCATCAATTCCGACTTGAGTGTCCAGACTGAGGTTGCATTTAAAAAGATCCGATCCGTATCGGATTTAAACCACATATGAAAGTGGCCCAAATCCAAACTGGAAAAGATCAGATTCCATGTGACTTGACCTGTTCACACTGTCATAAAAAGATCAGATCTGAGTCACATATAGGCAAAAAAAATCAGATTTGGGTCACTTTGGCCTGCAGTCTGAACGTAGCCTAAGATACTGGGTTAAGTCTGAAGCTGGAGCCAGGAGTCAGTTAGCATAGGGGAAACAGCTCTCCTTACTGTTCCAAGTTGAAAAATAGACCAAGATCAACACCCCATAATGCTTGCGAATTAGCACAGTATATCTTCTTTGTTTAAGTTGTGTTTTTGCGGATAGTTATGTACCTTAACTAAGCTAAGCTACTTGAGTCCTAGCTCCAGCGCCATACTTAACACAGAGATGAGAAACTGGTACCTATCTTCTTGTAACTCCCAGTTAGAAAATGAATTAGCGGATACACGTTCCTTTCAAGTTAAACAACTAAAACCATTTGGAAAGGATCATGGTCATGATGAAAAAGTCATTTTTCATAATGTCAAGACATTACAACTGGCAGTCTGGGTTGTAAGATCAAAAAAAGATTGGCAGCTGCTTGTGAATGTTAGTTAGTTACCCAGCGGAGTAAATATTATGAGAAATATTTACCCTGCCAGTTTTACACGTGACTCTTTGTGTAGGCAAGAGTCTAATGGAACTAGGGTTCTTAGCAGTTCTTATAAACTAGATGAAAACTCAAGTTTTACTTATAAGCCAAAGTTTTGATATTTTCTGATGCCACTGACAGTAAAACGAGGTATGACGTCAATGCTTTTCACGTCAATATTTTCCAACATTTTTTATAAAACCTTGTTAAAGATAATCCACTGTAAACTCTGAGTCCCTTTTGTTCCTCCCTTAATTGTTTAATTCTTTTCTCTGACATGACTGGTTGGTGTCAACTGCGCACCAGTAAAAAGAACAACCGTGGAGAACATTTAAGTGTCCTTTGCCTCTCATTATGTATCACTGAGGAATTATTGGACGCACCCACCCCTTTGGAAAAGTACAGCTATTTGGCTAATTGAATTTTAACCTTTGACAGTTAAAATGCATGAGCACATGGAATTGGGTTCGTCCCAGAAAGGTTGGGAAAATTATCCACCTCATTGACCTTTCAGTTAAGTCTTTCTGGATAAAAAGTGAATTTCCTCAAACGAGGCCTGACTCTGGTTTCACATTATTCAGTTTAACACCTAACCACTGAGGCACAATCCATCCAGCAGCGTGTCGCGATGCATGCCACTTCTCTGCGTCAAGAGGAGAGAGTGAAATGGAGTCACGGACAATGAACAGCAGTCTCACTGAAAGGACATGTGATCAAAGCATGTCTCTAGAGTCTTTTTCCGTTTGTGCGGTTACCTCTCTGAAGATGCCCACAAGCCAAACATCAGGTGCGATAATGTGTGAAAACCTCAAACCGATCTGAAGATGTTGGCTGAGAATATGCAGACACCGGATCCTCATAAACTGACATGATGTTGTGAAAACGGTGATGGTATACGCTATCAGTGTCTGCAATGGTGATAGGAAGTGTCATTGGATCCCTCCTCGCACAAGGTCCTGGCGACTTGTCATCCGCTGAAAAGGGAGTTGTCACGGTGATATATGGGTGTTGTAATCCCTGCAGTGAGAGCCCTGATGTTTACCCAACCCCATATTTCCTCCTTCTCAAAGAGCCCGGACTGGGAATCCTAAACCTGAGAAGAGATTAGCTGGCCAGGAAGAAAAGAGAAGAGAGAAAGGAGAAGAGGGAGCGGAGCAAGGAAGAAAAGGAGAGGACTCTATAGGTCTATTCTCCTCTACCTGTTCAGATCTAGGTCTGAAAGGTGAAACTGTACACGACCCAGTGAAGCTCTTGCTGTGACACTCGTGGAGTTATACCCTCGCCGGGGTCAAGGGAGATCAGAGATGACTGTCGTCTCTGTGGTTTCAACACACTCCCGACTTTTCTCAGGCTAAATTCAACAGTTGTACTCTGCTGAATGGTCCTACGAGTGGTCCTACTGGGAAGGCACAAGTTGTGCAAAAAACTGTGGCAGATGAGCATGTGATTCACCTGACACAGATTACTTTTAAATTTCCCATGAAATGGAAAGCAGAGTGCTACTTGCTTCTACATATGTGTTTCCTGTAAAAACACAAAGCTAGGGAGGGAGTTGTTGTGGATATTGATGTTTACAGTATCCAATACCACTGAATGTTAGACACAGCAGTTAGCAGTTACTAAAGAAACAAGCAAAGCTATCTGTCCGTCAGGAAACTCAGGGCAGCCGGGGAAGGCTTCAGAGTGAAAACCAGAAAATATTTTCTCCACAAAATATGATCCAGTTTCACCCAAATCAGTGAATAAAGTTGCTTTTCAACTCAATGAGGCCCGGCCAGACCCCCAGAAAAACTCTGCTGCAGTGGCGTCATAAAAATTGAGAATTCTTCATTTGACACTAAATTAATACACAGTCTCGAATGCAGGATCAGTCATCCACATTATTTATTGTTTTCCAGAAAATGACAAACTCTAAAATATCATTAAGAATATGTCTGTATGTATGTATTACTTTTTGTCATAGTTTGGTTACATACTGGCTTATAGTTCACTTATAGCACAAGACATACCATATTTTGTATTTATTTATTTTATTAAACATTGATTTAACCAGATGATCTCATTGAGATTTAAACCTCTTTTTCAAGAGAGACCTGGCCAAAATAGCTATAGAGTTACAGTTAAGAACAGCAGACAAACCCACATTAACCAAAAGACATTCAGTGACTCTTAAGATACACAAATAAAGAATATAACTTTAACACCACATCAGGATGCTAACATGCTTACATTGACAATGCTAATGTTAAGCAGGGATGTGTACCATCTTAGTTTAGCGTGTTACATGCTAATATTTGCTAATGTGCTCTAAAAACAAGAACTGTTGAGGCTAAAAAGAATGTCATTAGTTTTGCAGCTATTTGGTCAAGTATTTGACAAAATTAAATTTTGACCTGATGATGGTGCTAGAAGTTATTAAAAATCATTCTGAGGGGTACATTTTTGTCAATCCATGAAATCATTCTCTAGACATTTCAGACAAATGTCAACCTCATCACTAAAGACAAAGCAGAGCGAATCACAAAGTCATTAACCATGGCTGTCCGATGACCGGCCGACTGACATTGACATCCCTAGACCTAGAACTAGCATGTCAGCCAAAGTTTATAGTCATAAACAATTAGGTTTCACTGCAAAGTTCCACAACTGAAATCTGGTCTGTTAGTTAATTCCCTTAAAATGAATTACACACTCCTGGGGAATTTTCAAAACGAAGCGCCAAGGGATTTTTATCCAGAGGTCTATGCTTGCGCTTTTTCTCACACTACATCTGTCAGGCAGCATACGCAGCTTATCCTGTTTAGGTCTGACAAGGCAGACAAGTGAAACCTTACACAAGCTCTTACTGTGACACCTATGTATTCGCACCCTGGTGGGGTCAAGGGAGATCAGGGATGACTGCCGTCTCTGCTGTCTCAGCACACTCCCAACCTTTCTCTGAGTAAATCCAACAATTGTCCTTGGATGAATAAGTGACTGGTGTTATGTTTTCTGTGATGAGTATTGGAACCTTTAATGTACTGTGAGAGAATAGCGTCATCCCACTTTCTCAAAATGAGGAGCTGCCTCCATTACGAGACAGATGCGATTACTAAAATTGCATGCATTAGCTTCTTTGGCTAGTCTAGGTCCATTGACAGCTAAAGAGAAATTTTAACGGGGAAGAAAAAACACTGTTGATATTGAGTTGCTTACTGAGCATTAGACAAGTTAATCAAAACTTTACAGAAAGCTACATGGATAAGAAATGACATAGCATTATTTGGTTTTTGGTAAGCTGTATTTGGTTACTCCAACATCTCTGGGAGAGCTGACAGATTTGGTGAGTCTTCTTGTTGATCTACTGCACTTAGCATCAGAATAAAAGTCCAATATCCACCCAGTACTTTTCTTTGTTCTGACAATTATGTGTTTAAACTTTATCTAAGATTATCCTGGAAATATGGATGAGAGCTCTTGGCACCCTGAGCGGAATCCTGACAACTCCATACAGACAGAAGCCCGGGGTCGCTCCCCTCCTCAGTGATGTATCTGTAAAGTGTTAGGGTCAGAGCGTTGGGAGAGACTCACACAGCCGCAATATGTGCAGGATATCAAGCTTGATCTTCCATGCCGAGAGTGCTCCAGATGTGCGTCGGCATGTGTGAAATTTGACCGCTGGAGCTCAAGGAATTAGACATACCAAAGCGGTGTTTACTCAGCTTTGATTTCTCAGATTAAAAAGACCAGCAAGCACTCTGTTTGAGCCGATGTGACTTGATGCAGGCACTTGCAGACAATTTGGAAATGACATTCCAAGAGAGAATTACTGTTACAAACAGACAGTATGTTCTTATGGAAGATTAATGTAAGCTAGCGCTTCACAATTACTTTGTAAACATTCAATCACTCAGAATTAGGACAAAACATGTGTGTGTTTGTTTTGCCACTTGGTTTTGAGCTGTTTCTGACCACCCACAGTAGTCCTGGTTTGAGTTTTCCTCCAGCTCTTCAGTTATGTAGTTGGTAAGCACTGCTCTGCGGGGATAATGCTTTCATTTAACAGGCCTCATCAAAGATTGTTTTTTGTGGCATTCACCTTCATGCTCTGCTTTTGCTTTTATTTGCAAGGACCTCTCGGTACACATGCTTGTCTGGTTGGGTGTGGTGGAAAATAGCTGCGGAATACCACACATTGTATTCAGAACAGGGAAAATACCACCAGATGCCCCAAAATCCAGGTAAAACTTTAGTTAAGGCTGATAAATGTATGTGCTCCTCCAGCCACTGACAAAGGGTATGTATCTATGCCAAAATTTCTACTTTTTGGATCCTCATCTGCATCTACATATGGTAATAGATCAAACGATCATACTGATGAGCAGACTGCTCATGGATGATTTTTGGAGACTACCTAAATCATTCAGGATTATAGTAGGGCCAGCAGATATTTGGATAACAATATTTGAACCAATGCGTTCCGCCTCTCTTGCTCTCCACATAGACTGTTTACTTGCATGCAACCAAAGCCCACTCAAACGTGATTGGTCAATACTACAAACGGACTACAAATGGAAACCAGAATACTTCCAATACCAAAATCTTGGCTCTTGCCTACAGATTCTGCATTCATATGCAGATATCTGTTTATAGAGATTACATCCAGGTAACTTCTTTTTCTTTCTTTGTCTCGCGCAATTGCTGTGTTTATGTTCATTCATTCACTGTGACAGAGAGCGGCGATCGCAGTGAGCAGAGGGGTTTGCAATGGAGATGAATCTACTCAATGAGATGATAACTGTGCCTTTTTTTTGCGAAAATATAAGCAGCCAATCACAGTTCTTGTGGTCTGCATGTGATATCTCTGTAGCCGCTGTTGCTTTGACGTGTGGTTACATTTTTGAGAAGGTGAACATACGCTACAGTGTACCTTACCGCATATAGCCACTGTAGCTACGCTGAAGCCCCTTTAATCCAACAATACATCAATATTTTGTTTGTTGGCTCATGGCCTAACTTTACACATTTTATTTAATTTTTTTGAAAACTAAACCAGACTTAATCAGACTGAAAGCATAACTTAAGTGGAGGTGATGACCATCCAAGTTGTCTTGAGGTCCTTCCCAGCATTTGGAAGATTCAGTTCAGATTCAGCTGGTAAAATGTAAAAACGGCTGGGGATTTGGGCCCCAACGCTAAAATCGAATTTCCTGCTCTGATGGAAACCCATATTCGAAGTTTATAAAGTTATTAATAACCAGATTTCAAGAACTTAAATCTGGTCTTGTATTTAATGTCCTCAAATGAATCTCACAGTCCTGGAGTTTTATCATGAAGTGTCATGTGTCTGGTAGAGGTCCCTTCTTGTTCTCACACTATATCTGTCAAGCCACACGGCCGGCTGTATCCCCTTGATGTTTAGTCTGTGGTACACCGATATTTTGACAGCAGTACAATAACACAGTGTTGCACCTATGTTTGTATGTTTGGCTTACGGCCTACTGTGATTACAATCTCATGCTTGTATTAAGGATGGAAGTTGGGGCAGTAAGTCTTAGCCAGGATGTGTGCTGCTGAAAACCCAGGTTGTAAAAAATGTCTTGTTTTGTGAAATATTCCTGCACCTGCATCTGACCTCAGATGGCCTGGGATATAGACTTTATTTGGCTTCCCTGGTTTGGTGTAAGTGATACAGTGTGATAAGTCAATGAGGCATCCTTGCAGGGTGTGTGTGCTTTTGGGGCTCTCTCACCGAATGTAGGATTTGGCATGTCCCAGTTCATAAATCCCACACATGCCTTCATGCTTTCATACCTCCCCAACTAAAGATCCATTGTTCCGCTTACTGTTTTGAGGTATGTCTCTCGGTGAGTTAAATTCAAACAAAGTCATCTCTCACAAGAGCTTGTTGAAAAAGTTCTCACTGAGGGGATCCGTGGAAATACCGCCCCCCTCGATGTCCCATTCTTAGCTGGGTTTGCCTTCTCTGAAGAGGGTACACAGAAGGAGAATTCGTACATTAGACGTGACTAACAAATTGTTAGCTTTACTCTTGCCCAGTGGACGCCCCTAGACAGGATATTTTGGAAAAATGTGTTGAAAGAGCTTTACAGGTGTACCGTGAAAGGGTTGTGTGGCAGCAATTGTTCTCTCAATGGGGTCTGAAAAGCAGTTATCAATACAAAAGTTTGCTTTTTCTAAGCCTGGAAACTCACAGCCGCACAAAAGTAGGGTGGGATACAGACACATTAATTTTCCTACATTACATTCCTTTTCAGATGAAGTGAGGCAGAGTGGGAACGACACGGGCATCTAAAATGCAGACACTCAGGCAACGACACTAAATACCTCAGTAAAATTTTATAAAACACTTTCCCTGGAGATTCTTCATCTGTAAGAAGTACAAAATGATGCTTATGCCGCTGTCATTTCTATCAACTTCAGCTCTCAGTCTTGGAGCTCGGATCCAAGCAATTTTTCATATTTATGGCTGAACTTTCGCTGTAAGCATGATGTATACTCCGAAAGTTGTTTAGATCCAAAGCTCAGCAGTAAATATTAAAAACTGTTGGATCTATGTGTGTGGAGGTTTTCTTTCTTCAAGTGCCTGAGTAAAGTTTGGCGGGGTTCTTGGTCATCTTTGATTCATTCCATCACAGCAAATCATTGATCCTGTCTCTTATATGATTCTCCAGTTACTATTTGGCTTAATATAAGGTGGAAAATAGACAACTAGGTTTACTGAAGTACTGTACGTAAGTACAACTTTGAACTTTCCAAGACTAGAAATAAAGGTTTTCACCTTATAGAAAAATAAAATTTCTGCCACAGTTCTTCATAAGGAGTGTTTTTAATAAGTTCTAAAAAAAAGTAACTAAGTACTTAAAGTGTGTACAGTTTGAGGAATAATTCATATCTCTCCAAAGTCTCCAAAACTAGAAATATATAAAGATTTCACCAAGTAGCAAAACTAAACTTTAACACTCCTTCACAATGAGAATTTTAATATTTTAAAGAAATTCTATTTAAAGTACAATTTTGAGGGATTGAATTGATCTGAAACCATTAAAATCCCCCTACACTAGAAATGAAAAGTTTTCCATCTACTATGACAGCTTTAAAACTCTTCTTCACAAAAAGTACTTTTACTTGCTGTTAATGCTTGTTTGCTTCTACTGTTAATCACATTGACCTTCCTGTGACTCAGTCATTACAAACTCAGGCTGTGCAGCCAAATATTTTCGAACCCATGGATCTTCATTTAACATTTTAGAGGAGAATCCAACGTTTCCAAAGATGCCAGACTGAATTTTCAGGACAATGTGTAAAAGTGAAGCACAGGACATCTAGTGTATTTCCAACCATAAAAACCACGTTGTCTTTGGTTTGAATATTTTCCTCGTATACCTTCAATGAAAAGCTGGAAAGGAGCTGGTCAAGAATCTATATGATACTGTCAGACAGTGGGACACCAGACCCTGATTTTTCCAACCTTAATGCTGCTTTAGTGGAAACAAAAGGGAGACATTGGATGTTACAGATTTAAATGCAGGGCTTATACTTGTGATGGTGTATTTTCCCCCTGTGGTATTTCTACATTTACTAGAGGATTTGAGTCGTTTTCTGCCATTCTTCATCAAATCAAATGAGTCTCTATACACGACTATAGTTGTGCAAAAAATTTGGGGCTATAATCAGACTTTTGGACTGGCCAGTAATTGGACCTGTTTCCCCCTTCTCTCTTCGCAGTTTAGCCCCAAGCTACTGCCTGTCTTCAATGATACACTGAGGGGAGTAAGGGCAGCAGGACCATAATACCCACTCGGGGACGAGCTGTCAGAAGCCCTGAAACACTATCCTCTCTCAGACCAAAGCACTGCATGTTTTTATCAGGATTGTATCACTGGGATACAACACACAGGTCATTTGGGGAGAATTTTCTGAGAAATGACCTCATCTATTAAAGAGTAGGAGTCAGAGTAATGCTCAGTGAAGTTCATGTTAGGTGGTGGTTTTAGCTTTTAAGATTCCCAGAGTGGAGATTGCTGTCTGGCCTTAATTCTAGCAATGATACTGCCCTCAAGTGGATGCTCCTACTATTAGTACTGTAGCACCCTCATGTCACAGGCAAAAATACAGTGACAGTAAAACGTTAGGAACGTAAGAAAAGAGGCCATAAAAACTTTCTAAATGTTTTTGGCCACTGTGGTTATAGTAGCTGGTGTGACTCTAACAACTCTTTCCAGTTCTCTTGGCTTGGGCTCTGTGCCAAGCTTTTCCATAAACTGTTTTTCAATTAGGACCCAGTGCTCTTGGCATTTAATGAAGGGAACAGAAGTGGAAGCCCTCAGCAGCAGCAGCAGCAGTACTCAGGGCTGGGGATCTCGGGAGAATGACAGAGGCATACAAATTGTCACTGTTAAAGGTCATAATTGCCTGAAACCTTTAAGCTTCAAAACAGGCTCTTCTTGTGTGGCAGAAGTGCTGCTGTGCACTCCTCTGAGATGGAAAGGTTGATTGCAACTGTGGCATTTAAGAGAAGAGAGAGTTTGAGGATTGCTTATTGTGTGGTCCAGTGATGCTCCACCCCCCCCTTTCCCCCTTTGCTCTGTGTTTCAAAGACCTGTCGCTTCATGGCTTGTCAAAATCCTCCCTTTAAACAGTGGGCAAAAATAGAAGCTAATGATTGAAGTTCCATCCATAAATTTGTGGTCGCAGTTTGGAATTACAAGGCTGTTGCATGTGTTTGTGCATTCATACACATGGGAGTGATTGAGAACATTTTGCTTTTAGTTATTGCCCTTTCAAATGATTATATATATATAGCATTGTTTATATATTAAAACAATGCTCTCACTTAATTTCGTAGTATTACTTGCCTCTTGGACTGGAACCTAAGTTCTTGGTGCATGAAGTACAAATAAAAAATTGAACAGCTCTAAAGTCCCCAGAACTCTCTCCATGTATGACTCCTATCCAGTGGTATTTTTTCCTTGACACCATATTGTTTGCTAACAGTCTGAATTTTTAAATGTGAAATCTGTCAAGAGAAACTATATAAATGCCATCTAGGCCACTGAGGGATTGGATACGTCAGTAATCGATGCAACAGAGACGCTGCTGTCAGTGGAAAAAAGTGTTACGTTTCAAAATGTAAATGTGTCGCTTTCCCATTTAATATGGCATACATTACTGCTGATAGTCCTTCCACTAATGTGAATAAATGATGATACATTTGGCTTGGAAATCCTTTAAGTGAGGATTTGTGGCAGTTAATCATTATGAAGTGGAAAGTGAGGTTCCCTCACGTCTAATAATAGTAAAGTGAATCTCGTAAAACCGAGCACTTTTAAACTAAAATAAAATAAAATATTCTCCTGCTGACTGCACTTAGACTTTGGCTCGTGATGAAATTTCTGTCTTTGGAACATATGAAGATTAATTCCACACTGTAAACAGGTGAGAAGCGCCTATTAGGTCAAATAGCTCTATCAATCAGACTAATCCACGTGTGGTTTTCATCTCAAAGGCTCAGTAACGCCTTCGACTTTAGGTTTGATCTTGTGTCTGTCCAAATATCTGTAGTTCTGTCTGTCTCAACACTGCCACAGTGAGAAATATTCAGCCTCAAGCCCTTGCTTACCATATTCTACTGGAAGAGACACTGGGACGGAGACAGTGGAAAACCATTTTAGTCAATGCTGGAGGACACAGGTTTTGGTAATGATGAAGATCTGGAGACATGCAAATCCCTCCAGGATCACATTCCACCTCTTTGTGTTTGTGTGTGTGGGGGTGCACATGTGCAAGTATGAACACGTGTCTGTGCATCTGTTCTGTCTTTCGTATGCGCTCTCGCTGTCTTAATGCTAATGTGTTCCCTCTCATGGATGTTTGCGTGCCCGTAACAATGAGCCAGTGAGCTGCTCATTAGCAAGCTGCTTTAGTCATCCTGGATGGTCCTCAGTGGAAAGAGGAGACACGAGCTGAAAAGAGCGCCACCCCCGCCAACGGCAGCAAAGCCCGGGTCAGGAGAGGTACCAGCTCTGGTCTGTCAAGACCATCCACTTACTGTGAAGTGAACTGCGGCTCTTCCCTGAGCGGCAATTAATCAGGTCACATGTTCCTCACGCTCAAGTCATATAGATTTCAGCCTGAAAGCAGTTAAATATGCAAATGTCTCTAAAGCTGTTAAGTAACTCTACCCTTTTGTCGTGCTTTTTTCTCAACCACATTTAAAGCCTGAGTGGCAGTTGTGACTACTTAAAGCTGTGCCACGAGTCAATGAAGAGCTCAAGTCATATTTGTGTTCCACTGTGCAAGCAACTACTTGATTTAATAATGCTGTTTTATGAAGCATGATTCATATTTCAAAGGCTGCATATCTGGAGTGGAAATAATTCAGCGCTTGGGTTTAGACAGGCTTAAATCTTTGATCCTCCCCGGTGATCTTGACTTGCCTTTTGCTTTGTCTTATTTTCTTGTGTGCAAAGTGTTTTTTGTTGTGCGTGTAAGAAAACAGACGTCTCTAATAGAGTCATTAGCTGTGGTTTGATGGCTGTAGCTGTCTTCGATATGCCCGAGACACCCGGCGTTCTCATGACTTTCTCAGGATCCTCATCAGTGCACTTGGGTGGTAATTGGCCAATGATGGTGCTCATCACATTTATCATCCCCATGGCCTTTTAGCTCCATCAGACACATGTAACTTCTCAAATACGTTCCGTGTGAAGATGTAATTTCTTTTAGATAACAATCGAAGGAATGCTTTGATCTGATTGCTTTTGGTATAAACAATGATAAGATGCAATCAGATTTTACTAGACTGCTTTGATTTTGGAGCTTCTGAGTGATCACTGATGAACCTATGCATATTCTGGGCGATATGTGGACGATGTTGTGGTATCAGCTGCAATTGTTGACTGCTTACAGATGTACTGGCCCATCTCCTCATCGCCTCGTACTTGTGATTAAGCCACAGAACAATGACTTGGGCACATCGTAAAGACAAACAGGAAAGCCTCGCTGTTTTTCCTTCACTCCATTTCCTTTGATTCTCCAAAGGTCTAGCCAGTTGTAAATCTAAAAGCATATTAAGAAAAGATTGTAGATGCTGACACAGAATGCTTCTGGAGCCCATTCAAAGCGATCATATTTTGATTTTGAGTTTTCATCCCCCTGTGATTCTTTAATCACTGAGAGGCTGGAGTCGCTGATCTGTACTCCAGTGCCTCAGTTTCCCCCTTCAGTAGGTTGGTGTGGAAAATTCATGTCATCTGACTCCCCCTCCACTGGTTCTGATTAGGGAGGAGTGCTCCGGGAATTCTGGATCCGGGGTCTCTCACTCCGATTAACCACGGTCAGGCCCGATTCCACGCTCATCGCTCTCACACCTCGTCACATTCCCATCCAATCCCCGCACAAACTGTGCCGTTAGGAGCTGGCCGGTGAAGTTAGGCAATAAGATCAAGAAACGACAGAGCGAGAGAAAGCTTATTTTTCTCCTGTTGATCATACGCTCAGCTCCAAATGTTCTGAACCGCTGACACATAGTTGTAATGCAAATCAATTTGGAAGCTAGATCTTAAGATAAGTCAAGAAGAATGTTCCAAATCACAAATCATCGTTGTTTTGTCATCTGAGTTGGATATTATTTTATTATATATTTATGTGCTCCTCTCTGTGGATTTTAACATCCACTTAAAACACACATTAAAAGCTTTGTGAAAAGCCTTCTTAAATGATTTTGTTTCACTCTTAAGTAAACCTGCCTTTTGAGAGCTGGCTGATAAAATTGGTTATAGACCCAGAAGAGTAAGTGTCCGATTGGTCTGTGTTGTTCTGGTAAAATAATATGTCAGATCCAATCCCGGTTTAAATGATAATTACAGTTCATTACAACTTGGATCAAGTTGTCGTAAGTTTAGTCTGTTTTGATAACGTTGTTCTCGCCAAAGTAATAACACTGCATACGTTTTGACATCTCATAGCGGAACTAAATAACATTAATAAAGGCTGAATTCCAATAAGTTGGTGCCGTTCCAGTCCCCTAGTGTTGTACATCCTGGCTTCCTGCCATGGCTTATTGGAACACCCAAATGGATCAGAGCCATCGTTAATGTCACCTGTGATTTTCCTGCTATGACATGTCAAAGTGACTGCTGTGGAGAAAAAAAAGGTCTACTGCTGAGATCTGAGAGCATGGCGACATCGCTCAAAAGAAATCCAGGCACACAAGCAGACAGATCGTCAAACACACTGTTGGAGTGACGGTGGCTGGCTGGTGCTTTTGTTATTTTCATTCACATGCACTATTATGAAAAATGTACATGATTGATTTAAATGAATAGTATATAGCATCTAATAGTAATCTAATGTAAAATATCAGATAGAAGCAGATTATGTATAGAGAACTCATTACTCAGAAACACATGTCACTTGTGAGGGGGGGTTAAATAAAGAAAAAAATATACATGTTAGCGATAGTAACCAGACAAAAAAGGTTATGTTAAAGAGATCTTACATTTTTACCTGGGACGTGTAGCTTTAACCTCAGTTTCTTAGCATGACATCATGTACGTAACTGTCAAATGCTTATTTAAGACTCAGCCGGAAACATTTAAACTCATGGAGTTAACATAGTTTAATTAGCTAGCTATCTACAATTGCTAATATAATTTCAGCAGGCAAAATAAACACTCTTCAGCTAGTCTGCTTTTGTCTACCTCTGTCTGAAATCAAAGACCCGTTGTGTCATAAATTACTATGGATTTAGATGGTAAATCT
Organism: Micropterus dolomieu; assembly: GCF_021292245.1. Lineage (NCBI taxonomy): Eukaryota > Metazoa > Chordata > Actinopteri > Centrarchiformes > Centrarchidae > Micropterus > Micropterus dolomieu. The sequence continues at coordinate 5,310,124 of NC_060152.1, forward strand.
GCCATCGTTATCATTGTACATCATATGTGTAGTGAAGCAAAAGCTTGTTGTATTAACAGTAACTATAGGGGAGTACTAGGCTGAGCATAAAATTGTAAAAATGTTGTGACCAAAACTGTGAAAATAAGATCAAAGATAAAAACAGGCTTATCCTTAAACTTAACATAGAAGTGTAATGTTTTAGTTATTTGAATGCAGAGCATAGAATGTTAAACTCTTTGGTCATTGTAGAAACCAAAATCTGTCCCAGGCCTTTCTTTTTTTCTTCCCTTTTTGGTATACATCCCTTTTTGTGTTCTCAGTGGTATATACTTTAAAAGTTTCATGCAAATGAAAATCTTTTTCATATTTTCTCCCTCATGCATGCTGCTACATCAAAAGCGTTGTCCAAAAGCCCTATTAAAGTTTGCAATCCATTTATGAAAAAGTCCAGGTAGAGCATGGAGCATAAATCTATTTGAGGAACAAGCCTGTGGTTAAAACAAAGTAAAGCTCCTTGAACTGCAGCTCCTTTGAAAGATGGAAAACAGGTCATTCTTAGGCCTCATCAAGAAACTAAATCAAAGAAGGGAGTCGCTGTAGCCTAAGGAATGGAGTCAGGGGAGTGAAAACCATTAAAAGTGCATTGTGCAGGCAGTCTGCAGAGGGAAAAAAAAGAAGAAAGAGATACACGAGAGGAATCACAAAAGCAAAACTACCACAACAGTGAGGTTTAAAAACAGTGTGAATGTGAAAATGTATGATGTCCTTTTGTCTTATGTGTGGTTAAGTGTAGATCTGTCCAATGTCATGCACCATAAATCTTAAAGTAGGCCTTATTGGTTCACAAGCTTCAGACGACTTGACATTAACACAAATTTGGGAGAAAAAAGAAAGTTAAAGTGCCTTAAATCATCAGCACTTTTCACCCTCCTCCTTTAGAAAATTGCTTCCGTCTGCTTATTGAGCCATAAAATAACACGGGAGTCACGAAAATCCTCGACAGATTTTGTGATTCTTACAATCAAATTAAATGTGGTAAGTTCCGATTGCAGCTCATTACAGCTGACTAGAAGAGGAACGTTGTGCGCGATTATTCTCTCATCAGGAGCATCCTTGTGGGAAGTTGAGAATTTGGGGTATTTTTATGAGTGTCGTCATTTTTAAAGAAAATGGCAGCTGATGCTAAATTAGGAACTTTGCCGACTTTTACCATTTGCCAAACCATCGATGTTATAAATCCTTCCTAACAGGACCGTTTCATACTGTTGCCATTACTGCAAGTGGAACAACATGGGACTGGTTTAACTTTGTTTCCTGCTTGTTTGAACCGGCTGCTAAAAGTAACTGGATGCTGCTGGCAGCCCAATAAACTTAAAAGCTGGTCTACAAATATTTGGATGACTCAAACGAAGTCATGACTATTGAGAGAAGAGATAAACATGAACAAATGTGAATCTGCGTGGAGATGTCTTAGATTGTTATTGTAGGATCTTGCTACTGAGCTCATGTAATGAGCGAGGTGGCATGTTGCTAGCGTGTCTGTCTGTAATTTTATGTTCTTTAACAAATTACCTCCCTGTCTCTCCTCCTCCTCCTTCTCCCCTCTCTCTCTCTCTCTCTCTCTCAGGACACCGAGCGTTGGGAGAGGTCAGCGCTGAAGGTCGCTGAGATCATGTCAGCTTTGATCCAGGAGAGGAGTCCCGCCCTGGTGGGACAGCTTCTGCAGGCGTAAAGGGAAGCAGCACCAACCGAGAACCTCCTCTACCAGACTCACGAACGCTGCAGGGATGAGGCAGTGTTTATTCTGCTCTAAATCCATCTCATCAGTTAAAGCAAGGTTAAAGGGATACTCCCAGGATTAAGTGCTGCCCAGCGAAAACTTTGGGGACTTTCAAGAGATTAACTTCCAAAAAAGAATTGAAGCAGCAAATGCAGAGATATTCTGAATTTTAGCACCAAGACTGCATCAGGCTCAACCCCAGAATCCTACACTTCCCTTCGCTCCTTTTGTTTAGCTTTCTGCAAAAAATCAGATTGTGGCAATGAAAGCTAGTCTTTACTATAATCAACCACAAATCGGATGTTGTGGTCTATTCTAACAATATATGTGGTTGGTAAAGTGGCCAGTATTTTGTTGGGTTGCACCAGTGCCAAATGAAAGAGAGTGAATTAGTTGGTTGTTTGAGATATTAAAACAGAAAAATAGTTAACATTTATCATTAATATTTACATATTGACTGAACACATTATAAAGCTGCTGTAGGTTTACTTTTTTATTGTTTGTTTTTTTTTGTAAGTTTTTTTCATCAAATTAGTACAGCTGGATTTTTCAGAAATTAAAGCCCCTATGTTTTGGATTTTAAACATTCTTGCTTTGGAGACTCCTAGTGATATTACTATGGACACAATGATGCACATCAACACGTACAATCATATAAAAACACATAGGGGCTTTAAAATGGCTGTAAACAAATGAGACCATTGTTGAGAAAATGTTAGTCCCCTACTGGAACCAAGAGATACTGATTTAAAATCTAAAGAAGGTAGACAAATTAAAGCATTCAGTTTTTGAAACTTTTTGCAACTTATGTTCACAAAAATTCCTTCCAGTATGTTTGTCCTCTTCAATAAAGCACAAAAGAAACATGGAGGATCATAACTTATGTGAATTGTGCTGTGCTGACACCATAACTGCTTTAAGTTTGAGCCAGCCATCTAGGTTCGGTCTAAGTTGTTCACCGGAAGTATCACAAGTACTTTGAGAAGCGAGACATGGCCCCAAATGCATGTACAGTACATTCGCATAACAAATGATTATTTCCAACCTGGATCAACAGACCGGATCACTACGTGAAGTTATTACTGTGGGAATTTGAATTACAATATGTATTACAACAAAAACTGGGCGTTTGTAAACAGATAGGACAAATAGTAGTTTTCACACTGAACCCATTTGATTCCGACTTGGCTACTTTAGAATAGTGTGAAGACTGAAGTCAAACTCTGGATGACGCAAGTGGACTAAACTGCCTGAGAGGGTGAAGTGAGTCTAGTGCTTTCTTTTTTTTGTGGTGCGATAGCAAAGCACAGCAGCCACAGAATATGATATGTTATTTTAGCTTCAATTCAAAAGATAAACTGATAAATCCATCAGCTGATCATGAACTGTCAAGGAAGTGATCTGTCTAAGCGACAAATATATATTTATGCTATTTATTTGTTAACCACAGTAACACTTGTGCAATGCTGGGATTGTCCCTGATATTCCTGCTTGCGTCTAATTAAAAACATGATGACACCATAGTAATTATTTCCCCAATTTAATCCTGTTTCTACCTGGTCGTCATTCATAAACAGTCATTTTTTTATGTGCTTTCTGTACTCTAACAACAAATATACACAAGAAGCAGTAAAGTGCAGCATGATCTGCTGTATCACTGATGATCGCAGGATGAAAGTCCCCAAAACTGTCATGGGGTGCTATTGATAAAACTGTATTGTGTCATAAGGACTGCTTTTACCACTGGATAAAGTGACTTAAACACTAATGTGTAATAAGAGGGCGCTTATATATTTGTACTCCATTAAAACTGCTTATTGAAAACACTAAAAAAGGAGAGAACAAAGTTTTTTTTTTCATATTTTACTGTACAAGTGCGGATTTCAGAAAATTATGTTTTATTCAGAAATCCAACAAAATATATTTACCTTTTGCCATCAAACCTGAAGTCACAGATTGGACCCCCAACAGCAGCAACAGATGTGCAGTGTCTTGCTCATGGGAATTTCAGCTGTCTCCCGACTGTGAACATTTAGGTGTGTTGGCCCGAAACGATTCCTAATCAAAACGTGACTGAAGTGCTGTAAAGGTCCTGAAGTTTAGATGCAAGTCTGGTTGTCTGTCTGCGACCTCATGCATCAGTGAAGCCCTTAATGAAGCAGCATTGTACAGAGGAGGCTCCTGTTTCCTGCAGTGAACCAGCTCTGATACCAGCAGACCTTGCGGCATTTTTGCACTGCGCCCCCAGACTGATGATGGGGAGAGAAAAAGCAATGACGTCCTCCAAGAAGATGTGTGCCATGCTTTTATTCCACAAGTTAAGATATGAAGATCCAACTGTCAAATGCATAGAGAGGCTCGGTCACAAGAGGCTTGACTATATGGAGGGTTCAGGGAAACCTTTTATACCTCCTCATAGTTAAAATGATAAAAGATTCTCACTTTTTCATTTGACATCTCTGACTTGGACCTGTCCAGGGTGTACCCCGCCTTTCGCCCGATGTCAGCTGGGATTGGCTCCAGCCCCCCCCGACTCTGTACGCAGGATAAGCGGTTGACGATGGATGGATGGATGGATGGATGGAAGATGTCTTAATTCTATCCTATATTTAAGATATTTATCAGATGACAAAAATGTAAATTAAATTGCAAAAAGAGATGAGATGTGGATGGCATTAAAGTCAGTAGTGTAATTGACTGGATCTGTAGAAAATATGGTGTGCAGGTGTTGGTGGGGGGAAATGTTACAAGACCAGGTCAGTGCACATAGGGAGAGTATCTTTTGTTGACTTTTGGGACTTGGAGCACCAGGGCTAAATGCTCTCATTCAGCCCAAGTGGACTGATCTGTCTTCCAATTAGAAGACGCTACAAGAGAAGAGCGAACAAGGCACAAACAAGCAGGCCAGAGTTTATGCTCCGGGCTTCATATCTACCTCTTAAACCGATAACATTCATAAATGGACTCCTAAATCTCATTACACATATACAGACCCAACATATATAATCTGACCAAGTCACACTTGTTACCAAGCTGTCACAGTGCTCTAGCCATTCGTGTTACCTGACCTGTGAAACACCTAGACTCTACACTTAATGTCATTCTGTTTCAAATGATACCTACTTAAAGATATATACTTTAGGCCGCTCCTTTCTTGCTTTATTTTTTTGATGAAATCCATTTTATGTCACGTCCAGAATGCACCAACAACAACAATATTTATCTCATGTTGAAGTCTTAACACAACTAGTGATTCCAGCTGTCAGAAAGATGTAGTGCAATATTTTTCTCCAGAAAGGAAATTACTACAAAACTGACCTTAACTACATTAGTTAAATAAATTTACCTTGTAATGTTGCATCTCTGGTGAACCATAACAAAATATACAACCATCAGGATCATGTTATTGTCAGAGGAGGGTAAAACAGCGTTGCACATCAGAGAGTCTTTAAAAGTGTTGATGCCGGAACATTCCTAAGATCGGCACAAAGGCCTCGTCGCTTTGTGTACGCCTCTCAAACTTCCAGGGCATCTCCAGTTTCCTGTACTCCTCTGCAGCTCAGTGGAATTCCAACTGTTGAGAGAGAGCCGCCCCAGGCTCCATCTTCAGATTCCTGTAATGAACTCCTCACAGCATATGCATATATTTTATGGATTTCTCTGCAGATTGTAACCCACAGTGAGATGTGATAAGAACTGCAACTCTCTAATAGTGCAGGATCTTCCTCTTAATTTGTTAGATATGTGGGTTTTTTCACTTTACTGTACCTCTGCGAATGCTATGTTAAAGGATAAGGCTGGCTTTATTCTATATTTCCATGAAGAAACATAGCAAACAATGAGTTAGTTTGTCTATCTAATATCTTCTGAATTTCCTGTCCTGTCTATGGTGCTCAGCCCTGAGCCTATTCATTTCTACAGAACACAATATCTTTAAATTGTGGGGCACAAATATAATATAATTTAGAACAAAGGCTCAGCAATTTCCCTAAACAGCTGTACACAGTAGTTTTAAGCAAATGTGCATTTGTTAGGGATTATTTTCAGCAGCAGATTAACACACATTTGGTGCTCTAGTAAGTATTTGGGGCCACAGGATGGAAATATTTTCTAAAACTATTCCTACTAATTTGTACATCAGTGATACTTTGGCTGTGTGCGTTTAGACTTGATGCCATCCACGTCTACAGTGATATTGTTACTGGATAGTTCAAAGCAATAGTCAGACACAAAATGAACACTGAAACAGTTTTTGTTTGTTTTAATTACTCCTCCTGTTCATACTGACTGTTAAGAGATGGACAAAATACAAAGTCCTGTAGTCCTGCTTGTTAATCTGAAATTATGGATAAGAGGCTTCAGCAGTCTGAGTAAGTCACATAAAGTGGATGTCTTCCAAAGTGGATGTTTCCTTTTCTTTTTTAAGACAGGGACATCATGCAGCAAAAGGAAGAAACTGGGGCTTGCGGGCCTAAAGTGATTCAGGTGGGGTGGCCTGGACATAAACTCGTGAGAAGAAGGGTTTCAGGTTACAGTTGAGACTGTTGATTATTGAAAAGCCTGCCAATTCACTGATATCATCACTAGAAAACAGAAAAGTCAAGTCTGGTTGGACTGAAGGACATTACCAGCACTATTAACACACCTGGACTAGTGATCAGATGTCAGGCTGTGGTGATGAAAGCTTGGTGAAACTGTGTACTTTATGTATTTCTTTGAGTATAGTGACACCTGGCGGTTATCCCAGCTATCCAATCTTTCTCGGTGTGACTGTTAGATATTCTTTCTCCACTAGGGGGCCACATTGGACTTGTCTACACGAGGAATGCAAGTGTAGTGCATAAGATTTTGGTGAATTTCAAATAGGCTTTGTCTATTCTATTTTGTGAGTGTTTATTTTGAGTGTCTCATAACCCTTTACAATAAAACACAGGAAAATTACAAAAAGAGAATTTATAAGTGAATAGGAAAGATCCGTCTTGGATTTAACTGTTTGTTTATCTCTCCTCTCTGTGTGAATGCTGTTGTCCTCTTCTGTGTTTGTGTGGCCAGTCCTCTTTCCAGGTCTCTATGGCGGAGAGGTGGTGGTGTGGGCTCAGATCCTACTTAGTGAGCGACACCTGAAGCTGCCCAATTGTCCTCCTGGATCCACCCTCTTATGTTTTACAATCTACAATTTGTCATCATAATTGTATATGACTGTCTGTTGTGAATCTATTCTGTACACACGACTGTCTATTGCACGTGTGTCTGTCCTGGGGAGGGATCCCTCCTCTGTTGCTCTTCCAGAGGATTCTACCATTACTTTCCCTGTTAGAAGGTTTTTTTGGAGGGGAGTTTTCCCTTATTCGAATCGAGGGCTGTCTGACAGAGGGTGCTGTGTGCTCTACAGATTTTAAAGCCCCTTGAGGCAAACTGGGATTTGTGATATTGGACTATGATTAAAATAGACTTGACAGGTAAAACAGAGCTTTTACAAAAAACCTGACTGTGGCTTAGAGGTTTAAGGCGCTGACCATGAATCGCAATGTCCACATCTCTGTCATCTCTCTACTGTCAAGTCTCTAATAAAGACATAAAACGCGTCTGACCTGACATGATTGTCATCCTTCAAAGACAGAGTTGGTCAGCCACAATGTCAGATTTTCTTGGAAATATACATGTAATATTTTGGAATAGTTTTAAGATTGAGGAGTGGAAAAAAGCCTCTTTTTTTAATATCCTAAGCCTGTGATTAACCCCCAATGCTGTGGTTGTAGGTGCTGCCAGATGGTTCAGTTGTGATTGTTGTAGCTGCTGTGTCTGAGCTGAGCTAGCTTAATGCTAACCAGAGCCACGGGCCTTGGCTGATACCTCAGACCAGGTCCTGTTTAGATAGCGCCACTGCTGGTGCAGCATGGAGGGAGACCAAAGCCAGATGCCACAGTTTGACTGTCTGTAGGTCTGCCAGGCTCAGACAGCACGTCGTCACCCCGACTAGCCAACCACAGCTCTGATTACGGTCTTGGTATTGTAATAGAGCCTAGGGCCCTGTGCTCACAACTAGGTACGTGTGCCTTTCCATTGAAGCACATCCACTGTAGATGTTCTGTGTGTGTCTGCGAGGGTTTGAAGTGAATGTGACAACCCTAAATTTAGATTGCTGTGTCCGAGTTCATCCTGGCCGAAGGATTCCCACATCTGGATCACAATAAAAGCGACACATCCATGCCAGCAACGCCTAACATAAGGGCACACGGAGAGAAACCACAAGAAAGCTTCTTCCTGGAGACTACAAAACAAACACAGCGAGGGGGTCAAGGGAGCAGACAAAGAATATGAGGACTCTGGACGGGTCAGGAAGCTCTGTGAGGTGGGATGCCAAGTACAATAACGCAGCCATGAATACAGGAGGGAAGGTGTTCAGAAATTTGACCTCATGAAGTCATCGCAAACCCACAATGTCTGGATAATGCAACTCAGTGGGATTCCGTGTCTGTTTGTGTCGCTGTAGTTAAAACCATAGCACAAATGCTGTCAGGGTTGAATTTCCATGGATTCCCACTAATGCTCACAATATAAACATACATGTAATATAAATGTTTGCAGCAACTGAGGTCACTTCAGATTAAAGTGCTCAACAAATGGCACCTGGAATCAGACAGGGACATCTGTGGACTATAGTGCCATCTAGTGGAGATCACGTTTGAATTTCATGATTGATTTAAAACAAATACTCAACAGTCTAACCACCAAATCCACACAGTTGAATGCAAGTTTGCCGTCTCACATATAGCCATAATGACTGCCATAGAAGGTGCTGAAAAATTCAGATTAAGCTTCCCCTATTTTCAAAGGTACAGCAACAGATGTTGAAACAATTGTTGTGAGATCAGAGTGCAGAGAAGCTGCAGCGTAAACATGTTAGGAGTGATGTCACTGTGTGGAGAAATGAGTTTATACTGAATTTGGGGGGTTAAGCTGTGATTTTGTTGGTAAGGAGGAGGTTTACAGACCAAGTCAGCCTGGGAAAATTCAAGACGAGGAATTTAATGACACAAGTTCCTGTTGCTGAGCATGCCCCGGAGAAAAGCACCTAAAGTGAAGAACGTCAGTGGCCTATGGTAGATGGGTGATTTTACTGATCAGATAAGGTTTTATGCTGCCTTTGTGTGCTTCCTGTAACATCCTGGTGTGACTTAATAAAAAATAAGAAACTACATGCAAAATAAATTTTTCAGATCATATTAGGTTGTGTGTAAATTAACAATATTTGTGCACCCACTATGTAATATTTATGTCTATCATTCATATCCCATTTGGTTAATATCAACTTGTAAAAAGCAGAAGGAAAAGAAAGAATGGGAAAGCTAGAACTCTGATTCATTTCTTTCAACTAATAAAGATCAATTAAACTGCTTTCTTCTGTTAGCAGTCACGTGGCTGGCATTTACACAAACTATAACAGGTCTTACTAATAGTGGAATGTAAGTACTCTTACTTAAGTGCTGTACCTCAAGGTACTTTCTACTTCACTACATCTATATTTGAGGTGAATATATTGAGGCAATTATTGTACTTTTTACTCAACTGCAAATCCCAACCCTCCTTTCAATGCTCCCTCCAAAGCCACTCCCCCAAAACACATTGTCATGTGCATGTGAGTGTACATGCAGGCAGGTAGGTAAGCGTGTAGGCCTGTCTGTCATTTCACCATGCTTATTGCAGTTCCTATAACAGCCACAGATACCAGATCTTTTTAATTTTTGTGTCAAAGTATTCGATTTTGTGGTTGGAATAAATTGCCTACCCCAGGGGTAAATACCCTGAACAAAATTATAAACCAACACTTAACAACACTAAGATCTAAGACTTTCTGACTTATTCCCCAACAGTGTTGATACTTGACATCTTTTCTAAAGCTGAGTTTATCCAGTAACATCTGTAACATTTGTTTTCCACACAATAAATTTCTGTTGCCTTTTATTGTGGACAGCCTAAGGCACACCAATCCCCATGCTGTCTGATCAGCATCTTGATGTGCTACACCTGTGATGTGGATGGATTATCTTGGCAAAGTAGAAGTGCTCACTAACACAGATTTAGACAGATTTGTGAACAATATTTGAGAGAAATAGGCCTTTTGTGTACATAAAGAAAGTCTTATTTGAGTGCAGCTCATGATGAATGGGGGCAAAAACAAAAGTGTTGCCTTCATAATTTTGTTCAGTGTAATTAGTAAATTTACCATGAAACAGAAAGTATAATTTTTTATTTACTGAAAGCATAAATAACAATGGCAACACAAAATGGGAATATAAAAATGCCAAAAAACAGCATGTAATACTACTACTACTCATGTGTTGTTATTTCTTTACTTTTTATTCTTGATGTAGCTTCCATGTGCACTTCCAATTCAATTTTGTTAGAGCCAAAATTCCAAACTTTTCTCTATAGTTTAAAACATCCGTAAGGGAGCTGGAGGGAAATTTGGGGATTTGATGGAACTTTTGGACACTGTGACCACAGCACTTGAAGGCAACAGAAATTTATTGTGTGGAAAACAAATGTTTCAGATGTTACTGGATAAACCCAGCTTTAGGAAAGATGTCAAGGATCAACGCTGTTGGGGAATAACTTTCATTCAGTCTTGCGTGGTGTTGTTCAAATACCATACAACTGTAGAAATTGGCAGATTTCACTCTATTATATTTTTTATTATTCTGTCTCCTCCGGCCCCCATACCCACTCCCACATATTTCCTCCATCCCCACGAACTGACCGCCTCTGAGGGCCAAATGAATTCCACATTTCTCCCCTCCTGAGCTGTCACTGGTCCACACACAGCTGAGGCTTGCCTTATAAATGAGACTCGGCAGGACGTGAGATCTATCGCTGACAGCCACGTCTGAAACAACCTGCTGGAGTCACTCAGTCAATGTGAAGCTTTATCTCCCTGCTGCTGCCTCGGCAAATGTAGACAGGCCCCCGGGGCCTACGGTGGTGCTCTGGTAAACCACAGCGGTGTGGTGAGCAACCTGTTGAGTGACAATGTTGGGAAGATCTGCCGCAGCTCACTGCAGATGAACGCAGAGTCTCATTCAGTAGTCAAATATATAGGTTTTCTTTACAAAAGAGCAGTATAGTAAAGAAAGAATGATTAAAAATAGGTTGGAGGATTTACCATAATACATAATGTTCTTCTATCAGTGGTGGAGGAAATACTCAAACCCTTTAACCTTTAAGTGAACAAAGGAAAAACACAATGAAATACTACTGTCACTACTTGCATTCATTGTTTTCCTTAAGCTGAAGTAAACAAATATTCACAGTAATATGTGCAGTAAAAGCATTCATTTTGAAGGAGAGTTATGTTTTACATGTGGATGAAAGTCTTTGTGAAACTTTAATTCTTCCAGGGTTAGGAGGTTAAAAAAGTAAGAAGTAGAAAGTATCTGAAAGTACTAATATCCAAGTAAAAACTGTACTTAAAGCTGCATTAATTGTTTTTTGGCCACTGGAGGGCAGAAGAACTACAAAATAGTAAAGTGCAATTTATACTTCTGCGTTGAATCGACGGCGTAGCCTCTGCGTAGCCCCCTACCCTACGCCGTCACCTACGCCGTAGCCTGACGTGCACCTCCTCAAAAATGTAACTACACGTTGAGGCGACGCAGACCGTAAGCACTGTGATTGGTCGGCTGGGTAACCTCGCAATGCCTCCGATTTGACCGAAAGTGCCCCGTGCTTTGTAGTAACTTTTACTAGCGGCCAAAATGGTGGCTGTAACACGGTGGATCAATATATTTGAGCGTCACAACCCGAGCGAAATGACTCTATACTATCAGAATGTGATCCATTCGGTCAATAACATTTGAAAAGGCAATAACAGCCGCATGTATACAGTTTTACCCACATTCACGTTAGCGGAGCTCTAAACCAGAAGTTAGCCTGCTTGGCCGGCAAAAGTCAACACAGTGGACGCTGTAGCGCTACTGCTGACTAGCGTTTGGGGGTGTAATTGCAGAATGACGGGAACACCGATGCACAAGTATAACTGCATGGCTAACCTAGTGAATCAGGACAGAACACCTCCTCCGAGGCCAGTTTGACAATAGGGAATACTTTGCCAAGGTGATTTACATCTGTTCTGACAACACATTCTCACTCCCAGCTCGCCACATATGGATGCTTGGTCACTTTTTAATGCCTGGGTACCCCTTCAGTGTCGTCATTCGACGTTCAGGCCTACGTAGTCAAGTTAGAAACAATAAGTATGCAACGTCTGGTTAGTGTATCAAAATAAAACTACTTGTTAACGTTGTGAAATGTCACAATTGTGAAAAGTTGTTAACACGTAAAACACCGCAGTTTAGGTTTAGGGAACAAAATGACTTGGTTAGGTTTAGGAAAACATTAAGTTTTGGGTTAAAATAACAACAACTGACCCCATACGGGTCTTGAACATGCATCAATATTTGACAACTTGGGAGTTAGAACCTGTTTGTTCTGACCAGGATTTTGACTCTGGGGACAACAAAGACACGGCAGGTTCAGGTGGGGACAGGAGCGACATGAGAAGAGCAGGAGAAGAGCGAGAGGGAGGTAGGCTAAGCCAGAGAGGAAATGATAGCATGTAGAGCCAAAATATTTCCACATCGATCTCTTTTATTTTTACTAACTAACTATTTTTTCATTTATATTCAGTTAATTTCGACCAAATTGGAGTTCAGTAGAAAGGCCAACCAAGGTGTTTTTGGTAAGTTTTATTTCATTTCTGTCTGACAGTGAGAAAGTCTACTCAAAATGGTTGTATGTTTCAGTTTGATAAGTAAGGCCAGGGCTAGCTGGTTAGCATGTTATCCCTTCACTAGATAGATGTCTTTGAGAGAACTGTTACTTCTTCACTTTCTGTTGATAATGTTTTTAACTCTTAAATCTCTCAAATCCTCACACATTGCACCTTTAATTAAAAGATACCAAACAATGTTTTGTTTAAATACATCTGAACCTAAATACTTTTAACCTCCGCATACAATGTCAAACACCAGAAGCTAAGGAGCTGCCTGGTGTTGTAATCTTTGTGGACTCCTTCGCTCAGCAGGACTGAGATCCAAACCTTGTCTACATTACCAGTGCCAAAAGAGTGGATTAGCTGTAAGAGGGAGTTTAGTAATAGAGTGAATTGGGCCAAATTAGGTCCAACAATTTTCTACAATTATGGTGGTGGGAGGACACAATGGCACATCAGCACTGATTATTTGTGTTTGGAGGCGGCAGGGTGCTGTGGGTTAATGGGTGCTCCATCATCGGTGGAGAACAGGAGGGTATGACTCATGCTGTGGGTGTGAATGTGGGTCTGTGAGTTTTCTTGTGTTTTGGCTGTAATGGTCTTATAACTGTGGATATGCCAAAACGCGGGTACATAATATAGGGCAGTATGGAGCGTAAAAGTGTTCACATTATGATGAGGTGAAAAAACAATGTGAAAAACATAAATTTACAGTAAAGTAATAAAAGTGTGTAGAATGTGTGAAGAAACAAGAGGGGAGAAGTGACATGACCAAATGGTGTATGAAGTTGTTTTGCGCATAAATTCAGGGGGCTCACTGAACCCCCTATTGGTAAATGCATGTAGGGATTTAAATATTATCTCTCTTTTTATATATTAACACTGAACTAAACATGTATTGTAATTCCTTGCTCTATAATAATAAATAAAAAGGGTAAACTAATTGTGTGACTTTGATTATTTTCATGAAACAGTGGGATGGTAGCCTTCATGGACACTCTTGCTGGTTACGTTGCCATAACATAAATGCTAAGGTTCGGATTAGATGCCACACTTTAGATTTATCACAGAGCCTTCAGGGCTCATCTCTGGAGAAATACTAATAGCTGGGATTTGTATCTGGTTACTGTCGGAATTTGTGGTTTGTGCGAGCTCAGTTTCTATAGTAATTCTTGCGGAAAAATGGAAAGACGGATGGAAGATAGGACAAAGTGGAAGGAAAGAAAGAATGAAAGAAGAAATGATGGATTCATTTTGAAGTGAATAAAGGAAAGGAAAGGAAGGAGGGAAAATATAAAAACAACAAAAATGGGGAAAACAAAGAAGGAAGGAAAACTTTGAAGGAAGGCAGGAAAGGGAGCAAAAAAATAGATAAGACCAAGAAAGAAGGCTGGATGCACTTTTCAGCTGCTGAACCACTCGCCAATAGAGAGATTTAGAAGAAAAACATGATGTCTTGATGTCTTATCTTGAATTGTGGAAAATGTCTCTTTACTTTGATGCCAATAAAGTTAATTGAGTTGAGCTGAAACTGAGAGAGACTTGAGAAGTTAGTTGGAAGCAGCTGTGGATTTGGCTGTTGGTCCAGCGCGCCCGCCCCCCTCCTCGATAAGATCTCCATCATGCTGACAGCCTTGTTGCAGCTCTGTCCGTGATTCAGACGATGAAATATCAGCAGAGCTCGGCGTCTTCTCTCTGCATCCATCCTGGCTGCTTTCTTTGCTCCTCAACTCCTCCGGCGCCGTTCAGTCAAGCCCACCTCCAGCAGGCGAGACAGGATGTCCATCCATTACAGCTCACACCCATATATCAGTGACGGGCTTCACCACAGACACACATGTGAACACACTCCTGTTTCACTCTGACCTTCATTCATTTTGTAAAGCAATGATCTACAACATTTCCACATTAATAAATGTCTGATTAGCTATTCTCAGTCAGTCAGTGGTGGACAGTTTTACAGTATTTACCAGTAGAAGTATTTACTTTATTATGTAAAGGATGATACGTTATCAGCAGTGGGGGAAGAAGTGTTGAGATCTTTTACTAAAGTAAGAGTAGCAATACCACTCAGTGAAAATACTACACTTGAATAGTTTATTTTCTCAACACATAAAGGAACACGTCATCCAAGTTTATCAGAAACATTCAAAATAAAATCACCAAATTTGGAGATCTACGGTTTTCACTATGCACAAAGGGTATGAAAAATTATAAACTGAAAGCTAACTAGTAACGAAAGCTGACACATAAATGTAGTGGAGTAAAAAGCACAATATTTGCATGAATATTAACATGACGCGAAGTAGAATAATAAAGTTGCATGTCAGTGTAAAAGCAGATTGGTGAAGATTGTGAGCAGGAGAGTTGATCTATGACTTACAGCCAATATTTTTAATAACTTGTGTTTTCCCATACATTTATATACATATACTAACACGTTGCTTCTTGTTAAATCTGTACACCAACAGGAATATAAATATAAGTTGAGCATATAGAACTAGCACTGCTACATTAAGTGTACCAAGGGATCACATGGTTCACCTGCAAGAATAAAGAAGAATAAAGTCTTTATTGTAAACATTGGAATGATGATGGGATGGAAGCGGGGTTTGTTGATGAGCTGGCCATGAGTACAAATGGAGGTAAGCGTGGCTGACAAGCAGGCAGGAAGCAAACTGTAAGAGCAAGAAAACACAAATTACCACGAGACAAAAACACATAGAAGCAGAATCAAGTAGGATCTTCACAAAAGCTAAGGTCTCATCCCAAGAGTACTACCACTTAGGTTGAACGACTGAGCCACGGTAGATATACTGCAGGTACGTGGGATGATGAGAGGCAAGTGAGTAGACTGGACAGGGTGATTGGTGAATTGAGACCAGGTGTGTGAAATCAGTGGAGCCCGAAGAGAGAGAGGAAGGGAAGCCACGCGCACTCTAACAGACTCAGGCAGACAAACACAGAACAGACAAGATTACTGAAACACAAGGAAGGGGAGGAACACCAAGAGACACCCGGAAAAACAGAGAGCGTTGACACAGCATCAGTGCTTGAAGTGGAAAGAAATAGCTGCCAGTACTCTCCATTCACTTGTTCATGTGTGTATTAGCATGTGTATTTTTAGGGATTCAAGCAGCGAAGCTGCCTTCTTTTTCTTTCTTTTCTTCTTTTTCTCCGCTAAATATGTTTGGGCAGCAAAAACTTCTACATGAAAACTCACCAAAATTGTCAGGTTGCAAATTCTAACCACTACTCAGGCCAAAAATGGCACTCATAGACCTCATTGTGGCGCTATAACAATCAACTTTGCTCCAATGGTCTTCTGCTGTAAAAATGTAAAATGATGCAACTTTCTATCACTTTTCTCAAACACCTATTTTTGCGAACTCGTCCCAGACGATTTCGCCAACCAACCTGTAACTTTGATCATCCACAGACGTCGCTGATCAAAAGTTATCAAAAGAATTTTGATACGTCAATCAGTTTTTTTTCTTACATTTTTACTTTTGTGTATTTACGTACAATTTTACATAAATGCCCGTAAATCAAAATTGGCTAAGCTATTTTAACCAAGCTCGAGCTTCTCTGAGCAGTCCCGGGATAATCTTCCACTAGGGGACACTACTAAGTTTATACTTTGTAATTCGCTGCCTGGATTTGTACAAAATTTGGTTTGTGCGATCTCGGATCACTACTCAGTGGATGCATAAAATCTGGTAATGATTGCTCAAAGTGGGCGTGGCTTATTACAAAAAATGTAAATTTCTAGACATTTCTGGTTCCAAACTTCAAAATATCTACGAAAATCAACTGTACATCCTAAAGCGCTGAATTTGTTTTCAGCACTTCCACTGATATGTGACAAACGTTTGCCTCACTGCAATTCAGAAGTCATTCACTCTATATTTTTCAGAATGTTAATTCAATTAACATCTATATCTCCACAAATCTTTCTTCTTTCTTGTTGTAAGCATTTTAAGTTTAAACTGACAAATATATCCAGGTGTGGCACATGTGATGTCACTACCTCAACCTGTGAGAAGGTGTGTGGAAACAGCCTCTCACCAGTCAGTAAGTCACCTGCTCTGTAGATCCAAGGTTCAAATCCCCGGCCGAACAACTTAGACTTGTTGACAATGGGGTATGTTCTGATCATAATGAGTAGAAGGTCTCCATTTTATTTGGATCCCGTGACCCTTTCTTCTTACTTTTCTCTGCGAAAAAGAGTTTGTGCAGTTTAAACTTTAAAACTTGGAAACACAAAATGTTGCAGGTGGGTTGAACATTTCACCCAGTAGTCAGGTACATATCACACTCCTTGATCTCAAGGTAGTGCTGTAAAAATCAAATTTGCGTGTCCTCAATTATCTCAAGCTCCAAATTCTTTCATCACTTCAATCTCAAGTCATCTGTGTCTGTTCTTCTCCTCTGAAAATGTCAAATGTTGCGCATTTCATGACTAGCTTGGATCCCAATCATTGCCGCTTGCAGCTATGTGTGCATGTTGTTTTCATTAAATTATTGTGCAAGAAAAATGCTCTACATGGTCAATCTCTAATTTGTTAATGTTAAGTACTAACATGTCAATAATGAAACCGAAAGTTTCATTATTGCCAAACCAAAGTTGTCACTTTGTGTGGACAAGTTGTGGGGACAGTCAAGGGCTCAGAAGGGGGGTGTGACGATACACTTGGGTCACAAGAACAGGATGAGAAGATATTAACACTATTTTGAAGAGATATTTGATGGTGAAATATATGTGTGGGGGTTGTGGGGGTCCTCTCCCAAAAAACTAGCTCATTAAACTCTAAAAAAACTGAAATTACTGCGTTCTGGAGACGTTTTCTACACAAATTTATGGTGGAAATGTATGAATTTATGTGAAGGGAAACAAATTGGCGGCAGGTGACAATTCAAAATGTAAATGTATTGGAATATAATGCAGTAATCAGCAGCTTTTTTAGCTTAAGTTACTTTTTCTTGGACAATGCACATTTGTTTCTTCCATATTTAAATTGCATTGCATGTTTTTTTCAGAACATTTTTAACAAATGCTTTAAAAAAGGGGGACATTCTAATTCCCCAGCATCCCCAGTGTAAATGACACCTATGGCTGTTTCAATGCCCCGTCCCATGGTCATTTCACGAAAAATGACATTGACGAGCTACTTTATGCACACGGCTGCATGAAAGGCACCCCGAGCTTCTCCCTCGTCTGTCTCCGTCGACAGAGATTAGTAGATGCAGGTAAGACTGGAAACAGGTGAGCATCACATAGTGCCCAGAGAACCTGAAATAGAGAGGGCAGGAAAGAGTGCTGGCATCTTGTGAGAAGCGGCGTTGCAACAAATTATGTGAGCCAGCAGATTCTATGTGTAAACCTAACCCAGGATTTTTTCCTTAACCTAACCAGGTACCTTTGTGCCTAAACCTAACCACCCGGAGGCCGCTTCACAACATCAACCACGTGTAACAAAGCCCTGAGGGCTTAACTTCCTGTTTGGGTCACTGCGTATCGGTGCGTACCGGCCCACTTCAAGCACTGCACAGCATACAGTAACAGCTGGTTTAGAACCAATCAACATTAGACCCAGCTGGGATAAGTGTCTGTGATTGTATGATTCATACAGCCATCAGCCTTCAGTGTGTTTTCCTTGACTATAGTATAGATAGGATAGAGATTTGAGCCTGACTGTGCTGTGTTCACTGTTCTTGGTTGACATATGCAGGAATGTGTGACAGGAGGTGTCTGGTCCATTTAGGAAAGACTGTGAGGTTTTTAGCTTTTCAGGGAATTCAGTGAACACCACCCACATGAAAGTATATGACTGGGAAGGTTGACAAATATCAGTGTTTGAAAAAAAACAACCTTAAAATGTCTTCAGAGGGAGAAGTTTTTGAAAAGATCAGTTTTACGGGGGCAGACAACGGAAGCTCAGAGTGAATGTGAATGCCAAAACAAATCTATGTGAGTTACTGTGAAAATGGGCTCAAAGTCAGCTGCATCTTTCACACACATTCACAGACTAAGAACACCGTAGAGACAAATCCCCAGTTAATTTTTCCCATGAACATGTCTCCCTGACTCAGGACTCTCTCCCTTCACCAGGCCCGAGCCCTGCGCCTCAGCTCCCTCCGGGCCACGGTGAAGGATTGTAAATATTTTCTCCGCAACGAAGCCTCAAACACAACAACAGCAAGTTAGTCATCGCGACCTGCCATAACATCTTGATTTGTGTTATGGTGTGGGAGCTCTGAAACACGCACGCACGCACACACACACACACACACACACACCAGCATTTTCAGCAGCACCCTTTGAGGCATCAACTCATCAGTTGTGCGTGAAAAAGTCTCCGGGTTTGATAGCTCCCTGCATCTCTCCCCCCAAAAATGATTTATGAGGACGTATCATTCACAGCACTCACTTCCTGTCAGTGAAATCTCCAGACGCCCTCCTCTGTTTTATACTGTCACGTCCCATCTAGATGGCTGGCTGTGGAATTTAGTGCACGGCTGGATTAGTCTTGTCTGCACATGTGTTTCGCTGCGGGAAGTTTTGTACCGTTTGACTGTCCTTGTTTGGTTTTAACTGCCTTTTCCCCCCTTTTTTACGCACAGACTCACTTTGTGTTTTCTTTATATTTCTTAATCATCTCTTTGGCAGTCAGTTAAGCATTCGTACTGACAGAAATACAGTGTCCTGTAAGACTCTCAGGCTCCTAAATTGTTGGAAGAGTTTGGCTTCATCAGTTGGCTTGACGACTTCCTTTCCGATGCCACTGTGATATTTTACAGCCGTCTGCTCAGACACTTGAAGATGCTGAAACACTTGCACAAGAGTGGACAGAAGAGAGAGACAGAAAGTGGCCGGTAATATTTCAGTGACTCCAGCATTCATTCTGACTGAAAGATCCACTTTTGATTTTTTATTGCAAATTAACTGTAGGCCTCCAAGTAGCGACATGCTCGGGTGATATTTATTGATATGCGACAGCCCCTGAGCGCCTAATTGGCTGTTTTGGAACTGACCCGACCTGCGATGGCTCCCTCAGCTGCCAGCTCTCCTCCCAAAATGGCTGCCCCGACCACAAGCTTTCGGTTGGCCCAGCAATTTTCATAGAGCTCGGCTGTAAATCCTCTTTTTCTTTTTCCTTCTCTCTCCTTTGCCTCTAACGTCTTCATTACCCAAGTCGTTTTGTCAGCGCACCATTGAGCGTAACAGAATACCATACTGACCAACATTTAGGTCATTTCCTCCTCTTAAGACCAGATATTGCGCTGCCGCAAAGGTAGCCGGATTGCCAGATTGGAACCCTGGGTTGCCAGATTGGGGACCCGACTAATCTAATTAGAGAGTGAGGGAAAGAGGCCCAAGGGGCCCGCAGGAGTGGGACTGTGGTGGAGCCAGGACTGGTTCCCCCTTTTGAAAAACTATGCACCGCAAAATACAATGTGGTAATGTCTGCGGGTCTAATTCTTCCGGAGGGGAGAGAGCCGGACTCTGTCCTGCAGACAGCCACATCCCTCTCTTCAGAGGGAGAGAAAAAGAGGAAAAAGGGGGGCAGAAAAAGAAAGAGGGAGCAGAAGAAAGAGAGTCCGAGGATGATTTATGTCCTGGTGTGCAGACACGGAAATAAATCCAGCGACCTAGCGCAGAGGGGGAAGCAGGCCATAAAGCACAGGATCAATTCAGAGCTGGTTCCCTTTTTTGAAAAACCCCAAATGAGCTAAAATCTCCTCCCATGTCAAAGCCAATCTCTTTGTTTTATGTCATCAAGGCCTTTTATGATAGTGTTCCCATTCTTAAGTGGGAGGCGTGGCCTTCTGTCTGTCGATGACATATGAGGTTCAGTCTTTGGAGTGAACTCGGGGCTCTCTGAGCTGATAATTAGGGTCTTTGGTGGTGAACGTGGTGATAGCTGTGTGGGAGGCCACTTTAAAAAAGCACAGCTAATTTGAGCCATAGAAGTTATAGGGGTTATTGCTCCTCGCTTTACCTCTAGCTGTCAGTGGTGCGTGGGACCTGTATGGTGTCTTAGATGTCACACATACACAGACACATGTACATGCACCTCCAGGTGGCCAAGAGCTGTGCGTATATTTCACACCCACTCTGCTACGATCAATTTCACCTCCTCGCATGCGTCCAGTTAAGTGTGCAACTTTTACAAGGGAGCGAGGGATCAGTTTCAAACTCCCCCAGAAATCCCAGCTTCTTTCCATTACTATTAACTGGACCTGATGTTGACCAGTAAAATGATCGCTATGCTTATGTGTGACCTCTTGAATCTGCCGGGGGGACACACAGAGGCAAAATGTATTTGTTATATTGAAATATGAAGTGAACTTTTCAAAATCGTAGTTACAGCGTGCTCGACAGAAGGAAGTAAAGAAAGAGAAACATGAGAAGAGACGACATTATATTAACTTAAACCATGGACACAAAATGTACAAACCACAAAACAGAGACCATAAAAAAACCTAAAGGAAATAAATGAGTCGTCAGATGATTTTAACAAATGCTTCTCTCAGTCTTTGCGGGAGGCTGTTCTGAAGAAGGAATGAGTGAATACGGTGGTCATTCAAGGTCACAAAGAACATTGCTTATTTTGTTTCATTTTAGGAAATTCTCGAATGTGGAAATGAATGAATTATTTATTTGGTTTGGAATTAAGCAAAACATAGTTTCCAAGCTAGCCTGTGTGAACGCTGTAAGCAGTCATTAACTGAAAATAACTATGATGATTTTGTATTTCTAAAATGCACCATCCAGGGAATTCTAAAGCAAATGGGAAATAGGAGCTTTAGTTGTTAGTATATATCACTAGATTGTTTTTATTTTTCTTCTACTAATGTAGAAGGTGTTTACTATCAAAACCAGAGGATTATCATCTGACTTTGTTTAGATTTTCTGGCCTGCATACTCTGCTCTCATCTACTACTTTCCAGCAACAGCAGGCAGCGGTTTTCAGCTATTTTTAAAACAGGAAAAATCGCATTCAAAAATAAGAAAGGGAAACTAAACCAGGGAAGGTCCATTGTTTTGCTCAGAAAAATTGTTTCCCCCTACAACATGCTTCCTCGGGCCCAGGGATTCCCAAATTGTAGTGCTTGAGCTGCCTTTAGGGGTGTACCAGAGGAAAACTGTAATGGTGGTCTAATGGTTTTATAACTACACCAATACTTCAAGTGGGATGTTTACATTTTAAATTAAAAACCTACATTTTAATAAAGTAATAAATGTACACAAAATGCACTTCAGCTCCTGTAGGTCAGCCTGTCTTAGAGTTGTAAGGGGTGTAAGAATATCCGCATATATGCTGCATTCGCTTATTCATACTGAACAAAAGTTTGCAGCTTTATCCGGTGTGAAAAGGCCTTTATCCCGTAATCATGTGTGCTTTACAGGAATCTCAGCTGTGGCTTTTCACACAGAGATCGTTCCATCTTTCTATCTCTAGTTTGTCACCATCTTTCCCCGCTCAGAGGCGGATAAAATCTGCTCCATACCTTTCATAAAGTGCAGCAAGCCGGCAGATCGGCTTAATACCCTGGTGAAATAAGGCGGTATGAAAGCTAGTGTTAGGAGCTAATTACAAAAGTTTTACTAGGAGTGTTTTGAGCTTTTAACTGGGTAGTTGGCGGTCTAGTCAGTCTCTGACACACCGTCAGATCTTCTAATGGTCCTGCTGTCCTCCCCAGAGATCAAGGAGAGTGATCCATAGGCTGTATAAAAAATGTTGATCCCACAAAACCTGTGATGCTGTGGCACCAGGACTCTGTCAGAACCAGGAGGCCAGAAGAGGAGGATTGTAAGAAAGAAAGCAGTCTGATGAGCAGGCTTAAGTTGAATGATAAAGCATGACTAAGAGTGAGCAGTGATAAGATTTAAGTTGAATGATCAATAAGCGTCTTGTAAGTTTATAAAACAAAGTACTGTTATGTTTTAAGTACATTTAATAGCACAAATTTTTGCTTCAATTTCACATTTCTACTTTAAGTTTTTAGTTGACATAATACCTTATTATCTCAATTAAAAGGATGGAAACAAATGTATATGTGAAACTAAAGGCAATTTAATATTTTGGCTGGTAAAAAATACGCTTGGCCTGTGGATTTTTTCATCTACCAGCCACCTTGGAAGGTGAGCCAAAGAGTTCATTTCCACCCCTGGCGCATTGCTGTGAACTCTTAGATATTGTGTTGTGTTATGTGTTGTGATTATTTGTCCATGCTTATACTTGATGCCTTTAATGTGTCTATGAAAAAACTATGTTGCATGTTTTTTATTTTTAAGGCACTGGGCATTGGGGGTGCATTAACCCTGTTCAGGATGTAGAAAGGGATGTGCTGCCTAAAAAGCTTGGGAACTGCTGCTCTAGCCCTTGCTGATCTCAACACCATGGGGGAAAAACATTTTTAAAACATTTCACAAACTTTGAAGTGATTAAAGTTACGACCTAGATTCTTCAAAACATGATGTTTCTGAAATTATTATAAACCACACACACATCTGTTGTTTCTGTGAGCAAGTTGTCATCCACAGTGTTTTGGATATTAATGCACTTGTCATTTACTGAGCAAATTTCCCTTGTTATAATGTCATTGTTCAGGGCCCATGGGAAACACATTTTTAGCATGATAGAAATTCTGGCACAACTCCTGCTCTTCCTCTCTCTGTCTTTCTCACATGTTTCAAGTCCAGCACAAAACCCTCCTCTCTGTCTCTCTGACGTTGACTAATTGTGCTTTGTTGTGATTAAAGCCACCAGATGCTCTGAAGAAACCGGCCAAAACCCCGTAAACTCACAGCTCTTTTTCTATCGCCGCTCTTTCTTGTGGAGAACAGCAGGAATGTCAGCCATCTTCCCATCCGCAGGGACGCCACAACACACTCTTTTTTTAAGAGTGTGTTTACAGTGAAACGTTCCGCTGATGTGGGATAGATTTATTACTTATTTACTCTCCGGCTTGGCCCGGTCTTTTGTTGGTCCGATTTCTGATCACTTTCGATGCCTCACGCCAGACCACGAAGTGATGGCGGCATGTAAACACAAGAGCTGGAATCCAGGAATGTGTGCGTTAGTGTTTGTGTGGGTGTGAGAACGAGGCAGGGAGTGTGTGCATCCTTGCATGGTTGTAGATACTGTGTGTGTACAGTATGTGAATGTGGTTTGTGTGTGTGTGTGTGTTCATGCATTTTGCAAGATTATTTGTGTGTGTTAATTTATACATTTTCATTTGTAACTGTGTTTGCATGCATGTGTCCTTGTGTGTCCTCTAGTTCTTCTTAATTGTGTGTGTCTTTTAACTCTGTGTGTGTTCCTACAACTTTGTGTGTGTGTGTTTGTGTGTGTCCTCCCCCTCATTGTGTAATTAGTTGGTTGTAATCAGCGTGTTATAAAGGATCAATCAGGTGGAAGATAAACACGGCCTAGTTGTGTAACACACTCCATTAAGAAGGAAAATGGAGCTGTGTGATCACAGAACATCGTTTACACTAGCGTCTGCACTTTTTAATACTTCCAATGTTGGAATTAAATATCATTCTACTTTTACACTCCTTAGGGATGCACAAATTTAAACAATTTTCTAAATGGATTGTCTTAAATGATAAATTTGGTCTAAGCAAATTGGGTCTTCTTTTTATTTTTGGCAGCATAGTCTGACATGGAAAGAAACACAGGCAGTCAACAACTATCAGACAGGTTGTAAACAAGATTGAAGTAGACTGGAGTACTTTTTAAACCCATTTGGAGGGTTTGTTGACAAATGTGATATACTATTGGTAATAATCCCTCATTACACAGGAAAAATGTGTGTGCGCACAACTACAGTTAGTGTGGAAGGTTAAGGTTGAAGTTTGCGTATCAATTTTACCTTTCAAATAAGTCTGGCAAACGTCTACAACCTGTTTGTCTGACCGCTCATGTTTCTTGCCCCATCTGACTTCTTTGAGTAGTCATTGTGTTGACTTTATTATAGGATTAATGGCCAAAATTACAAAAATAAGAACAAACTTGTGATCAATCAAAACATCATGTACAAATACAAAATGTATACTACTTTTTTCTTAATGAAAGCATTAATTAAGAATAAAATGGGCTGTTTTGCAGCCCAACCAAAGTCAAAAAGCATGGCAAAGTAATCTCAACTCAAGATCCACTTACTAGTATTTTTGAAGCCTTCAACCACATCTCGTGTAAACAAGGTGTTTGAATCATAAATTCAATATACCATGCGTTCAGGATAGGAAAACCATGTCTTTAAATATCAATATTATGTCCTTACTTATCTTAAATGATGCTGTTTTCAGCAGGGTTATATTTGCTCACAGAAGACATCTTGACACAGTGAGAAAAGCACAGGTACAAATAATAAAATCAATGACTGACTCTCCTTGTATTGTGCATGCTGGCTCTCCATCACACTGTCAAGACTTTATGTGTTTTGTAATTATAGGAAGATACCCACAGTTAATTTGATATGTTAAATGATACTAGATGTATCACTTTATAGTGAAAGTTTATCACCATGTTCTTTTTTTTAAATCTTGCACTGTCATACACTTTACACTTGCATTGTACAACATAGTGGGGTTTTGGACAAATTGCCTGGAAAGTTCTTTAATTAATGAACAATAAAAACAAACAACTGCAGCTGTTGTTTGTACACTTGGCAAATATGTGAAATGTCCAGCAACAAAAAGGAAATTTAAACCACACACAGTATTTATTCATTGAGCTCAACGGACACTGATAACAAAGCCAAGATCACAATAAGACAAGTTTTTGTTCAACAGTACTGTCGCCTTTGTTCAAAGGGACAATATTTTCTTAAAAACACAGTTTCACAGCTGCCTAATTATTCATTTCAGTTTCCTTACTTGTGTATAATGAGTAAATCTAAGAGTTACAGTTTTGTAGATTTTCAGAATCGTATATGGAATCTCTCTTTGACATTAACCATCAAATCCTTGCTGAAGATTTAACCATTTGAACAACAGAGAATGATTCCATATGTGGTGTAATTTGACTGTGTTGTAGGTAAAATTGAAATTGAAAATCATACAATTTTATTTCTGTATGTCCGTGGATGCGTTCCCTTCCTTTATCTCTTATTTGATTTATTTTCCTGTCATTTCTCTCCTTCATCATCAGGTCACAGTAGCCACACAATTATGGTGCTAAACACCTACAAATGCTAATGCAAATCAGTTTTATGGAAAACTACCTCTGATCCAAGTGGCTGTCGTCCCACGCTGGTTCCTGAGTGAGTCTGTGGCTTCCGACTGACAACACCCCCATTGTGTCCTGCTGAATGATGCACTAATGCAACTGTCAGACCCTGGGTTTTGTTCTTCACCCTTTGTATCTTAATACAGAGTAATTTTACTTGGTGACTCCTGAATTCAGCTCAGCTTTTGTGTGGCATTAGGTAACATTTTCTGTCACAAATAACATATCTGCAGGGAGTGATATGATAGTTTATCATCACCAATGACTCATGGATTACTTTTCCGTGTTGATTTTTCTGGCTCTCACTTTCTGGCCTGTTCTCTGTTTTGGAACAAAGCAGTATAAATATGCTTGTTTCCAATGCCCCCACAAGCGACTCATTATAGTGAATGGCTACAAATACGCAACCAATGTTGCAACAGTGGGTTGTAGGAAAATGTGCACATAGCAACTGTGGTGTCACTGTGACATCAAAACATAGATGTCTTGAAAGTAAGAGAACACAGCGGAGCATTGAGTAGCTAAAGGAGTTGTTTGAGAGAAAACCAGAGATAAAAGAAATGTGAACATCATCAGTTGAATCAACTGAATAATAATGTTGCTCCCTGTCTGGATGTGTAAATAAGAAACTGTTTGATAACTATATATGGTGATAATATGCCAGTATTGTGTTTTGTTGCTTGTTCTGCTGCACCTGAGTGGTAAAGAAACAAATAAAAAATACCTTTCAAAGGCTGTTTTTGCCAGCAGGAAGTGTGCAATCCAAGTTTTTCACTTACAGTCAAGAGCAGCATGATTTGGGTTTACTTGGGTAACCATCTTCAAGATCAATCCAAATCTGGGTAAGAGAAAAGCCGGCAACATCCACCACAGCTGAGCATGAATGCCAGACACCTGCCAGTCAAGCATACGTCTACTTATGCTTGACTTCTCATTGAAATGAATGAGCGGGCTGTGTCAGTCTGAAGGTGATCATAAGCGTCTGTTGTAAAGGCAATTAGTAGGTGAGTTTCTATCCATCTGAGACTATGTGCATTTTCTAATTTGTGCATAAACAACACTGAGTGGAAAAGTTGAAATAGGGCAAAAAAAGTTTTTACACTGGGAGGTGGAAAAGTTGGTGGATTGACCAAAGCAGAATGCGAGTAAATAACATGCCACTTTATGACTGTCCACTGAAGAAACGAAAATCAAATAAGATCTGTGTGGAGTAATGGGGAGACCCCTCAAATGAACACATGAAACAAACATAATGTCATATTTCCATCATGTTTTTCTACATGGTTGACTACCGTTTAAGGTTTCACCGGTGGTCTTTTAACCACATCATCTCATTGGGCCCTCTTCTTCTGCAGTGATTTAATGGCTCCCCCACCAGCTGTTTATCTCGACGAACCAACTTCTAATATTCACTGACAGTAGTGGATGCAAACGTACATTCATTTGCATTTTCTTTTGACACTTTTCATGAAATGCTTTTAAAATTTGCCTTACCTCTTTGGTGGAACCCTAGGTAATGGGACAGGATGGTCGGGGCTTGGCTCCACACAGATACAAAAAAAATTTAATGAATGTTTTTGCAGTTCCTATTGGTCATCAGTAGACATCACAATGGTCATGTGTTACTTGATTAGAGGATAATCTGGCAACCTTCTGACGGCAGGTTTGTGTTATAATAAATTGTTCAGAGTGGAACAACTTGCATGGTGGAGAACTTCTGTAATAGATAAGCATATTACTATAGAGTGACTGTAGACCTTCTGTCCACATTAAAAGTTAAGTTCCTATGGGGTCATGGTTGGTTTGAAACATTCCACCAGGAAGTCCCACCTCCTCCTCTTCCTCCTCCTACTCCTCCACCTCCTCCTTTTTTTGTTTTAATGAAGCCCCTGGGAGGTTCTGGAAAGCCCTGGAACTGAAGGCAGTCCATCCCGTCCAAACCGCCGCCTCCTCTTCAGTCCCAGCGAGCTTGGACCAAACCCTGCTCTGCCTCCTGCACACTGCCTCGTCGCCACAGCAACGGCAAACAGGACGGGACAGGGTCCTGCTGCAAACGGGGCTATGATTTCAACAGATGTCACGACACACAGGCAACAGGAATGCTCGGCTCTGGTCAGGTTCTAGCGTGACTCTCCGTGGATCTGATCCACAGGCAACACATTTTATATATTATCAGGATCACTGCTCCATATTTGGGTTTCTTTAATGCTGCATGGGTCGTCATTTTTTAACAAGTCAAAACAGCTGGCCTAAGGTGTCACAACATAAAATTCAGGAAATCGACACTACACTGTATAACAACCTATCTAACCCCGTCCTCATGACAAAGGGGGGTATTTGCACCCCTACAGCATGCCTCTGTATCCTCCCATTGTCCCAGCCATGCGTCATGTCCACCCTGAGCGGGCGGCTGAAGCTAGTCTCCTGATTGGGCGACGACATGGGATTGTTCTGGACCACAGTTGGGGGAAATGCTTGGGAACTCCACTTCCCAGCGTGAGAGGAGAGCGAGAGCAGAACGGCTCCCCGGAGGCGCAGCCGATGACCCCACTGAGTGCAAAATATGCAGAGGTCACCGGATTCCTATTGGGCAAGAGCTAAATATGACTGACACCAAGCAGCAATAACCCTTGACTTCAGAGCTGCTGGGGAGTCACGCTATTTATTTGCAGGCAGATAAATGTCAAGCAAACATCTGAATTTCAAACATGCCTTCACTAGAAAACAATCTGGGATTCAAACAAGGGGAGTGAGGAATTTCTGCTCAGTCGGAGCTGCAAGTAAAACAAAAATAAACAATAAAAGAAGTGGAGTCCCAGTTGTGGAGGAACATTTTGTAGATCTTCACAGACATCTGTGTTTGATGCTTCACATATTTATTAAAAGTAACCAATACATCATTGCTGTCAGATGAAAAAAATGTGTATCTCAGCTTTTGTTGATTCACATTCATCTAAATTTAAACATATATTTTTTAAATGATGTTTAGATTATGTCTATGAAGATTCTCAGTCATCCAGTTCAGAACTGAAGAAGTCCCTTGGATGAGGGACGAAACGTCTTCCAGTATCTTCAACCAAGTCCAGTTGCCCTTGACTTAATCTTCGTTGGATGATGTTTAGATTACTGATGGTATACTCCCTAGTTTGGAGCCAGTGCATCTTCATTTCATTTATTTGTTTATTTCACAGGGACAGTTCATTAATCAACGGCAAACCAACTATAAATGCACCAGAGTTAGCTCAACAGGCTCATTTTCATCTATTGTCCCTGGCCAGTTATTAAAATGTCAACCTAAAATAAAGAAATAAAATAAAAATAAAATTACAGTCAGCATGTAAAAGCAGTATCTACAGTATCTGTTTTTCCCTACTGTACTGTACTGTACTGTAATGTTTTGTTCCCAGGGACTACAGATGGAAATGAGCTTTTAGCTATATCTGGTGCAATAAATATAAAGTGCATTGTCAATAATAAATAAATACATGCTCTCAGATAAGGGTTTTTCATCACACTGAATCATAAGATTATGCATGGCAGTGTTATAGAAAGAAACATACCAGTACTCACTTCCTGATGCGGTTTCTGTGTGTCACTTCAGGCAATGTCATTATACTGTACACACATATTTATTTAGGAATATGCACCATGTGAACACAAGGTAAACACATGTTGACAATCTTCCTTTTCATCTTGCATAAGCTGAGACCATTTCACAACTCCTTCTTCTCACATAATTTTCTCCAAATCCTTGGATTATGCCAAAACCAAACCAATTCACGAGGCAGATTTGCTAGTTTCTAAAATGCTGACATTCGTGAGATGAAAGTTTTTCACCTGGGAAATATTGATACTGTGTCTTTATGTTACCTTTAGCTTTCTTTCACTTGTTTGGATACTTTCACTTGTTTGGATACTTTTTACATTTTGTATCATGCTATTAATTTAGATTTTTAATTTAAGCAATGAGCTGTTCTTGTATTTACATACCGTGGTGAGAAATTTTCATTTGCATCCCCAGACACTGAACATTAAATAATCATCAGCATAAGCAGCTCATCGCAGGAGGAGAATGTAAAACATTAGTTATAACTGCATTAGTGGGAATCACTAGTTGTATTTACCGGTTTGTATATGCACACATACGCACGCACACACATGCATACAATCACTCGTCCCTTTCATTGCCTACCAGTAGAGGTCGCTGTTCTCCTGCTGCACACTGCACCTCCTGTGACCTCAGAAAGGGTGGTGGCAGCACCTTGAGTCACAGTGAACTTCAGCAGCAGAGACAAAGGAGCCTGAGCAAGTCCCCTGTGTCTGCTGCAACTTCAGAAAACTCTACAAGATTATACACAGATGGTCATACAATAGACACCCAAGTAATATAGCAACAAGACAGAGCAGGCACAGGAACCACAGGAAGTGTTACAGCTAAATCCATAATACAGAAAATGTAGTTTTAATGCATTTATGTTAACAGTGAGATTAGGTCAAATAGATGATAAAGATAAAGATAGATAAAGCTGATGCTACAGCAGAGAGAGACAAAATATCAACTGAGCATTTCATTCTGAACCAGATTTTAGTCTCATCAGGTTAGGAAAGAGTGTGCCAATAATCTAAATGTTTGCAAGTTTTTCCCTATGAGTTTAACTTTGCCGTGGTTAAAAGGTCTCTGGAACAGTTTTTAGACCCTCAGTAGTCAATAGCTGCATTAGCAGGGTGCCACACTAAATTTCCACTGTTGTTCACCACAAATTGCCTCAAAGGCAATCACAGAGAACAAGCTCACCACGATCTGACTAATCAACTGTGAGCTGCAGGATAAAATGATCCAGAAGACAACTAAATAAAGAAAGCAAATGACAGGGGAACCTCATGTTAGCCAGCAATGCTGCCAACCAATGTCCCTAAAACGCTGGTTGTCCAAACCTTACTGCCATTAAATAATAATATGTATTAATGCAGCCTCAGCTCATTAAACATGCCACCAAAACTCTCGGGGTGATTTCCTGTTTTGAAGACAAAATTAGAACATGGGTGGAGTCATGTTTGCTTTGGCTGATAATAAGAATAGGTGTATTTCCCTGTGTGACTTTTAAAAAAATGAATTAGTTGATTACCGTCAAGCATCATCAAGGACTGGAACCTTGTTATACTTGTGACAATTTAATCAGCTGTCATTAAAACCCTGTTGACAGTTCTTCCTAAATCACTGCAGATAAAAAAAATATAAAAAATAAATTGCTATGTTATTGTTATTTGTATTAGGGGTAGGAGTTGTGGTAGTACTTTGGTAGTACTTTATTTGCTCAGAGAACAATAAAAATACTAAACAAAAACTGTACAGAAGAGGACAGAAACCCTATATGGGTTCCCCCAAGAGCACTAAAGAATGACAAAGGTGTAATTTCTCCTCACTGAACAGGTGCAACAAAGGCAACAGGAGAGCGAGGGAGGTGTCAGTCAAGCTCAGTCACGCCCACAGGGGCCTCCATGGAAGTTTCTTCTATTCTATTTTGATCCTTTTCTGTTTATTGATTCAAGTAAACCTTTATCTTAACCTGTCTGCCTGAGAGTCATGCTTTTGGGTCCAAACTAGCTGGTGTTCTGAGCTGTAACACAATTTTTGATCCACATAGGGTGGGCATCGTGAGTCCACTTTCAGGTTAAGTTTAGCTAACAAAAGCATTTTGATTAAGGTTAAGAAAAGATTGGGTTTTTTTTATTAAATAAAAAAAAAACCATTGTGTCTCAAGTCACTCCTTGTTCTGTATTAAACCACACCGCATTCTTTCCCTAACCTTCACCAAGTGATGGCAGCACCTAAACATAACCATAAAAAGTTTAATGATGCTGTAATCATATTGTATTGCGCATAGAATATTAACATTGAACTGATATGTTCACTATCTACTGTACATTTTTTTCGAGTTGCCAGATATGTTAATTAGCAACATTTCGTCATTATGTGGAAAATGTAAAATGGGCAGCAGTACATTTTTAACTGTAACAGTGTTTGCTTTTACAAATTTATTGCATACAAACATAATTTCAAGCAGACTGTGTTGCAAATCAAACACTATCACTGACCCACTGTGGTGTTACTGTGTGACGATGCTTAGCAGAAATCAAACTGATGGCGCAGAGTCTGAATTAAGTGTTAATGAGATTCACCAGCTACAACACATTGACTTAACATTAGTCAGAAAACAGGCCGGTCCCCCCGTACAGTAACTTAACAGAATAAATGCTCTGGGAATCATCCAGAAACTCCCAGGAAACTAAAGAGAGAAGGAAGCCGTAAAATCATAAAAGGTTGACTTCACTCTTCTGAATGATTTGCCTTATTGGAACAGCATGTTGAAGCTGGACCATCAGAGGGATGCTGGAATGATGCAATATGGCCAGAGCTCTTCCACAGCCAGTGGCCTGAGCCTGCAACGTTATGTGTGCAGGGTGGGTTTGGTTGGATGGTAGGTGGGCAGGCGATCCAATTGAACAAATAAAAATCCTTAATGGCTCCGTTCACAAGTTGAGAAGTCTGGCATTGTTCCCCGCCTGGCACCCATTCCCTCTCGCTTGAAGATGGCGAGGAGTGTGAAGGAGGCAAATTGAAAGAGAGCGTTTACAAATGTAGTCTGGGAGGAAACGGGTTTAGCACTGTGGCTGGCTGGAGCCGGTGCCACTTTTGGTTTTGGCGACTGTGCTGGGTCCAGATCTAAATGGAGGTTTTAGTGCAGCGACCCCGGGCTGTTTGAGGTGTGGTCTGACTCGCTGCGAGGCCCTGCACAGCGTCACGCACGTCTACTCAGGCTCCAGTGCCTTCAAGCTGGAGGCGGAGGGGAACCATCACACCAGGCAACTCCAACCGCCCCCCATTATAGATGATGATCTCACCCCGGCTGTCCATGGCCATTACAGACACAGAAAGTGGCCACCTAAGAGCTGCACTGCTCACTCAGTGTATTAAATGACTCTATTAGAGCAGGAATCTTACTGTAAAGACATAGATTTTTACAAAAGCATTATCAGTGATGAGAGCTCTTACATCTCTGAAATGTCACCTTTGTAAAGAGAAAATCAGCTTCTTTGTGGCTTGATGTTCATGTTAGTTTTGAATTTATTACATGAATATCATAATTAAAAAGCGTCATCCATTTATAGCAGCCAGATAATCCTTTCATTAAGATTTAGATTTAGGTAAGAAAATTTTTAAAAAAGGCCCTCAAGGTTTCCCATGCCTGCAGTAACATTCCAAAATAAAAATAAAAAATCTTTCAAGTTAAAAATAGCAGCACTTAAACAACTCACTGAGGCATAAAATAATCACACAAAACAATCACAAGTAAACAGTGTTTAACTGTATGTAATAGTAAGCTTTAATTTAGAGAAGAAAAACTACATTTTAACTACTTATTTTTCACTTTTATGCAAATTGGAAATAGTCCATGCAAATTTCAGTAATTACACAAATGGTTTTGTCCATCTCAGGCTACGTGAAGTGAGTTAAAAAATAACATATGCATTCAAAGCTGTCAACATTTTCCTTTATGCTTTCATGCTGTCACTCCCCGGGAAGGCCGCTGTTCTCCTCATGTAATCGAGCTGTAAATGGAGACAACATTTACTGGCTCACATCGTCATATATCACTGACATCCCGCTATCGTCTGTATGGACAATGTTCTTGACAACTGCTGTAAATCTGCGGCTGAAGCATGAAAGGAAACGAGCAGCGACGACAGTTTCCTCGCCGCCTGCAGATGTTCATCTCAACACTGCAACACTGTCCCTGTCCCTGCTCTGTTATTAGTCACAGTATCAAACCAAGGAATCATATAATTTATCTCCGAAGCTGATGTGCACGGTCAGATATTGAACTAAAGTCTCATTATGAAGAATCCCAATTTAAAAAAAGTTTGTTGTAGTGAAAGAGTCAAAAGGTAACGTTCACTTTTGCTGCAGTGCCTCTAAAAGTGTCAATGAAACTTTGCTGATTAAGTTATTATTTCTCTTTTAGCAAAAATCTAATTACAGAGATGATTTTGTCCTCCAGACATCAAGTTTTCAAAAGGTGGAAAAATTATATCTGAAGAGATTAAAAAATGTCAATTAAAGTCAGAAAGCTCTGTTCTTAAAGGTTTTAGTTCAGGTCAAGATCCTGCAGGTTTCTGTTTATTCACCAGGATTACATTTGTTAGTATGCCAACAGTTTAATTAAGGATATGTTGGTTTACTGCTGTTACAAAACACATCAATTCTAATCTCACTGTACTTGGCTACATGCTTTATATATCAAGAGAGGCTCTCTGAGTGTTATACGCTCTGAAATGTTTCCATATTAGCTGGAGAATAAAAAAGAGGAAAACGTCTAATAATGATTACACACACACTGGGTCTTTTTAAATGCTCATATTATAGTCTGAGCTACATCAAAGCTTTCTGCAATAAAACATATAACACATTGGGGGCTGTTAAATTTAGGAAAGTGAGTACAGTGAGATTGGCAATGAACATAGCTCAAACGATGAAACTGTATCTTACGGTTTCATACAGTCGGTCCAAAACTGAAAATGCTGTTGCAAAAATTCATTTTCTGAAAATTCTTTCGATTATATTTGTCATTAATGCTTCTATTTAAGCAAATAAAATCCTGTCACTGGTTCATGTGTTTAAGTCTTAAACATTTACTTTAACCCCCATAATTGACATTTATAATAAATATTTTGTAGATGGTTTATTACATACTATAATGTAGTTGCGATGTAAGGTAATAGTGTTAAAATAATAATTATAACTACTCATTACTCCTAACTTATTTTATTACAACAGTGTTTTACTACATTGCCATCAGTTTATACATCAGCCTTCACTTATATGTCCCCACAGCAGGGGTTGTAGCAGTTGACAAATTATTAATTAAATATTATTATTATTATTAAACATTTATCTGCTCAAATACATTCGAGTGTGTTAGAAACCATTTGTTTTCCCAAAATAGTGGGACTTCCTACGCTCTTGTCATGTGCTATAAGCTTTTAAGGACTCCTGTGACACATTAATGCCAAGGCCACGCTACTTCTCTGTGGTATTATCTTTAGATGAACCTTCTACAAAAAACACCATGATATAGAGTATTAAATCTCTGCAAAAAGAAGTGAATGTTGCTTATTTTCCTAAAAAAACCAAACCCAAAACATGCAGTAAGTGACCATGTAAACTTTAACGCCTCATGCGAAAAGGTCTAAAGTGGTAGCTGCATGTTTGTTTTGGTGACAGTCGCACTGAGCTGCGTTTGCTGTAATCCTTCCTGCCTGTGTGACTGACAGCCACAGGTTGAGCAGCAGGTCTACCTTCAGTTTCTGTCTACTGTGGAGAAAACATGCCGCCCTGCAACAGCATCAAGATCATCAGAAACACATAGACAACCACCGCCTCTCGTCTTCACTGGCTTCTTTTTATGAGTTACACCTACTCACCGTTCTAGCCTCCTAACCTCTTTATATTCTCCCCTTCATTTAACATGTCATCACATAAAAGGTTTGACAAATATGTGCTTTTGGCGGCCCGATACAGGTAGTTTTAGAATGATGTCATTGATGGTTTGTGCCAATATTCGGAATATCTTCACACGAGACAATGTTCATATCCAAACAAAAGGTTTACAGTTGGATTCTATTCATTTCAAGAAAGACAAAGCTTCTGAAACAACATCAACACCATTATGGGACTCTAAAACTCTCAAACTCAATATTTATTTTGGGGTTAGCAGCTCTTAAAGGAACCACTTCAATAGTAGAGAAGACAAACAAGGATACACTAAAATGAAAATGAGCTCAAATTAAATGCCTCAAATTAAATGTAACTGATTTTATGCGAAGCCTCAGTCCTATCTGACTGGGTGATACCTAATATTTTCACAATGCAAAGTCCAGTGACGCTCTGATCTCTAGCTCTCACTCTCTCTCACACACACACACACACACACACATATTCACACAGTGGGAGATTTTACTTCATATAGGCCACGAGGGGCAAAGACTAGGATTGACTGAAAACACCCACGCCACAGGCCATCATTGCTGCAAGACCAGCGACAGGATTGGAAACACGTGTGAATTATTAATACCTGCTCAAGGCCCTGAGCAAATATATAGCCTTGACTAACCTGCTAATAGCCTTAATTTGTAAGGTAAACAGTAGAAGAGTTTGACACTCACTCACCTAAGGCGCCTTTTCCTCTGCTGCACTGCCTCTGCTGCCTTCGGATGCTTTGGAGGGACTGGGGGGGTGACAGCGGCAAAGTTACAGCCTGCCTCCGCCATTCTATCTGTTAAAGTAATTTTCTCTCAAAGAGGAATTAATTTCCTTTCTCAGGCGGCCCACAGAGCCTGTGGCACAGCCTGTGTCGTCCACCCGGATCCCCAGAGTGTGGAGTTCTTGTGACTGACTGTAAAACCAGTCTAAGCCATGAAAACTCTGAAACAGCAAGATAGATTTGTAATTAGTTTTATATGTTATGTGATTTTAATCTAAACTGTGTACTCTACATTTGTGCCATGTACACATGCAGTATTAAAGCCAGTCACGCTGTTGCTTTGCTTTGCAGAGATTTGAAGGAGGGAAATAAGTGTGTGAGGTAATTCATATATTTTTATTATTTACAATATCTTAATTATGTTATCTGATGGAATTATACAAGTGAAATATTTTACTTGTGTAGACTACCACCAGGATTGTATCATTTCCTCATCATTTCCACATTAAATCAATACCATACACTTACAGATCAGATTGTTTCTCATATTTTAAATCCCTTACTGTTTGTTTTTGTATATATAAATGAGTTTGAAGGCAAATAAATGTCTTAAATCTGTTTGAGTTTTATTTAAATATAGCTCGTTATTACAATAGTGAAGGAGAATAGGAGAGACCGGCCGTTTACTGGCTTTTATTCCAACTTCACCTCTAGAAAATTACACTTTTATGTCCAAAAACATTTAGTGAGACGCTGATGTGAGGGCTGACAATGTGTGATACGAGTGTGTGATGTATGTTAAGGTGGTAGGTGGCTGAAATATTTCATCTTAAACAAACTCATAAACCATTTCTGGGAATTTATTTTTGGTCACTCTGGATGCTACGAGCCACGGATATTATTTTCTGTCTGCATGTACTTATTTTAAATAGTGATAAAAATGGTCACAGGTTTGGTTTTATTATCGTACCATTATTTAAAAAAAATCTTGAATATTGCTACAAGCCAATAAATGTGTTTTTTGGGATTTGCTGTTTTCAAAAAGCATATAAAGAAAGTTATTCCAACTTCATGACCTCTTATCGAAGGTCAAACTATTATGTGTGCATCGATTTGATGATGTGAGGTGTTTCATTTGTAAATCAGATAAACATCATGTGTCAAAAAAAACACTCCGATAAAATGATTGGTTGCACATAATTAAATGAACTGTATTGTTTTTTAAGGGTAGGTAATTTTCTTGGATGATAAAATGTTAAAGTTTATTTCACACTGGATCTGTTTGCACTGCAATGAATATTTTATAGTTTCCCATTATTATTTTGGAGTAAACCAGCCCCCCCAAACCCTGTACACAGGATAAGCAGTTGATGATGAGTGAGTGTGAGTATGATTTGGGAGTAAACCTTTTCATATTCCTTTAAAATAAGTGGTGAGTTAAAGGTGCAGTGATTCACTAGATCCCTTAACATCACAGGATTTCTACGATACACTAGAAGACAAAAAGGTGGGCAAAGGAAACCATCAGCACCCTGATGAAAGCAACATGGTCCTTGCCTTCCTCCACAAGACTAACAGCATTTTAAAGGGTCAGAACTGACAAAGACATTGTGACACGCTCAGTTAACCCTTGACACCTCACCCCCACTCCCTCACCTCCCCTAATACCCCCACAAACCCTCTCCCCCAGCTCCACCCATGAACCATTAAGGCTGTTTTTTTGCAGCACAAAAAGATGGCCACCGGAGGTCAGATCCAAGTCCAAAATAAATTGCACTCTTTCCTGAGGCTCAGCCATTTTAATAGTACAGATTTATTGTGCTGTGCTTTTTGGAGGGCGATCATATGTATGTGGTCAGTAGCGCGTATGCAGTCTATGACCCAGCCTCCCTCTCATGTTACACCCTATTTATAACATCCCCTCCGCCGGCTCCCCTCGTTCTGCAGTTCCTAGGAACCTCCTTCTGCTCCCAGCCTCAAGCTCCAGTCCCCTGTTCCTCCTGACATCTGAGAGGCTCTGCTGCAGCTTATCCTGGGCTAACTGTTTATTCTGTATAGCCTGGCAACTGGCCGCATACTCCGGATTATCAAAGGACACCCATTTCAAAACACACTTTACTTTCTACTCTCGACTATTCAAGAGTAGAATTTTTTAACTGAAGGAAAAAGTTTTGGGATAGTGAAGGGGAAAAGAGAAGCATCTTGGATATGTGCTTGTGATCTTTTTTTTTTTGAGGTGGTTTTTTTAGAAACTTTAGCTTTTTGTTCTTGCCCTTCTCACCTTTCCTGGAGGGCTGTGTGTGTTTGTACGCGATGGATCACACACTGTTTGGCTGCCTGCGGAGCCCCCACGCTCCGGCGCAGGCCCTGCATCCCGCCTTCACTCAGTCTCCCCTGACTCTGCACGGACGCTCTGACCACGTTTCTTACCCTGACCTGGCCTCCTCATCCTCCTCATCCTCCACCTCCTCACCCTCGCCCTGTATCATATCCAGCTACCCGATCGACGACAGCCTGTTTCCTGGCCAGCACCACCACCACCACCACCACCGCGGCCACCTGCCCTCCCAGCAGCATCACCACCCGCCTCAGCACCATGCATCTTGGCATATCCCACAGATGCCATCACCTGGCAGTAGCACGCGTCACAACCTTTGCCATCCTCACTCCCACTCATCCCATGACAACGTGCCCACACCCCCAGACCTCGGCCACCCTGGTGGGCCCAGTATATGCGCCAGCACCCCCAGTCTGGGCAGTGGCAGCACCCCTACAGGGGCCTCCTGTGTGCCTGCAGACTTTGGCAGACAGACTCTGTCACCTGCTGAGGCCGAGAAAAGGAACGGCAAGAGGAAAAGTGACAGTTCAGGTAAGAGAAGCTGAGATCAGAGTTGTTTACTTCAGCTTTTTAAGCCAGTAGTGGAAAACTTTAATTTTATTCCTCAGAACATTTTTTCTACAAATATTAAATAAACAAGCTGTTTGTGCACAACTAAAGACGTAATGTAAAATTCTTTAGAGATATTTGCAACATCGTCTCATGATTAGTAAAATCTCATCACATAAATATCGGCATTTTAGGAAATTCCAAGCAGTGCTCAAGAATAACACAAACATCTGTACTTCTCATAAATCTTTCAACAGCACATTTTTGCAGCTCTGACAGAAAAACAAAAAACTGTCTGAAAAGCAGTTTGTAGGTGTCGGCTGACACGCAAGGAGACTGAAGCGTGGAGCAAAGGCCACATCTTAACTCTGTGGGCGCATCTGACTACTGCCATGTTTTGTTTAAAAATCACATCTGGTTGCGACACTCTTCAGAAGGCAGAAAATGAGGCACACAGTAAAGAATTAATGTCATGGATTGTAAAAGACTACACCGGCACCTCACGCCACACTAAACACCCCGACAGATGGGGGCTTTTCAGGCTTTTTTCTTGTCAAAATGTTGTGGTTAAGATAAATCTACAGGCAGGTTTATGGAAATAAAATGAATACATTTGTATGTGTAGATTGTGTAGATTTAAGTATGTATGTATTAATAGGATTTCTTTTTCTACTAATAGAAATGTTGATTTATTTTCAGTTAGTTTTCTTAAGAAGGATTATAAATTGTTTCAAAACGACAAGTAATCCCTAATTATGCCATTATTACTTGTTGCTCTGAAACACTTAACATGCAGATACAATTATCAAATTGATTTATACAGTCAACACAGACACACTATATGTACTACTGTGCAGTAAAGTGCACTAGCGCTGTGAGCTAGAAGCCCATTGTGACCCTGCACCTTAATGTGGGTGCAAATGTCCTGACTGACTGAATCACTGGCTAGTGTGTAAAGTTTTTGAAGATAATACATAAATTATGAAGCTGTATTTAAGGCTTTACATTGTTCTGAATTAGGACACAGTCCTTAAATAAGCTGTACATTAAAAATAATTTACACAAATTAACAATAACAACAAACAAAATTTCTTCGCACATTTATGAAACAAAACCTTTTTTAGGACTGTACTCAAATTGGTAACACCTCCCTGATGATCTGCAGAACATGTCCAACCTGCAGTCACCACAATAATCAATCACTGCATGACAAACTGCCGGGGTCGGGTCGCGGGAGTTCTCGCAGGGAACGTGATATTAGTGAGAGTTCTAACTTTTCCAGGGAAAGTGTGCTCGTCGTTCTCTCCGTCCATTTGGGGATTGCGGGCCCTCAGCTGCGATCCTGCAACCCTTTCAAAGGCCTCATTGTATGCACAGCATATCACCTGCACTTGACTGCGGACTGATATTCCTGTATGTGACTAGTTTACGCTCTGGAGGCTGGTGGTCACCTCAGAGAGCGTGTATTCCCTCTGACAGGCCGGCTGTTGCTGCTGTTTTAAGCCATTTTATGAAACTCAAGTGAGCAAAATCTGACAGGATTCTTGAATGGCTGTAATTAGTAGACAGTGTAACTGCGCTGGACAAATGTATTTGTGATAATTTAGGTTATAATACCAAATACTAGGAAGAGCAGGTCATAATCACATCATTCCCTGATTTAACAGGAACTCCAGTTGCCATAGTGTTAAAAAATTTAACATTCATGCAATATATGAATACGCCAAACTTATGTAACACACAGAACTTTTTGAGAGCCTAGATGGCTTCATTTTCAGTTTTATATTTCTGGTTGTGCTAAATGTCCTGTTATCCACAGGGTGCCACAACAATTTGCAGTAGCAAATTTAATCCACAAACTCAACGTTTCCTTTCCTCCTTTGTCAAATCATTTAGAAACCGAGCCTCGGCCCCCAAATCCCCCTTTCCCTGTAACAATAGTTACTGCATACTCATTACATGTGCAGTGCATTCTCTCCACGCTGACACCAATCACACTGATTATTGGTCCTAACTAGGTTGCTGACTCAATCAGCTGTCTAAATATTACACCGCTGCCAGTTGCATTTAGATAGAGCCCTGATTAGGTTTCACCATCTGGACCCAGAAACCTGAGCAAAACCTGAATTTAGATACAGAAATAATAACAAAACCTGAGAGCTCATTTCCATGCTAGGTTTGCCTCTTTTGCTCAAATATGAAGCATCTCAGCTTTCTGTGTCTAATAGTCGGTTGTGATTGTTTCCTCAAGAAAGGCCGCGGGGTGGGCTAATGAGATGAGCCAGCTCCTTGGTATTTTGGGTGTCTGGTTTCTGCGGAACCTGCTCATTTTTTGTGGTCAAGCTGGAGAGTTTTAGCCCTATAGAGTGTCAGTCGGTGCACTTTGCTGAGTGTCTGGGATATATTTACATAAACCAGTGCTGTCATGGGAGTGGTCCTTCTTTAAAAAGTTACTAGATTTTCTGTGTGGAACAATAAAAGGTGCTTGAAGTCTTATTTTGTTGAGGCAGTGTTGTAAAAAAAAGGAGGAGTGAGGTGCCGAAAAGCCTCTCCCTGGCAGATGCTTTTTTTGCAGAAGGAAATTTTTGAAAAACATTGCGGATGCGTTGGTGCATTTGACTTCCATTCTTATGAGCCGCTACAATAATATTTTACCAAAGGAAAATAAAAGAAATTACCACTTTCACTGAGGGAAAAACATGCAATTTTTCCATCACGAGAAAAAAAAAACGGCACATCAACATGTATGCTGTCCAATCTTACTTTCGCAAAGAACATTATTTTTGAGAGGGTCCCTCCTGCACCAAGCTCTGTTCATTTGGGAACCCTAAATGACGTGCCCTGTCTGGGTGCATGTATTTTTCTCATATTATTCCTCCTTTTTTGTGGGGGGATGAAAGTTACAGCGGGGACCTAATTGCTGTGGTATAGTGGCTGTGTCATAAAAGCCTGCAGCTCGTTTTAACTCCCGGCCTGCTGGTCTGAACCATCTGGCTGTGTTATTCCTTTATTTCTCTTTACACAATGTCTGTGTTTACCAGAGAAAGAGCGGATAAATACGTCTGAATGCTCGCTTCAATCAGCCACACAGTGTTTGGAGCGCTCGGTTTGAAATTACAGGGAGGGAAAGGCAAGGTCAAGGGGGAGCCGGACACAGGCTGCGGGTCAAGCAATGATCTGTTTCATTTCATAAAATTCATGTGGGAATTCTTGCAGTTTATATATCTGTTTGTCCTTGAGTCTAAAACTGTGCAAATGCCATACAAATTTAACTTTTGTAGAGCAGTTTCAGTTTACCCCTCATCTTCTCTTTAGCCTCTCAAGGGAGTTATTTTGTTCTAAAAGAACATACACTTAATTAGAAGGAAGATCCTCTTTCTGACAGAAAAACAGAACCGACAGGGGTTTCTCCGGGTGAAAATAGGTGACGAGATAGTTGTTGCTTTGACGTGGGTTCAGGCTTCGCACCATTTGTGAGTCTGGCTCTGGGCTGCGGGACTATTTACAGTTTGGCTTGACGCAGGCCTGCTGGATTAACACACACGACAGAACAGGACCGCAGATGAATTAGCATGCAATCACTGCTGCCTTCAAGTGCAATGTGCAACTGAAGCGTGTCCAACAGAGAAACCACAAAGGCTGCTCACAATAGGAAAGTTTTGGAGGGCAAATTAACCGTGCATGTTTTCTTCGGAAAGTTTGTGGAAATACCAAAACAAAAAGTATTTTTCTAGGGTGATGAGCTGAAGTGGAGACATGCTGGGGATTTTTATTAAAATATTTTTTCACACGTACAGT
The DNA here is from genome assembly GCF_021292245.1 of Micropterus dolomieu. Classification (NCBI taxonomy): domain Eukaryota; kingdom Metazoa; phylum Chordata; class Actinopteri; order Centrarchiformes; family Centrarchidae; genus Micropterus; species Micropterus dolomieu. Next base: position 5,352,848 of record NC_060152.1, read on the forward strand.
ATATCCCACATTTTTCACGAGGAAATGCTTTGTGTTACAAGTGCCTGCACTGCATTTGGTGCTCACATATATATTTTGTAAATATATCTATATCTATGACATATGACAGCAAATGTTTTATGTTATGTAAGCTTAATGTCTTTGAAGATCTTCATCTGCAATTTCCCAATCTTTCTTATGATCACAAGAAATGTTTTGTCAAAAAAAAATGTGGGTGAAAATGCAATGCTGAAAAAGGTAAGAATAAACTGTTTTAAATAGTGGTACTTTGGTAGGTTTTTGCCAAAAACTATTAGATATGAATTAGAATATATATTTTATCCTGCAAAGCTGTTTTGTTCCATCTTTAAAAAATAAGGTTGTTGCAGCAGATTCCTTTAAGACAAATTAAACCCATGTTGGCAGTATAAGAGCCAGCCTATTGTAACAGCACAGCTGCCATGGTCTGACACACATGTGTAGCCGCCCGTGAGTCCTTCCAGCCACTTAAAATGTTCATAAACAATGACTGAATAATAAAATGTGATTGACAGCTCCCATTGTTTCTCTTACGTCGCCTCTTTTCTTCTCCTGCCGACTTGCACCTGCCACATAACATTCGCTTTATTTAAATTTTTGCTGCATATAAATCTGGCCAGAGTGGAACTGAAACCTGTGTGGTGTTTGGTTTCAGAGTCCCAGGATGGGAATTACAAGTCAGATGTGAGCAGCAAACCCAGGAAGGAGAGGACGGCATTCACCAAGGAGCAGATCCGAGAGCTGGAGGCCGAGTTTGCTCACCACAACTACCTAACCCGACTAAGGCGCTACGAGATTGCCGTCAACCTCGACCTCACTGAAAGACAAGTATGTTCCCACCCACCGCAGCTTGTTTCCCCCTGGGTTCAGACATTATTGAACCCCCCCATTAGCACATTAATGCCATGTTGTGAAAACAGAGGCGGCCTCGGGACGACGAGGAGGCTTTTCAGCTCGCTACTGTGTTTTTGTAACTTCAGTATGAGGGCTATTGTGCTCCAGATGTGGCTGTATGACGGGACTATCATTTTCCAGATGTTCCTGTCTATTCTTTCAAGCAGGCCACAGTCAAGGCAGGGAGACGGGTGGAAGGAAGTGCTGTCTAGCAAGTCACTTCCTCTCTTCCACTACCCCTGCAAGCACAAATTGGTCTCTGAGCATGGGCCGGTTGCTGTAAAATGCAGGCACATGAAATAAATAACAGGAGACAAATGGTTGGGGGAAGGAAGTACAGCCTGTTGTTCTCTGACACCAGTTTGGAAGCTGTAAGTCACACTTAGCTGACACCTTGCCGGGAGATATTTTGCAGTGTGATAAAGTGTAGATTGAATGTAAAGAACAGGTTGGAAATCCTAAAATCCCAAAGATATACATGTCTGAGCTTTATAAATCATGTGTTTGTAAAGACTTATGTGGAAAACTAAGTATAATGATAGCATAAGCCAAGTATATGCAAAACTACAAAATGTGTTAATGAATCTACACAAACCTTCTCAAGGAGAATAATAACTCAACCTTTCCCACTATGGACATTTTGATATAAAAAACTGATGGAATCCCATTTAGTACCAGGCCCCTGCTTTTTATTGTGCATGCTGGTTCAATCACCCAGCTTACTGGGACGCCTAAATGGAGCCAACATTAATGGTATTAGTTACACCTGCTTTTAAGATGTCTGCCATGAGAAACTTCTACAGACCTCAAATCTTTCAAATGATGTCAGTCTGTGTCAGTATCTCAGAAGCAGAAAGTATTTTTTTCAGTAAACACATCAGCATCAGCGTCATTTATTGCTCTCTGACTATAGCTTCAGTAGACTATCCATCCATTTTGCTGTAGCTGAGAATGTCAGTAATGTTGTCAGGGTTAGTGGTTCAATTCCCACTCGGGCCACGTATGTTAAAAATGTACAGTATGCACCCACAGTGCTGTGTAAGGGGCTTTAGATAAAAGTGTCCATCTAAGGGAATCTGTCTCTGCCAGTAAATAAAAATGTCTGCAGGTGTGTTTAAGGGCCTCTCAAAGTAATGTGAGTAGTAAACCTGCACAGTCACATTTAGGTTCTTACTCCTCGACCTGAAAGCAACTGGAAACTGTGACATGAAAAGTAATAAATATATATCATTAATATCATAAATAGTGAAAGTAACCATCTGCCTTTGCTTCATATTATAAAGGTGTAAAAAACTTTGAAGGACTACTTCTAAATACTACCATGTCGGACAAAACTCCATTTAACTCCACTGGGCCACCAAGCAAAGAGTTCGGCATCATAATTCTACTTAAGCCTTCTCCCAGACTGTTGCAATTAATCTTTTTGTGATTCAAAGCAGCAGAAAATGTGCATGAAATTTCTTCAGCACATGCAGCACAAGTTGTGTGTGACCTCAGTTTTGTCAAGGAAAATATACAGCAGGAGATAGTAAGGTAAATATTGGGTAATAGTTGGACGGGGGCTTTATTCATGCTGAATGAGCTGTTTGGAGAAATTTGATGGATGTTTTACGTCTTTGTAGACCGTGAAAACTGGAATACTTTCAAAGATGGCAGAGGTGGAGCTACAGGGCTGAACTTCTTCTGTGTTTGGAGTTTACACCAGCGTGAAAAAGGGGGGAAAAAAAACAGAATTAAACCCAGTAAGCATACATTTTTAGATTTATAAACATCTGCATCAAAACCAGGCTAAATTTGGTAGAAATGTAAAATTTTTTTAGACCTCTAAGTTACACTCTTACATAAAGTTAACTATTGTTTTCATAATATTTAAATGATTATTTCTCTGTAAAGTAGATAGAAATAACACGCTGAAATAATAAATAGTTCACAGTAATTGAAATGCTGCTAAACCAACTGGTAAGAGTAGCCCAGACGTCACCATTCAACCAAATTAAGCCCAGTTTTAACCTATATTTCTAGACCATTGTAACAAGACTAAATCACAATTCTGTACTTGTTGTATTTTATGTTTTTCATTATCAGTAGTTTCCTGAAGTTTTGAATAAGTGGATTGGCTAACCTATCAGAGGTTATAATGGACGTTGAGCTCACATGTTTGGTTTGACATTAGAGCCTGGCATATCCTTTGCTTATCCCGACTCACCCCTCTGCTCTCAGAAAAGACCCCAAGGCTTGTAAAGAATCTGAGGTGATACTCAGCACGGCGTACGCCCCTGACGTTTAAGACAAACGTTTGTGCTGTCAACTAACTTCCTGACCATGTGACCGCTCGGCCCCGTTGGAATGACAGTCCCCAAAAATAAACGCACCCCGCCCTGCGTGAAAGGAGTGAGCCTCCCCCCCTTCCTTCTGGCGCATGTGTCGACACTCTGCTGCTACTTGACGTGTAAACCGTTTTAAGCAACAGCTTAATCATCAATCTGAGAGACGTAAATATGGCTGAGGCTGTTGAGTCAGGGAAAAACAGGTAGAAGCCAAGTGGCAGATGGAAGATTACATCCTCACATAATTGCCGCTGTAGAAACAGCTGCCAAACTTTCAGAAAAAGTTGCTGTCAAGCAGTAAGGCTTCCTAATTACTTCTTGATTATTTTCTCTCCTTAAGAGCAATGAATTTTGCATTTCTGTCTACTTCACCCCGTAGGTGAAGGTGTGGTTCCAGAACAGGAGGATGAAGTGGAAAAGAGTGAAAGGCGGCCAGCAGGGGGCTGCAGCTCGAGAGAAAGAACTGGTGAATGTGAAAAAGGGGACGTTGCTGCCATCAGAGTTCTCTGGCATCGCAGCGCTGCACCACTCGACGGACTCCTTAGCCAATGAGGACAGTCACGACAGCGACCAGAGCTCAGAGCATGCTCACTTATGATGCACACACACATACACACACACACACACACACACACACACACACACACATGCACACACACCCCTCAGAGTATAGGCCCTGACTCAGGACCGTCCTTAGAAGGACTGCTGTTTGCTGATTCGCCATCGTCATACAACGATGCTAAATAAGTGTACAAATGTACAGAGTAATGACATGTGTTAGATAATGCAGTCATCATGCAGGCAAAATGTAAATTTTAAGAACTGAGCACATAAAGGAGGATGTTGACATATTTCTAAGTGTCATTGGTTAAGGATTTCCTTGACATATGCGACAAAAAAAATTAAATAACTCTTGAAATGTGATGTTTTGGCTACACAAAATCACTGAATAACATTTTGGAAATCATATTTAGTCAAACTGTTGTAAACATTCCATGTTGTGTGCCTTGACAGAAGCAAGTTAATGACCCTTTTAGACACAACACAATTTGCGTTGCAATCGCTGCTGTTCAGTCTACTTGAACTTTGGCGAGCACTGTGTGGCATCAAGTGGTTTGCTCGATCCAACGAAAACCTGCCGTGGCAATCATGGGTTTCAGAGCGCAGAGGTGCCGTTGTCGCGTTGTGTCTGAAAGGGCCTTAAAGCTTTGATTTGCACTGTTTTGAACATACAGTCTCCATAGTTTCTAATGTATAAAATGTAAATTACGATGTAATTGAGTTATTGAATTCAAGCGCCAGGAAATCTAATTTGCCTAGCTAATATAAATGATATGTAAATAATTATCGGTATTGTCTTACCATAACAATAATTTTATACCCACACTATTCAGCTCATGCAATAATAAACACTGACAGTTCTTTAGTCAACACTTTTCTGCCTGGAGATTAAAGTTTGTAAACAAATCTGAAACCTGAAACAAGTATTTTATGAAAATCTTTTCAGGGACAGTTTACAGATCAAATAAAATTTAACCAGTGGTAAATGGAATTCCATATGATTGAATAACTTGTTTTTCCATCTATGTATCCATCCATCCGCATGAATCCAGGCTGGTGTATGTGTGTTTCATGAAATGTAGCTCAAAATGAATTAAACATTGCAGTGAGTGTAGAAAGCTGGTGATGGGGGTGCATGCTAAATTCACCTTTGCCTTGGGGCAGGGGCAGGACTCCTGCCAAGACTCTGAGAGACAACCCGCAAAGGCACGGATTCTGTTACAAAATCCAGTTGAAAATAATTTCATGACTTGAGCTCATCTTTCACCACATTGTGATTGTGCATTCTAATTTGTTGAGGAGGCACCGCACAGGGCATGTGAGGTTTTCATTTTTTTCTCTTTCCCCTTAAAGTAACCCACAGGATGAATGTGATCCAATATTTTTTTTTACGCTTACCTCTTCCACTGGGTCTTAATAATCTCACATGTGCACAATATCAGCCCGGGCTACAAACTTACTCCTATACAAATAGAAGCTGCAGCATATTCACCTACAAATATGGTCTTTCCACTTCATCTGCACTGACCAACTCCTATATAACTCCTTATTCCTGACTGTTTAATCAAAAACGACAAAAAGTGAACACATTTGGCCTAAAACCTTCAACATGTGCATTTAATTTCATGTGCAAAGACAGAGACAGCTGTCCTGCTTTTACATGCCTCTTGATGCTACTTATTCCTGGTGCATTAAAGAGGATTCTTAACCAATTTAAAAAACGTGGGATACCCCAGAAGTAACGACAGAAGCAACTGATTTTTTATATTTTCATTTTTTTTATTTATTTAACCTTTATTTAACCAGGAAGTCCCATTGAGATTCAGAATCTCTTTTACAAGAGAGACCTGGCCAAAGTAGCAGCCAAATCACAACAAATGCATACAAAAATACATTGTAAGAACCCATACACCAGAAGATTCAGTCAAGATGCAAGACCCCAAACTTGGCATTTATACTAATTGATTTTAGAGTGGCGATTCCATGAACTTGGGATCTCACAGAAGCTTGTGTGATCAAACTCGACTTCAGGCATAAATATGGAGGAAGACTGTCGTCGTCAACTAGTTGCACTTGTTCAAGCTATGTTTTGCACTGAAAAACAACAACAACAAAAAACATAGGTGAAGTCATGGCTGACAAGAGGGAATCAGCATGGTTTATACATTTTATAGCACAATACACAACACATTGGTGAGGCTCCCAGTCAGCACGCTCTTATTTGCTGTTGTGGGTTTCTGATCAGAGCCATCCCGTTTTTGAATTTGGTGACCTTAAGATTATGTCTGTTTAAACATGTCACAAAACAGGATCATTTGGGCCGATAATCTGTTTTGACCACCGCTGGATCAGGAACACCCTCGTGATTGTTGGAAGAGGCGAATCGGACCCGAACTCGGCCCCTATATCCTCTAGTGTGCAGCCAGCATTACTTATAGTGTCTGGTGTATTGATGTATTATAACTGTAGCCAAAACGCTCTCTGTCTATGATGATCTCAGCAATTTTCTCTATTTTAGAAAATACTTAATTTTAGTTTAAAGGTTCAGTTTTATTGTCATAAGCAGAATTGAAAAAACAATAAAAAATAAGAAAATATTTAAAAGAAGCACTAAGGAACGAATAAAAAGTAAAACTAAATTAGATTATTTATATTGAATTTTAGCGTTTTCTCCCCAAAGTAAATTGACAAATACACATGGTGACGTGACAAAAAATGGGTAGTATTACTGTTAAATGATGTTTGGACTTATCATTGACCCATGCAGCATGTATCTAGTCTAGTGGGCCCTCTAACAGGTGACACCACTTTCCAACCCCTGACCTTGAATCCTACCCATGCAGGCAAGTCTACATCAGGTGGTCACCGTCTCAATAACTGGTGTAAGATGCGTCTACAACACAGACAAGGCTCAACAAGGCGGTGGTCCCAGAACCAACCTGCTCTATACCTGTCTTGTACTTGTGCTAGGACATGGCCTCTCCTCGCTAGTCATCAAAGCAAGTGGCCAGGCTAATCAATCATCAATCAACTAATAAAGCCTAGCTAACTGGCCTAGCTTGGTTAACTAGCATGGTAAGTTAACCAGGCATGTCCCAGGATTGTAGCATTGAGGACGCCGACCCAGAGGTCATGTCTTTATTTTTTTATTTTGGTAGTTTGCACATTAAAAACACTGACTTGGTGGTTATTGTACAAGCTAATTTTGTTTAAGACTCATATCAACAGTTTAAGTTTAACATTTTGGTAAATATGCTTGTTTGTTTTCTGGTGGACAGTTAACAACATTGATACTAATGTTACTCACATATAAGGCAGAAGACATCAGCTGGTTAGCTTAGCAATAATAAGCCTGGCTCTGTCAAATGGTAACAAAATCCACCCACTACCAGCATCTCTAAAGCTTTATATTTACCCAGGTTTATATTCAGCTAATTATGGTTAATGGTTAATGGATATATATCTCATTTATTTAATCCACAAAACCTAGAAGATATGTTTAAAACAACACTGTTTTGGGGGGATGGTTGTGTGTGAAAATTCTTGGCTTCTGGAGACTCCAGGAAGTTTAGGTCCTGGCCTGTGTCCACACAGCTTGGAGAACTTTCTACTTATAAAATCATGAAGTTGAGTACTTTATGCTGTTGATACACAAGCACTTCTTCCATTTAAGTCTCTTAGGACACCGCTAAAAAGGACTGAGAGAGAGTATCACCAAGACTCCATAGAAACCCTAGACTGAACTGCAAACTCTCGCGAGAGAAAGTGACACGGAATACGATCCCTCCCGATCAAAGGTAAACTGGCAGTCAATAAATGAAGCAGGATCAGTGGGTAAATGGTCACAGTAACAATAACTTATCCTACAGCCGCATTACTCCATCGCAGTCTCGGTTTCCTGTTTGTGAGAAGTTTGCTGTTCACTGACACGCTCTCAGTTTCGCAACTGACCTACTTAAATCGCCACAGAGAAAAACAAGAGTGTTAAACGGCGAATACAAGGATTAGGTTCAAAGGAACGTGCCCAGTGTGAGAAACACCTGCACAGGTAACGGAAACTCACCTGGAGCAGCTGTGAGTGCGGTGGGGTCTGCCAGCACCTGACGTTATGGAGCTCGGCTCGGTGTCCACGGGGGTCCGGTCCCTGTTTTTCATGCTCACACCGAACGAATCATCTTTTCAGAAAATGGAAGATGTTCCTCAGTATGTGCAACAGGTGGGTACAGCCTCTGTCTCACTCACTTTAAGCAGTATGATGATGTCGTTGTATAAAAGTCAAACGAGTTCCCCCTCTCTCCGCGAGACACCTCAGGTGACCTTACTGTCCTTTGGAAGAAGTCAAAGTCTACAATGAAAGTAGTAAAACCACATAAGAAACATATAAGTGCTGCATTCAAAGGTTCCTTTGAAAAAGAAGTGTACAACTGTACCTGGTCTACCCCAAGTAGAGCTGCAAAGATTCATCATTTAATCAATTAGTCGAATAATAATAAATTGTTGATTAATCTGCTGATCATTTTCTTGACTGTTTGATTGATTTATAGTTCAGACAATCCCTCACAGTTTCCCTGAAACCAAGAGGATGTCCCCACTTGCTTGTTTTGACTGACCAGTTGTTACAACAATAAAAAAGGTGAAAGCAACAAATCCATTGAAAAAGCTGGAGCTGGATAATTTTGGAGGATTTTTGTCATTTCACATCAGGACAAGAAAGTTATCCAACCTCTTTCCCTTTGCGAAACTATAAGAATGTTGGCTAACTGTCATTATGTAATCGTGCCAAATTAGTTTTTCCAGAGATCCTGAAAAGTTCTGTAGATACAAGATTACTAATGTTATGATCTTATTTTATATGAAAGTGCAAAGTTAATTAGTTTAAGCTTAATTTATTAAATCTAACTGACATTAAGATGTCTTCTGCAAGTGAGACCTGAGAACAAATCACATACACAGCAAGACAAGTCATTCACAAAAATGCTAATTTCACACACTGACACACTAATTAAAAACAAACATAAATCAGTAAAAAAATGCTTCAAGTTTTGTTGCAGTACATTCTAGGTGTAAGGTGCATAGTACCTGAAACCAGTCTTCCTCACTTTTGGAATTGGTATAAGACAATTCCAGATACATTTAAATGCTACATCTACTTAATATTTCCCCACTTCTACTTAATGGGTTTCTTCTGCTTCTTCCAGTTTACAGTGTCCCAGTTGCCATTTATTATGTCGAATGTCTGGCGCAGGTTTAACAACACATGTTTGTTATGAGGTTTTATCGGGCACATCAGGGGAGAACAATTAACCCCACAGCAGGATTCCTTATAATCCACTACCAAACCTGATAAAAAAATTTTGTTATAGCCGCAGGGCTCTGTGGTGATAAAAGTTAGCATGGGCGTGTGTGAGCAGTTTGTGACTCAGCATCATTTACAGTTTGTGATGTGTCATTATTTATTCTACACAACTGTTGTTCTCTGATCCCAAATGAATTAGAAAAAACTAACACAGTGTTCTAATTTTGAAGTTGTGTGGAATTATGAGTTTGAATGCAAACAAAATATTTTTCTCAGACAGCAGTGAAGAGTGGATTGTCAGCCTCCATGTTTTCAGCCAACATCAGTCATCTGTGACCTTATAAATAAGCTTCTTGGGAAATGCACGCATCTTGTCCAGAAATGTCATGTTCCATGTAATGTCGAATTCAGAAGAAAATAAAATTATTAGATTAGAAACAGTCCACACAGGATGTAAGTATGCTTCAGTTTAAAATTTACTTTCTTTAGTGTGATTTTTAGTTTATTGTTTAAAAGATAAAAACACTGCAAAGTATCATGTCAGTGATGAAAATCCTAAAACACAAGAAAAATTAAGATGGATGACAGATTATATCAAATACGGGAACAGTGCAAAGAAATGGAGGCAGTGCTTAAAAGGCCTGGGGTGCGTAATGTTACAAAGAAAAAAAAAAATACAATAACAAAGACAAGTTTTTTGCCCTCGACTTCTTTTTTGCACAGCATGAGAATCAACTTCCCCCGCTGAATAATTTGGTCCTGAGCTGTCGAGAACGTGGGTCTGCAGAGGTACAACTATCAGCTAGACAGGAGAGAATAAAGGAGGGAAGGTTTTAGGCCGTTGTCCAGAATGATAATCTCTCTCTCAGCGGGTTTGGAGGAGGTCTGCCTGTGCTGCGAGCCCATTTGTTAGCTGCAGCTCTGCAGTCTGTTGCCAGATGTTGGAGTGTTGCGTGTGATCGCAGGTCCCTGGTGTTGCTCTCGCCTCTGCTTGTGCACACACATTGACACACACACACACACACACACACACACACACATCACACACATCACACACCTGCATGCTAAAGTGGAAGCATTCACATGTGGATATGCAGACACATGCATGCACCACTCACTCTCACTTCCATCCACACTTGAATACACACCCACTTCCTCCCTCCACACCTGCAGATGTGCTCCTCTGCGGTCTCGTCACGCCCTTCATTCCTCGCTCTTGGAGAGGCCATGTGTCCCGGTTACGACTGCAGTCACTTGGTCAATGAGTCCCTTCAAGCTAAAGCTAACCAGCAGGTGTAACATACTGCTGAAGTTGCAGTCGTGACCTGTTTGCTGCTAACTACGTCCCTCACTAATTGGTTCCACATTTGACAGACCCATTAAGAGGTTATTACATGTTTTTAGCACAGCTAGAAAGAGAGGCCTGTCACTGACTGTTTGGTTAGTGCTTACAATTTGTTTAGTTGTAAAATTTTGTAATGTAATCAATTCTTTGCAACTATTGGAAAGTAGAATTTTGTCATTGTATCATTTTTGTCAATTTGTTTGAATTGTTCATGTTAATTAAAATGAAAAACATCCTATTCATTTTTCTATTGATGGTCACACATTTGTCAGCCACAGCCATATTGCTGCAGCATGTGTTTAAAGTCGGTAATACAGTTTATTATTATTATTTTTTATAAAGAGGAACTTCTTAATTCAACTTAAGTGCAGTAGCTTAGAGGTCAATCTTTCGGAAAAAACACCAACACAATTTAGATTTCTTCTTTATTTGAAGTGGAGCCTCAAGTACTGTTGATATAAACCTTATACTTCACAATTTAACATGGGATGAGTTATTTTGGGTCAAAACAAACAGAATGCCAGCACTCACAGATAAAAGTCTTCTAGTGTATTGTAGGCAAAAACAAAGCTAGAAGTCATCGTCAATGTAATCAAAAAGGCAGAAATGGTGATTGTGAACAGCTGAGGTTTCTTTCTAACACCAATCAACAAAGAGAATAAATAATTGCATGATAGGATACATCCGTGAATGAATCGCCCAGAAGCGGCCTCTCCTAATGAAAGAGGAGTGACAACAAAAACAAAAACACCAATCACTAGTGAAGCTGAAATGGTAATGAATATAAAACTGAATGCCAAAGCCCCGAAACATATAGCAAAAAATGTATGTAAAAAATTAGGTTCCAGAAGTGAAAGCTTCGGCCTATACATTAGATGGACATGAAACCTTCCTTGTTGAACTACCAGTACAAAAGATGAGCACCTTTATTATAAAATGTCTGGTTCTTGGATAAAAGGTCAAAGGTCTTATAGCTACTTAGGCTAACAGGCTGACTAGCTTAGTGTTACATAGATGTCTTTGTATGGCTGTTTTTTATCAGTGAACACCAAGACAATTAAGGTTCATAGTATGACGTCGTTTGCTCCTTGTTTTATTTTGCTTGGCTTCCACCTGACACTAAAAATGAAAATGTGTGGTTTGTTAGCACTGATGTTTAACTCAACCACTGAGATCATTTCTACCTCCAGTGCAGCTCCACACAGACAAATGTTTGTGATCTCTAATTTGCCAATACATTGTGGCTTTAGACCCGTTGCTCCAGGCTCTCACAGTGAAACAAACATCATGGCTCACAAGACATGAAAGTCATGCAAGCTTTTAGCTCATTTGCCAAGACAAATATTCACGCTCAACACAACTGCTAGAAGCAACAGAGGACTTAAAACTGTCTTGTTTTCACAGTTTGTAACAGTGTTGAATCATGATTCCCGGTGTGTGTGTGTGTGTGTGTGTGTGTGTGTGTGTGTGTGTGTGTGTGTGTGTGTGTGTGTGTGTGCGCGCGCGCGCGCGCGTGTGTGCACAGGCCACTCCTTTCTTTATAGGGCTGATGGTGCTGGAGCTGGTGGTGGGCGTGCTGAAGACAGGGGCCCCAGTGGTCACCATTAGTGATGGACTGACCTCCATATCTGCTGGAATGATCTCCAGACTCCCATTGTGAGTGTTAAGTCAGGTCATACCGTAGGATATAATAGGATAGTAGTGCTGCATGTAGTACCAGAAAACGTTATGTGCTACTTGATATGACTTTTATCTTTTTTATCAGAATTTCTTTTTTTATCATAGCTGCCTTTCTGGCTTTGAATGAAAAATACCCGTGTGATTCGTGTAAATCTGATTTTTTTTCTTGGTTGCTGTAACTTTAAATGTTGCTGTTTTAAATAACCATTAGTAATGTGATGTCGGTAACAGCAAGGTGGTATATGATGTTATTTAGGAAGTCCGGACATTGTGCCTTGCTTAGTGTGGACAAATCAAAAGATGTGTTCCATTTCCTCCTTCAAACAAAAGACGTAAATTCCAGTGTGGGTGGGAAAATTATTTCTTGAAGTCTCTTTGAACATTGTCCCCTTACTGTCTGACCAACATAGTGCAGGGTGGTTAGAGGATCCACAGTGGATACACTATAGCATCATTGCCTATTTACAATGCTTAATATTGCACGGAGTGGATATTGTTTTCCACTAGGGTTGTGTAAAAACTGGTTAAAAGTCAAATATCTGAATAGGGCAGCCATTGTTACATATTCTGTCTCAAAATGTGGACAGAGGAAGCCGTGAAAAATAGAGAACAGCTACAGAGTTGAATAAGATCGCTGTGGTCTTATAACTACGTTTGAGATTCACTGACGGTTGAAGCATTGAATTTTGATATTTTATCCTACATACTGTATATAAAGGAATATATATGTTTCTCACAATATTTAGATTTCCACAGATGAAACAATAGCACCAGGACTGACTGTTATTTTGTGTTAACTTGCAGCACAAGATGAACAAATGAACTCTCATTGTTCAGTACAACATGAACTGCATATTGTACATGGGCACACTGTAAACTGGCTTGTTTCTTCCTCAGGCTGTTAATGAGAGGTTGTGAGTTGACAGCGTACATGTATGTGTGGGACCGGTACCGCCTGGTGGAGCTGCCCTGGGACTCTGCCTGGACCTGGTGGTTCACCTTCCTGGGCGTGGACTTCTGCTACTACTGGGTCCACCGCTTTGCTCACGGTACCAGCCCATGAAGAATGATTAGGATTCATAGCTAATAAGTACAGTTTCGTAGAACTTTTATTTTGGCAATAGTTTTTTAAAGTGGTAGCAGACACAGTTGTGTTGTGAGTTCATAGTAGCAATTTTTAAAGTGACACTCACCCCAAATTATGGCTGTCCCCAACTAAGGATTTACGTAGTCGAATCAGAATCGTCAAGTCCTGCCTATAGTCGACAGATATTCGAGGCATGTGTGTGTTTATGTGCGGGGCGATTGCGAGCGCTGGGGGGGGGGGGTTACACACGGTAGCTCCGCTTTAATCTTGAGAAGCTGCAGATCTGCAGTCTCTTTTCATTCAACTTACATTGTAAATTCCAGCTAAACTGAGGCTTTTTGAAGACCCTTTTCTCTCTCTCGTCATTCAACGGTCTTGTGCAGACTTTTACGTGCATTACTGCTGCCAACAACTGCATGCACGTCGCGGTTCCCCGTGGGTCTATTTCAAGTAGCCCGCTATTTAAAAACTATACAATATTCTTCATGTGGTTCATCAATGGTGATAAATTATCCGAAAGTCCCGCGAGGTGCAGACAACTCGGCACAACACTGTGAAGCTGGGGCTCGGTCTCTTCGGTAAGCGTTCCTCCACTGCTACTGCACAAATACATGCTACACTTACGCATGCGCACTGACGACCTAGGGTTAGGGTTACAATTTTGGATTTATTCAGGCACTTCAAAAACAGTTATTGAAAGTTTTATTCTTTTTAGCATTAAACATTGAAATGTATATTGTAATAGGCTGTATATTAACTTATTGGGAGAAAACTGGTAGTTCTATGTAAAATCAGACGTTGAGCACCCCCATATCGCCAAAATGGCATGATCCTTGTTTCCGCTGCGAAGCTTCGACTGTGAGATTTACAGTCGAATGAGGCTCCGCCCATCAAAGCATCGAATCTTCGACTATTCGGGGTCAGCCCTACCCCAAATCATTTGAGTAACAAGTACTCACCCTAAAAATCAAGATGTGACTGCTTTGAAGTTTGCTCCTTCAAGGAGGCTGTGGTCAGCTTGGATTCATAGTGTTTACTATGGATGTGATTAGTGACCACTTTTCCTGGTGGAAAAAAGTATTAAAACGTCAGTAGAAACTTTTCAAACCATGCTTGCAGCATGGTCATCTTCTCCACTGATCACACATGCTCAGTATGTTTTAAACACACCATATTTGCTTCATAACATGGCTAACTAATGTGTGTTTGTGTGTTTGTCCTTGGGTATATTGAATGTTAGATTACTTAGCCATTGCCAATATAACTCCACTACTAACCAGCACAAAACAAACAATCACTCCTCTTTCATGTGTCCCTCAGATAATACCAACAAAAAACTACAAAGCGAGCTGATGATAAATGGTTGCAAAATGTTGATTTAGTTGCCATCCCTGCAGGGAGGAGTCGTGAAGATAGCACACACATCATGCTTTCCTGGACGATCTGGAGGAAGCAATTATTTTTGAGTTACATCCAGCTGGTTTAGAGCTGTGCAGATGTGAGAGGCCGAGGTCTCCAGAGGGCTGTGGTCTTAACCCGGAGCTCTTACAGCAACAGGCTGTATATAGTCATGGCTCAACGTCCTGCAGCATCACTATAAAAAACAGAAATAAAAAAATATATACCGGAAACAGTATTTCTACAGTAGTAGCTTGACATTTTTCCATGTGTTGGCTCACTGATGCACGTGCCAGATGCTCGGCTGCCACACAGCACACCGAAAGAGAGGTTTTTATTTGTGGCCTGCACTGATGTTTATTTGTGTCAGTGGCACATCACGCTGCCCGCCGTCTAGTCCACATAGTTTTGGATGAAAGTCCACTACCGCTGTGCTGGTGTTAGGATCTGGCTAAACAGAATCTGTGTTTTTAAATAATTTTTAACCATCTCCTCACGAACCACAAGACACAGCAACCCTGCTTTTACATGGGTTATTCTGCTAGGTGTGGACAAGATTATTAAGACTGAAAGACAAAAGAATCTTAATCACTCTTTAGCCATAAATAAATCACAGTACAATAATATAAAGGTAAAGTATTTTCATTCTTTTTTAGTTATGTAGTTTTCTTTAAACATTGTTTATATCTGAGAGAATGTGATGAACTAGAGAGACTGGATTTTTCTCAGGCTCACACTAAAAAAAGTAGTAGCTTTTACATGTGTATATGTACAAGAGAAAGACCAAGGACAGTGAAAGTATCACTGTCAAATGAAAATCAATACTTGCTCTGTGCACTTCAAACCAAATTGTTTAAATCCAAAGTCTGCCTGAAACTAAAATCAAACAGTATATGAACTATATAGTGACTGGAATAAATATATAATTGATTATTTGAAGAATTGTTTTAGCTCTTATCAGAATTAACCAACAATGTACCAGCAATAATCTAAAGCCATTGTAGCTACATTAAATAAGAAAATGTACCATTTTTTACACAAACACATTTTAAATTAAAAGCAGAGTCCCTTATCTTTCTTTTCTTCTTCGTAATGTTATTGCTGTTGTTTAATATAGGCCACAGTTTATAGTTTGTTATATTTTGTGTTTCTGCCCTGAAACTAAACCAATACCTCAGATGGACAAAAAACTTGGAATGTTGCCATGGCTGCAAACTGGGATGGATCTGTTGTTGTAATCTGATTTGAAAAATATCAAGTTAACAGTGTTATCAGTGTTTGAGCCTGAATACTGTAAACAAAGCTCCAGACTTATTTGACAGTCCAGGAAACTGGGTTAAGCGGCACACATAGGGTGGATGAGTCATGTGTGTCCTTATTTTTAGAAGTACAGCGCTAATGTGTCTGCTGAGTAATATTCAGTGAAACCTGAAAGAAGCTTTAATGAAGTGTGTGTTCCCGCCGTTGCCCTCATTGTCTGACGATGCAGAGGAATGACGTCTATAGTATCATATATCTGCTCGGTTTATTTGGTCGGAATTCTTTTATTTTTGAACTGCAGAATCATTTTTATGTCTCAAAGAAACTTTCCACTTACTTTCATTTCCTCTTCTTCCAGCCTGTTGGGGTTGTTATTATGGAACATTGTGGGGTCACAGATAATTGTCTGGTGCTGAGTGCCCGCAGCGCTCGCTCAGGATATAAGCTTTTCCCCTTGTTACCAAAGTGCAGCGGCACTCCTCGACCGCAGGACAGGGCCGGCGCGGTCCTCACTCCTCACTCTGGTCAGCCGAGGTCATCCCGGTCAACTTGATTTTGACCTACGGCTTTTTCCAGAGCAATGTTCAACCAAAATATTCCAATGTGTGGGATGGATGTTGTCCATAATGAAGCACTGTGGAATGAGACAGATGTAAGCTGTGGGTAGAAAGTATTTTTCAGCAGTTTAATGAGTGTCAAATTGTCATGTAACACTGTTTTAGGAGGGCCTGTCTTATTTTTATTGCAGTTATATCTTGGAACAGTTTTACAATCTTGCCGGTTTTTGCCTCAAAATAGCAGAAACACTGGATCTGTAATGCTTTTGTGTTAGGACATATGAGCTATAAATCTTAATATTGCATAATAGATCACAATAGAAAACTGCAAAAAGAAGCAGAAGCGGCATCCTCAGCTGGGGAATACGAGCCCTTATTAGTCTCAGTGTAAAATATTATTTTCGGTTTGACCAGTTTTATGGCCTTTTTCTCATAGCTTCCTTCTCAAGACTTCCACATGAAAGGACAGCTCAAAGATAATTAAGTGGAAAGTACTTTGAAAGGCCATCACTCGTCTGTGCTGATGCCATCTTTACTGAGGAGACTTTTGGCTTCGCTCTTGCCAGACACTGTGATCTTGGAGATAGCAAGAGATTTGAAGGAAAGTGAGCTACCCCTCATCACATGTGAGCTACCCCCTTAAGGATTCTCTACTGGCATAAGCAAAAGCCTGCGAGTAGAACAAATTTATTGCTTGGCATTAGGTTTGAATGTTGATTTCAAACATCTGACTGACCTTTGTGCACACACGGACTCAAATAAGGGGCTCGTTTATATCTTGTTATCAATATTTGCTTGAACTCTTATCGTTGATGCATGTCCCAGAATCGATGTACTGTAGCTTTAGTGAGTCTTGCTTTTAGAATTATCTATTTTCTATAATATACTTACTTTTGAAGAAGCAAAAACGTTGATGTGAGAAGTTATCAATTCCTCCTTTAACCCCATGAATTAATATGACACTTGATATGCATTTAACAACTGGCTTATGTATTAACAGCCATTGAATGTACCGTTCAATAACCTGGTGAATGACCAGAATATAAAAACAAATTCCAATTTAACCCGCAGTTTGTCTGTTGGTTTCCCTTCTAGTCATTTTTTTACCATCACACAGACTATATACGTTCTAATCTTTTCTATTCTGAACCTGCCTGGAACCAGATCATTTTGGGTGAGCAGGAGGCCGACTTGGTTCGGATGCGGCCATATTGTTGACAGACTTGTTGATTCTGTTTATTCTAACCTCATATCGCAAGTGCCACTAATAGCAGCTCTGCTCTAGGGCAGCATCTATATCCAGGCATGCCAGCCAGGCCGAAGCCATTAATCAGCCAGTCAGCTGTCCGTACTCTGATTATATGTGAGGTAATGGAGTTACGCTGCAGTTGTCTCACCACAGCAACGCTGCTGCTCTGTGTTACACTTATAGCTCAGAAACATCAGAGAATCACTTAAAGGTCCCGTGAAATGGTATCATTACTTCTTTAATGTGATCTGACATGTAAACCAATCAGCTATTAGTTATTGGGTGAAAGGCAGTTTGATCTGATTGAACAATTTTTGGTATACCCATTAGTGCAGTCCCAGATGAAAATTGATGGTCAGATGGTACGCAAAGACACGTCCACCAATTTAGACCTTCAACAATCGAGTGCAGGCTCGGTCAAAATATTGACAGTGTCAGAAATATAAGACTAAAATGCCCACTGGGACCATTTCAGAAGCAGTGCGTTTTACCTGCCTGATTTTGCTGACTTGCTCAGATTTTGTTGATTTGATAATTAGTCCTTGATTTTTATGATTCTTCCATGGTTAAGTAGGCCATGTTGTTAAATTGTTTCTTTTTTGTCTGTTTTAATTGGGGTTATTTTGATATATGATCGGGAGTCTGTACAGGGTGTTTTATTTTGAAAATTAACCAGATTCTCTATGCAGTTCCTGTGTCTGACTGCCTGCCCGGTCCATCTGCTCTGTGCAACTTGACGTGGCTTCTGTTGAAAATAGACTCGCTGCATATTCTCTAGGAGCAGAGCGGAGAGCCGCTTCTGCAAGGCTTCTGAAATGTGCTGTGGCGCACCTGGTAGAATCACAAGCATTGTCTAGAATGGCTGCGATCTGCTCCAGCAGGCGCGTTGCAGCAACAACGCGAAATGGCCATGCCCGGTGGAATCAAGCCGTCAGAGTTTGTGTTAGGGACCTAAACCAGTTTTGTGTCCTCTGTTACGAATAATTTGTAGTTTGGTCCCCTCGTTAGATCTAACAGAAAATCTTGATTAATATTGGTGGAAATATGCAGTTTTATGTACAGTGAATAAAAAAGAAATCGGGACATTTTTGAGAAAAACTTTTGAGAAAAGTTAAAATTTCTGAATACCGTAAAACTTCAATTAATAGCCGAGTCCCAAATAGCTGCCTACCTCCTTTACTGGCCTGGTGTGGGAACATATTTTGACAAATAAACGCCTGCCTCAATTAAACGCCTAGTCTGGTTTTTATAATAGTTTGGATGTATAAAACCTCTTAAACCCCGCGGGGTCGCCCGCTTTAGCTGCTTCTAAGCTGCTCCTATGATCAATAAGTCAATATGGACATGCTGAACATCGTTCGGCATGTCCAGATCGGTTACATTCGCCACAATACCACTGTTAAGTTCATTTAACGGAAACAACAAGATCCAGAAGCGCTCGTTAAGTCCGAATGTGTCCATTCCTTGATTATTTATATTCCTTTAGTCTGTAAGGGTCCACCGATCAAAATAATTAAAACCGCTTTTCAGAAACATTTATCCAAATTGTGAATCCTGTCATGTGAAGTCGATCGCTCTCTGTCTGCTAACTTCTCTCATCCTGCACCATGTTGTTGTTGTCGTGAGGTTGCTGCCTTCAAAATAAAAGCGCATAAGCTGTCTGTCGGAGCTAGATCAAATGAATGACGTGTGTTTGATCATTTTTACATAAGTATTATTCTGTTTGAAATAAATAAACTGTTTCATAGTAGTTTCAGTTTTGTGCAAAAGGAATTAAAGGCCTGTCCCATATGGATGCCTGTCTCAAATATAGGCAGGGTCAATTCAGTGATTTTAGCAAATAAAAGTTTTACGGTAATCATCTTTTCCATGAGCAACATGTCCTCTTGTCTCTTGTTCTCCCCTTCTTTCAGAATATCATCTCTTTATGGAAATGCGGTTAATGTTAATAATAATTGTGTGACAGTGGTGAAATGTGTTGTTAACTTAAAAACAACGTTAGAAATATCTTTCCACACCACAAAAGGATTAGGCGGAGAAGAAACTGGAAACAATCAGAAAATTTGTAATATTTAATATACAATTTTTCGCAAAGAATGTAGTAGTCTGGAAGGTAGATGGGTGTTTGGATTTTCCTTTTACAAACTCAAGTTTTTTACTCTAATGAAGTTTTAGACAAAACCCTTCAAACAGTTTCCTCTTCGCTGCTTAACACAACCACCTAATCCAGTTCATGCTGTTGTCAAACATTGTGGAGGAATGCATTCATTACAAAAGAACAATTTGTGTTGACCTCTGTTTTGCTTACAAATTCATTTTTGATTTTAGACAAAAAATGACTAGCTACTCATGGTGGCTGCTGGATCCTAGAATGACTCATTTTTTGTTTGTTGTTTCCTGTCTTAAGGAGAGTCGGAGGTGTCTTCAGCTGGTTACATGTGTGCTCTTATGGGAAGTGAACTGGTATTTGTAAATATAATAATCTAATAATATGAATAATAACACTGGGTCAAGTGTTGAGACTTCCCTCAGCTCCCTCAGGTCCCTATATACTATATCCTCTATATCTGTTTTGCTGGTGTGTCCGCACCCCACCCACTCTTTTGGCCTTGCAGACAGCAGCAGTTGTTAAGACAAACAGATGTGCTCAGCACTCCTCCGCTCTCCTCCACTGTCCTCCGTCCCAGAGGAGACGCAGCCAATGTGGATGTTATTGTTTAAGCCTCCTGGCTGTGTGGCAGGGCGGAGGAGAGGGTGTGTGGGTGTGTGTGTGTGTGTGTGGTGGGGGGGGTGTTACCTGCCCCCAGACGTCTGGGGCTCCATAAATCTTCACCATGAAGGCGAGTTCCTGGCCCTGTGCGGGTTTGCCTGGCCGACAAAAGAATCCGGGACCCCGCTAGGTTTGCTGGTTCTGTCGGTATAGTTTTGTCAGGATGTGGGGGTCTCGCTCAAGGCAGCAGAAGAGACAAAGTGAAAGGCCTCATGGGAGGCAGAGATAACATCAACAGTGATCTATCGTTCACTGTGCTCGCACTCTGTGTGCGATGAAGGAAAGAGAAGGAATGTCTACTGAGAGAGAGAAACTGGTCTGATTGAACCTAGAGATCACAAAGAAATATGTCCACAAGGCATGTATGTACAGCATTTAACCAAAGTGTGGAAAAGAAGAGTGTTATGATCATTGAAAAGGTCGCTGAGCTCAGCAGAGGCCACAGTCTGCTGCCCTTATGTTCCCCCCTCGCTGCATGGCTTTTTTAATACGAAAAGCAAAGTAATTGTCCTTTAACATGCGTTTATGGCACAGTAATTGCATACATAAAAAGAAATACGTATTATAATGGATTTTGTATTTTGCTTTATTTGTTTGATATGTTTTTATTTAGGCATTTTAAATATGCCATAAACCCTAGGTTCTTCTTTGTGTGATCAGTTTTGGAGAGCAAAGAATAAAACACTTTATTGTCTGTGAGTGGTTTGGATTCCAGTAAGTTTGAACAGAATTAGGAATATAATCTATTAAAATACAATCTTGATCAAAGAAAATATGATGGAAAAGCCATTTTTACCTCACCCTTCACTTTCTATACATAGTTTTTACACCCTGTTTGTGAGAGCTGTAAGTGGGCCTGACCAGGGTTAGTATGTTTAGTTTAGTGTGTGTGACTGAGCTGTGTGGACAGCTTGAAGTATGGCAGCGGCAGAGGGGAGTTAGCCGACTGTCCCACCGAGTCCAGCGCTTGCTGTTTGGGTTGGCACCTCATCCAAGAGCCCTCCAATCCAAACACCGGAGGGCTGTTCACAGGTCATTACCCGTGAGATTGACAGGGCAGCCCACCACTCAGAGGGCTGCACATGAAGGACACGTTTGTTAGTGCCAGGAGTTTGTCGCTGAGGGTGATGATCAGGCAGCTGATTGATGTAACTGTAAAAGCATTTCATAAGGTCTAGTGGTTAAAGAGAGCTGATTTTGAGCTCCTTCTACACTGATTATTTTTCTTTCTGACTAGTCATACTTTCTTTTTACAGCAGCATTATCAAGGTACTTTTTGATAATTATTGGCTTTTACTACAGGCCTGTACTAAGGCTAAATTTATGGAGCTCAATAGTACTTTGGTCCTTACGTTTATATGACTCTGGTTATGTAAGCATAGCTCCTGACAGGGTTGAGGTGGACGTAAACAGACTCTGTTAAAGTCTAATTCAGTCTCATAACATGACTGATTATGACTTATAGGTCTTGATTATGTGTCGTGATATAATTTAACACTATAACCTAAAATCGTAGAATTACATCACCCTGCTGCCAGACATCTTCTCGCAGCATGGTGAATCTTAGTGGTGAATACAGTACAATAAAGCTTATTTTAGTTGCACAGGGTTTGGTATTGTAGGTGACATGACAATATACAATGCGCTATATCAGAACACCTCAGAGTGTATTATCATGCTTATACTATGGCCACTTTCCACAGGAAATTCTTATCCTTTTATTTTTTGTTTATTTGGAGAGAGAGAGGGGGGGTCCACGTTACTGTGGGTGCTCTTTGTCTGGAAAGAGATGATGCTGTTAAAAGTATTTCAATGCTGCGAGCAATGCTGACCCATTGGTTCAGATAGGTGTCCATCGATGACTGTTTTTTCATAGCCTACATAGGTAGCTAGCCAGCTAACTACCTAGCGAGCTAGCTACCTATGTAGGCTATGAAAATAGTGACAGAAATTCTAAAAAGCATGGATGAAATAGATTAGGCTGTACATGTTGTAGTAAGTCATATTTTTCTGATCATTGGGTAAAATGTTAACTGGTCCTAGCCAGCTCCAGACATGTCATACGTCACACACATACGTATAACCCATGGAAGGGCTGTTTTACCAGTGAGAGTTATGTTAACTGTTAGCAGCAACTGTAAGTATGGTTGCAATGGATACCTACAATTAGCTATTTCTTGCACATTGATATAGAAAGGTGGGTAAACTGTTGACTGGAACTATGTTTGAGGTGTCCTGTTACATGAGTTTAATGAACACGTGGCAGGCAGTATTTTCTGTGGCCATGTTATAAGCAACGATTCCTGCTGCTAAAGAAAAGATACAACACGTTGTTTATATAAATTGTTTGCCAATGCCTTCCGAAACTGTTACAAAGTTTACAAAAATGATTTACATGACTATAAAGGCACAAATAACAGACTTCCGGTAGGAAAATGAATGTGAACAGCAATTGCTTGTGAAAGTTGCACGCTTTGTTGACCCATCTGTCCCGACCTAGCTTTTGTGGTGACACCTTTGTTTTTGCCAGACAACAGTCATAATTCACACAGCCGCTAGTGGTCCTTGTTATGTAAACATAAACCGTGTATTCGGGATCTGAATAAACTACGAATGCTGTCATTTTTTTAGTAAGGTCAGTCATAAGTGTCATAACTGTGCATCACCTGATTAGCGTGCACTCATTCTTCTTATTCCTGAGAAAGCGTGAGTTTAAGGCTTGCTGAATGCCAGATGGAAGTGCCGTCCTCAGCGTTTCTCTGCTCGTGCTGGGAATGCGGGCTCTGTGGCATTGGTTCTCACCATTTACAGGGCTTCCCTCCTGAATAGGCCCTGCCAAACTATGCAGTGTCCCGCCGAGTCCAGAGATGAGGACATGGGCTTGCAGTGAAGCCTAGCGGTTCCTACTTCCTATCAATGACAACGAGCATCAATCTTAGCCGCCCTTAGTCCTGGACCCTGCCAAGCACGATTTCAGTGAGGAGAAAAAAAGCAAAAGACTCAGGCTGCTGGAATTAAACAAAGGCTGGATTATCCTCTCAATATGTCTCTACGCAAGACAGTTCTTCTCTGAATCCCTTATGGTTCAGAGCGGAAGAAACGTCATAATTTTTGTGCTTCAGTGCTGTTGTTGCAGTCAGTCTTTTTTTTTTTTTTCTACACTCTCTACTCAGACTCGAGCCTTGTCGGTAGACCGTCTGTCATTTGTGTTGAGAGGGCAAATAAAGTTTAAAATAAAGTCCAACCCTGTTGCTTCCATTTCAACTCTATCCAAAATACGCCATTTAACACTGACTGTGACACTTCCACAAACATTCCCTATGACATTTATTCTCTCACACCTGCTGAAATCCTCCAATAACCTTGTAAAATAAGTGAGGTGTGGAGTATTGCTCGGGAGCAGTAGTTTTCTGTCGGAGCTGCTCAGGCTTTCCTGAAATGCATAAGGCATTCCACCTCAGCTTCACTGATTGGAAAAGAGTCTGGACAGATTGTGGTGCTCCTCTGCTCACACTAAACACACACCTTCAGTTCTCAGCAGTGTGTTTGTTCAGGTGCAGCGGACGCTTGACCCGTTGGGGTTTATGGCCGCGTGCCTCGATAGAATTCAAAAGTTTATTAAGCAGCGATAGAGGAGAATTTTGAGATGTGGCTTTTGAATGATTTTCTCAAAATAGAAAGGATTATTCCCACACTGGGCAAAGCTGTTATAGTGTGTGAATGTCCATGCCTGGTTTAATGTGCTAGAATGCTGTTACCATGTGAAAACTTAAATTTTGGTGATTTTCACAGTCCCGGATATTTTAAAGGAAAAGTCTGACATTTTGAGAAGTTAAATGACACTTGGACAGAGTCAGGCTAGCTGTCTTTATGGTTTTATGCCTGCTGGCTGTAGCTTCATATCTACCCTACTGACTGGTGTCGATCTTCTCATCTTAATTCACCAACAGAAAGCGAATAAGCAAATGTTTGAACTCTTCCTTTAAAGGAAAGGAATGAATGCTCTTTGGATAAACTAAAAAATGCTTCGTCATCAAGCTAAAAATAAGGTTGTGTTTATGTGCAGGGACACACACATTCATGCATGTCATGTGCGATTTTAGTTTCTCAATGTACCAAATTTGACCACATTTATTCATCCTTAATATATTTTTTTAACTTACTTAAGTTTAATTGTTTGACAATTGATCCCTTTATCGCAAATCCCATCACACATCAAGGCTGCCACGTAAAACTTAAACCTCATTTAATAACTTGGGCTGCTTTTATTATACATTTTTATTAACAAATACATTACTATACATAGTCTATATGGGGCTTTGTGGTTCTGCAATATTTGAAGGTTACTGTTCTCCCTTGTACGACTGCAGAAGCCAAAGTGGACGGGAGGTGCCAAAAAGCACAGACCAGACGGGGTGGTCCGGAAAACGGCCCGGAGATGCAGTGAAACTTAACAAGCATGTTCCCTTTGGATGTTAAAATGAAGTGTAACACAGATATTAATGTAGCAAGTATCACAACACAGCAGAGGAATGTAAACTGGAGCACTGGGACACCAGGCTGGACCCTAACCAGCTGCAGCAGAACACCCCCACCATCATAATAGCTTGAAATCCCCCCCAGCCCCCCAAATGGCTAGCTACACTCAAGCTTCAGCTTTTCATCATGGCTGGCCAGGAGTGGGACCAAAATGACTTCTGGGGATGAAAGTGTCTAGTTTCTCATCTGGGGAAGGAGCAGGGTTGCTTTTTGAGATAAATCACTTGTGGTGATGGAAAGGCAGCTGAATGTGCGCAAGGGTTCAAGGCCCGTACTTGAATCTCAGTAAAGTTACATGGCTGCTGTTAGCTCAGTAACATGTTAATGAGCAGGTGAATGAAATGATAACCTAATGAGATTTGGACTCTTTGACTCCTGTTATGTTGGATTTATGTGCTTGTTTATGTGTGTCTCCAGAGCTGTCCATCCTTTGGGCTGCTCACCAGGTTCACCACAGTTCAGAGTACTACAACCTTACCACTGCCCTCAGACAGTCCCTCACCCAGCAGTTCACATCATGGGTAAGATATTCTTTATTCTCGTAAAGGATATGTCTGTTTATTTCAACATATGAATATCCCGTAGTATTGTCTGTGTAGCTAAACACTGATACATCATATTCCTCTATTCTTTGATTGCTGTCCAAAAGCTATTAAAAGCTCATCAATGATATCCTTTATTCCCATGAACACACACACTTTAGTTTACGTTGTGGCAGTCCCACATACACCGTCCTGCTGCCAGAAATACTCTAAACTGCACCAAACTGCAGCTAAAAATAGTTCCCAATAAGTACACAGTTTACTCCTGCTTCAGTAATGTTTGTTATTTAAACTACAGTTCCCACTTGTTTTAGTTGTTTTAATTATTTGCCTTTCTAAGAAAGGAAACGCTTCTCTACCTGTTTTCAAGTTCCTACATCTTTAGTAGGAACCAGTGGGTTTTGGGCTGAGTACCGCAGACAGGGTAAGAAAGTAAGGAAGTATTGAGAGATGGACTAATACATTGTTCTGGTCATCTCTTGGGATTTGTTGACAATAACAAAATAATAATACTGTCAGCCTTTTCCTTAAATGCACTACCAGTGATGTTTTGATGAGTAAGTCCCCATATTGTTCATATCAGGTGTTTTAATAATTTTTAATTTTGAGAATTCACACAGTAAGGTGCAGACCAATGTAGAGTCTGATGAAATCCATAAAATATACATGTATATATTTTTAAACTGTTTTTATTTTTCCCCAAATCCAGTGGTTTCCGTTTCAAATTTTTCTGAATTCTGTGTTTTACAATTTAAACATATTTCTATCATCAGAAAGAGTAGGTAATCATGTGGTGGATGAATACAATTTCAAAAACTCATTAAGAAAATATTACAAATGTAATCAATATCAATAAATTGGAAGTATCAAACCAACTGGGCATATACAAATGTTCAAATGTAGGTGTAATTATTAGACAATTGAATAATTGTAACACTGTCCGTGTTTACCGCATCATGGAAATGTGTGGGGTTCCTTACCGGCATGCACATAGCAGGAGAAGTGATCTAACGGTGTAGGAGATGTTCACAATGCTACTAAGGTTGTATATTACAGGGAAGTTTTTAGGGACTGGAAAGGTCCCATCAGTTGCACATAAAATCAGTGTTTACTTATATTAAGCAATATGTGTAATAAAACGTTTGTGCGAGAACTCTATGAGGTATTTGTCAAATACTGTGCATCCTGAAAGTATTCACAGCGCTTCACTTTTTCCAAATTTTGTTATGTTACAGCCTTATTTCCAAAATGGATGAAAATCATTATTTTCCTCAAAATACCCCATAATGACAACATGAAAAGTTTGTTTGAAAGTATTAACAGCATTTCCCATGATACTCAAAATTGAGCTAAGGGGCGTCCTGTTCCCCCTGATCATCCTTAAGATGTTTCTACAACTTGATTGGAGTCCACCTGTGGTAAATGCAGTTGATTGGACATGATTTGGAAAGGCACATACCTGACTATATAAGGTCCCACAGTTAACAGTGCATCTCAGAGCCATGAAGTCCAAGGAATTGTCTGTAGACCTCCGAAACAGGATTGTACTGAGGCACAGATCTGGGGAAGGGTACAGAAAAAATTCTGCAGCATTGAAGGTCCCAATTAGCACAGTGGCCTCCATCATCCGTAAATGGAGGAAGTTTGGAACCACCAGATCTCTTCCAAGAGCTGGCTGCCCAGCCAATCAGTGATCATGGAGTGTCGATTCCGTGCTGGGCGTTTTTTTGCAGTCACTGAGATTTGAAAAATGTTCAACTTTTGGTGAAGCACCGTGCTTGTCACTGTCACTTTTTACCCAGCCGTCCAATCACAGTGCGGGAGGGGCGGGACAAACACCACACGAGCCCGCAAAATGTCATGAACCCACATACTCCCAGAGCAAGTTTTACCTTCAAGTTTTACATTCAGTAAAATTAGGTAGCCTACTTGCAACACATCACTTCCACGGATATTATGTATCATAGCAACCAAAGCATTTCAGATGGGAAAAAAATGCTGCGCCACCAAAGCGCACCCTAGTGCTCCTTGCTAAGCTTTATCAGAAGAGCAGCTGGCGTTTTCAGCTGGCAAAAAACGCTTTGGTGACACAAGTCAGAGAGGTGACCAAGGACCTGATGGTCACTCTGACAGAGCTCCAGTGTGAGGAGAGAGGAGAACCTTCCAGAAGAACAACCATCTCTGCAGCACTCCACCAATCAGACCTGTATGGTAAGAGTGGACAGACGGAATACACTCCTCCGTAAAAGGCACATGACAGCCTGCCTGGAGTTTGCCAAAAGGCACCTGAAGGACTCTCAGACCATGAGAAACAAAATTCTCTGGTCTGATGAAACTAGCTGGCCTGAATGGCAAGCATCATGTCTGTAGGAAAACAGGCACCGCTCATTACCTGGCCAATAGCATCCCTGCAGTGAAGCATGGTGGTGGCAGCATCACGCTGTGGGGATGTTTTTCAGTGGCAGGAACTGGGAAACTAGTCAGGATTGAGGGAAAGATGAAAGCAGCAAAGTACAGACACAGTCTTGATGAAAACCTGCTCCAGAGCGCTCTAGACCTCACACTGGGACGAAGGTTTGTCTTCCGACAGGACAGTGACCCTAAGCACACAGCCAAGATGACAAAGGAGTGGCTACAGGACAACTCTGTCAAAGTCCTTGAGCGGCCCAGCCAGAGCCCAGACTTGAACCTGATGCAACATCTCTGGAGAGATCTGAAAATGGCTGTGCACCAACCATTTGTATTAGACCATAGCATTCTTAGGTGAGCAAGTAATGGAACAAATAATCTTGAAGTAAATAACATTTAATATTTGGTGGCATAACCCTTGCTTGCAATAACTGCGTCAAGCCTGCGACCCATCGACATCACCAAACTGCCGCATTCTTCATTTGTGATGCTATTCCAGGCTCTTACCGCAGCTTCTGTCAGTTCTAGTTTGTTTCGGGGTGTTTCTCCCATTAGTCTCCTCTTAAGGAGGTGAAATGCATGCTCTGCTGGGTTAAGGTCAGTTGATTGACTTGGCCAGTCTAAAATCTTCCACTTTGTTCCCCTGATGAAGTCCTTTGTTTTGTTGGCAGTGTGCTTTGGCTCATTGTCCTGCTGCATGATAAACTTCCTCCCCATTAGTTTCAATGCATTTCTCTGTAAATTGGCAGACAAAATGTTTCTGTCCACTTCTGAATTCATTCTACTGCTCCCATCATCAGTCCCATCATCAATAAATATTAATGAGCCTGTTCCAGAAGCAGCCGTGCACGCCCAAGCCATGACATCACCTCCACCATGCTTCACAGATGAGCTTGTATGCTTCGGATCATAAGCGGTTCCTTTTTTTTCTCCACACTTTGGCCTTTCCATCACTTTGGTAGGGATTAATCTTGGTCTCATCAGTCCATAAGATTGTGTTACAGAACTTTTGCGGCTCTTCTCTGTACTTCCTTGCGAATTTCAATCTCCCCTTCCAAATCTTGCTGCTGATGAGTGGTTTGCATCTTGTGGTGTGGCCTCTATATTTCTGCTCTCTGAGTCTTCTTCCAACAGTGGATTGTGATACTTTCACCCCTGCATTGTGGAGGTCGTTGGTGATGTCACTAACTGATGTTTTGGGAGTTTTCTTTACAGCTCTCACCATATTTCTGTCATCAACTGTTGTTGTTTTCCTTGGCCGACCTGTTGGACGTCTGTTGCTCAGTACACCAGTAGTTGCTTTCTTTTTCAGGACATTCCAAATTGTTGTGCTTGCTATGCCCAATGTTTGTCCAATGGCTCTGGTCGATTTTCATTCTTTTCTCAGCTCGACAATGGCTTGCTCCCCCCCCTCCTCAGAGCTGGCCAGCCCCACCACCTCCCCTCCTCTCTCCATCACAGAAGGGGAAGTCAACTGACTGTTCAGGAGGCAGAAACCCCGCAAAGCAGCGGGGCCGGACTGTGTCCCCCCATCCACCCTGAAGCACTGTGCTGATCAGCTGTCTCCGGTGTTCACAGACATTTTCAACACCCCAATGGAGACATGCCATGTGCCAGCCTGCTTCAAAGCCTCCACCATCATCCCTGTCCCCAAAAAACCAAGGACCACAGGACTAAGCGACTTCAGACCCGTCGCCCTGACCTCTGTGGTTATGAAGTCCTTTGAGCGCCTTGTGTTGTCCTACCTAAAATCCACTGCAGACCCTCTCCTGGACCCCCTGCAGTTCACCTACAGAGCCAACAGTTCTGTAGGTGATGCAGTAAACATGGCCCTTCACTAAATCCTCCTGCACCTGGACCCCAGGAACCTACGCCAGGATCCTGTTTGTGGATTTCAGCTCTGCTTTCAATACCTGAACGTGCCCGACTCCACCTGCAGGTGGATCACTGACTTCCTGATGGACAGGAAGCAGCACGTGAATCTGGGAAAACATGTCTCTGATTCCAGGACCATCAGCACCGGTTCCCCTCAAGGCTGCGTTCTTTCCTCCCTTCTCTTCTCCCTGTACACCAACAGCTGCACCTCTAGTCACCAGTCTGTCAAGCTCCTGAAGTTTGCGGATGACACCACCCTGATTGGACTCATCTCTGGTGGAGATGTCATTGAGTCAATAATAATCAGTAATACAACTGTCTCTGCACATGTAAACCTAAAATGCAACACCTGGGCAACAAGAAACATCTGTCAGTCACATGTTTTGCTCACTTGAAAAATGAGTGGGTTCAAACAAAGGGTGATATGTCCTGAGTTGTTTAATACCAGGAAATAAAAGCTGAAATTCTGAACTCTTGTCTCATACTCATCTTTTGATCTTAAACCCAAATGTCTTCGGTGAACAACAAAAACAAAGGAAATTGCCTTACCGTTCCAATACTTTTGGAGGGGACTGTAGATGTGTCAAGTTTGTAGCATCATTCTCATAAAGACTGCCAAAGGTGCTTCAACAAAATGTTGAGCAACTGTAAATACTTATGTACATGTGCTTTTTTGATTTCGAACAAACTTCTTTCACGTTGTCATTATGGGGTATTGTTTGTAGAATTTTGATGAATTTGGTAAAAAATAATGAATGTGGAAAAAGTGAGGCGCTGTGAATACTTTCCGGATGCACTGTATGTACTCTATTAATTTCTGTCATCCTCAGATTTTCTACCTGCCCATGGCTCTTGTTGCACCCCCCACAATCTTTGCAGTTCACCTACAGTTAAACCTTCTCTACCAGTTCTGGATCCACACAGAGGTAAATATTTAAACACAGCTTAGGTATTCTGTAATACGTTAGGCTGTTGTTGTAGTGCTGTAGAAAACACTGAAACACTGTGTTGAGTTTATGTCTCAGTGCAGTTGCTTAGATGTGTTGATGTTGATGAGTGTCAAGTGTGGGCTATAAAAAGAGACAATGATAAGTCCAATGATGTTTAACTTCACAGTACACTGTAACGTTTGACTGGTGTAGTTAAAATGTCCTGTTGTGAAACACTGACTTTTTACCTGCATATGGAGTGTCAGGAAAAGTTCAAGATAATGATTAACATGATTTTTGGTTTATAGCCCTGCGCATACTATAGAAAAAATGTATTCGTTGATTTGCAGAAAATAATTTAATTAATTTAATCATCAATATATTGTTTTGTTTTGTTTGTTTAGCAAAATAGTAACAGTTACAGCTACTTAAGTGTAATTGCAGCTGTTTAAGCCACCAGGCTGTTTTATGCAGATGAAGAACACGAATACTATTTACAGTATATTACAATGATTAAATATATAAATATATTGTATAATCAGTCAACATGTAGCACATATAGCTGAGTATGAATTTACTCTTCCATTCACTGTTGCTGTGCACAGTTATGAAGGTAATCTGACTGGAAAAAGGCCTGTAAAGTTATCTTTCCCCCTGTGCCAATACTAATCCGTCTGCTAAGTCGAGCCTTTTTAGACTTGGTGTTGCAGTGGAACCTGTATTCAATAAAAAATAATGAGATTTTATGAAATATTCCAAACAGAAGCATGACCACTCTCTCTGCCTTTAAAGTGACTGGGAGTATCACTTTTACAATCCCCACAATCTTTAGAGGGAATGAATGGATTTGGAGTGCCTTCCATCTTTTAGTGCACTATTAGTGAAAACAGTCGTAATAGTCACAATATTCTGAAGGGATGTAATTTATGCCTCCTTTATAGGCTTTTTTTGATGTCTTGTAATTTATTGGCACGCTATTCACTGCACCACTCCATCTCAGAGCCGGAGTGAAGTGGTGGAGACCCTTTTCATTCAAGATGAAACTCTCACGCTCGGCTGCCAGACGCAGCCATTACATGGAAATAATGAATCACTGAGAAATTCTGTCCAGTCGTGCACATTTCTCCAGACTGAGAGGTCTGTCGTATTGATGCGAAACATCAAAATATCTGAGCGTTGCAGCCAAAAGAGAAACATGAACTGTGTGAAATATGCTGTGTGACCTCTGTAATATTTAATGACTCACTGGTGCATCTGTTTGATATCTAAGAAGAGAAAATGATTCATGTCTTATTCAACAAATGTAGTGAGGATGCATTTAACTGCATGGTTGTTTATGTCAGACTAGATGTGCATGTTTTCTGTATGTGCGTGTTAATGGATTTAACTTTTGTCAGCGAACAATTGAACTAACTTGAAAACAAACAAGAATTTCAATATTTAGGAATGTGCAGTATCAAAGTGATACTGACAGCTCAATTTTTAACCAAAGTAATATAATAAAAAAACATAAACCAAGTGTCCCATAATGCATCTTTCCAAAAGTTATCAATGAGCTTTTGGTTTTAGGTCCAGTCACACAGTTGGTCTAACCTTTGTCCAGGACAAGATATGAATGACTTAGTTGATCAACAGGAAAGTAATCATTAACTATTTTCAGACTGTTGATTAATCATTTAAGTCATTTTTTAAGCAAAAATACCCTAAATGTCATGGTTCCTACTGGTGTTGTAGTACTCGAGACCGGTCTTCAGACCACTTTTTGAAGGTCTTGGTCTCGTCTCTTACTCGACCGCATTTGTACTCGGTCTTGTCTCGGTCTTGGGATTTTATTTCAAGACCAGTCAAGACCATAACTTTGGGAATAAATTGCTTTTGCATTGTCTGATTTATTTGTTAACATCCTAACTTTGACTGGATGGAAAACGTATTGCTTTGAATGCAACCAATAACCCTAATTAAAAATGTGTTACCATTAACGACGCGATGGTAAGCATGGATAAGTTGAATAAAGATGCTTACGTTGATTTCAGCTCCTTAGTGTTTGTATGTGGGTGTTTTAATGGGAATGTGTATCTTTCAGATCAATTTGAGAAGTACCTATGATCTCGTTGCACATTTTATTGTGTGTCATGTAATGTGGGGAACTGGTCTTGGTCTTGACTCGGTCTCGCCCTCCCTCGGTCTTGGTCGCGACTTGGTCTCAGCCCCTAAATGTCTTGGTCTTGTCTCGGTCTCGATAAACTCTGGTCTTGGTCTTGACTTGATCTTGGTTTGGGCGGTCTTGACTGCAACACTAGTTCCTACCTTCCTGACATTTCACTGGGGTGTATTTGGTATATGCTTGCTATAATAGTCATTGTAGCATTATATGACTTTGTCTAGCCTACAGTGCTGTGTGTCTGTGGTTAGCCCACTCAGACAAGTTTTGCTGGGTTTAAATATTTATGGCCCACAGAATAATCATTAGATACGAAATAAGTGCTTACTTCCATAGATTATGGCTGATGGAGATGATGTGCACACATCTTCATCCTATACAGAAAAGACTAAATATTTAATGTCAATTTACTGTATTTTATTATTTTATTTCAGCTGATCAGAGACCTTGGACCTCTGGAGTGGATCTTTAACACCCCAAAACATCACAGAGTTCATCATGGTGAGATTTTTTAATAAAGAAGAGTGACAGTCTTCTTACATTAAACGTTTTTATAAACTTGCCATTCCCGAGATGGTACATCAACATGCCCAGGAAAAGTAATCTCAAACAAATGCTGAAATGCTGATAATTGGTCATGTCTAATTATGGTTATGGTTTAATTTTATGCGGTCAGGTTATTTTTGTGCAGGTCAGGACCCCAGGCCAGGGTCAGAAATATGGGTTTTTCTCTCTTTTTCATGAGAGTTTAAAAAATTTCTGTGGTCATTTCACAAAATATTATCTCAACAGGTAGGAACCTTTACTGCATTGACAAGAATTATGGAGGAATTCTGATCATATGGGACAGATTATTTGGTAAGTAATCAGGTTTGCTTCTATTCCTGATGTGTCTTTTTAATACCTCCACTTAGTTGGTGCTATATAAAGTGTTCAGTGTGTAACATGTATGACTCTTAAACCTATTTTAGCAGTCTGTGATGTCAAACAGCTCCTAAATTTTACTGTCACACGTCTCTTTATACGATAATCTTCTGTGTACCTTCAAAGTATTTAAAGATGTTATTAGTTGTGTTTTTGGTGTTTGTATCGGTATTGGTGTCTGTGATTGCTGCCCTGTCATTATTTTATATTGAATGGAAACCAAAAGTTGTGGTATGACGGATTACAACAACAAAATGAAGGGAAAGAGTAAATTTAGGTCTGCCTGTTGCCTTCAACTCAGCAATTTTGCACCAAACATCAGTGAGAAGTAACTGATTAAATTTTGAGGTTTACATTACCACATTACCCAGAAATCCCTTAAGCCATTTTTTTCTCTTTGTGGCTGCGCACTGTTTTAAAAAGGTTGATCCCAGAAACTGTGATCCCAACTTTCTCAAAACTGTTCTGTAGCAGATTTTCCATTTTTACTCTGTGGATTTTTCTCTTGGGAGTATTTATCTCAACAAAAGTTGGGCAAATGTATGTGTCCTTATTAGCAAAATAGTCAGATATTTCCCTCAACAATTGGTGGAAACAGAGCTAAAAATGAATAACTTTCGCAAGGTGGTAACAAACACGACTCTAGGGAAATGCTTATGTTACTCCCTGTCTGCTGGACGTGTAAACAATCAAATGTTGTGTCCAAAAAAGAATGCAAGTTTAAGGTATTTATTCATATTATCTAGTTTAGCAAATAAAAACTGGTTAAGCTGTATTTGTCCTGCTCAGGTACCTTTGCTCCAGAGACAGAGAAAGTGGTGTATGGTCTGGTGTTCCCTATCAATACCTTTGAAATCCTCCATGTTCAGGTTAGTCCTGTCTTCCGTCAATAATTTGGCTGCTATAAGTTGGCCATCAGTCGAGCAGCTCACCTCCATCTATTTGAGTATAAACACCTTCAGCTGATGAGGTGTGAGCTCATGTTTCCTTTGCTGGCTGAGTGGCCATTTTGTAACCATAACATTATTACTTTACTCTAAACAAACTGCCCAGCTGAGGTGAAGGAGGCCAATAAAATGAAATGCCAGGAGGTGGATGTTATGATTATTTTTGCTGCCCTCACTGTTGGCAGAGCACAGCGTGAGCAATGTCCCGCCCAATGAAAGCAGAAACATTTCTTAGTTAACGTTGATCAGTTAAATGTAGCGTTTGGTTGTATATTGATGTTTGACTTACGGGTTTTTTGTCTCTTTCAGTTGCACTACTATTTGTATTTGTGGAGAAGGTCCAACACCTACAACACTATCAGCCACAAATTGTCAACTTTCTTTAAAGGTCCAAGTTGGAAACCCGGAAAACCTCGACTAGGTGACCACGTGGACAATCCCAAGGTTGGTAAAAAAGAAAAAAAGTACATTTCTGCAGGAGGCGTTTTTTCCTCAAAAATGCTCTCAGGCTTCATTACCCATCATTTTGACACTCGGAAAAACAAAGGCCTAAATGACTCAGAGCATTCCTTATTCAAGGATTCGCTTATTCTACAAGTTTTACAAGGAACTGCCACATCAAATAAAAGCTGCAAAGCCTTTGTAGAGGGAACACAATAAGGTCATTTTCACCGTCTTTAAACGCAGTCTGCGGGATTAAAACCGCATGCAGTTGAGGGTAAATGTGCATGTGTGTGTGTACAGAAAGAAATACAGGCTCCACTTGAATGCCCCAGTGGTTAGCTTTGAAATAACGCTGATGGTGTCACGTGTTTAGTTCCCTCATGCTTCACACTTAAAAAAAAACCTCCCCATTGCCTTTACAATTAAATTGGCCCTTTAAACCCAGTGGGGCGATTCTAAACACGGACAGAGCTGGAGCTTAACTGAAATATCTTGAAAGGCTTTGTGTGGACGGCTGCTCATTGATATCTGCCGGTAAGGGAAATAAAGGAAAGAGAGGGGAGTGAGGAGGAGGCAGAGTTGAACGTGTTTCAGCTCTTTGAGAATAAGCAGAGCAGCTTGTTGGAATACCTACAGGTTTGGGGATGGGATGCGGGGGGAACCCACATGTGCTGGTTTGGTTCGCCGGGATCCTGGGAAACCCCCTGAATGAGACAGGCATCTATGATTGGCCAGTTTTTTTGTACTTCATTTCCAAAGAGGATGCAGTTTCAACAGAATGCCCTCAGGGCTAATTACTTATCGTTAAGAAGCACATGCAGACAAAAACAGGTCAAATGACTCAGGGAATTCTTACGAAAGGACTCATATATTCCTTCGTGTTTGGGGAGAAGCTGCTACACCCAATAAATCCTGGACGACTCTGTAGATGGAAACTAACAAACACATTTTCACCTCTTTTGAAATTCAGCCTGTAAGAGCCTGAAGTAAGAGAAGGCCTTTTTGCAATTAAGAAAATAAAAACTTAAGAGGTAGAAAGGATTTGATAAGGGATAAAGGCCATTTGAAAAGTTTAAAATAAGTTTTTTTTGCTTTATGAGCTTTTTGTTTTTTTGTTTTTTTTAAACCTGTCCTGCCCAGCAGCCTGGTATAGAGTATGATGAGCTGGATACCATATTGTGCCAGACAGATTTTACTTTAACAAGAGAGTATTAAAATACTCCTTTGTCTGTTGTATTATTTATTTAATTATGTATTGATTTGTCACTGGCCGGACAGGGGGGCAGACACGGGGATGAGGGGGCACAAACAGACAGCACAGAGAAAGGACAACACCTGTAAGACGAGGGGGATGGAAGGTGGGGACAACAGGGAATAGAAGAGGGAAACACCAATTGCAGAAAGCAACGAAACCTGCAATAGAACAGAGAGGGGGGCTTGGGGAGGAGAAAAACAACAACAAACAAACAAACACAAACAAAAACAAACAATAAAAATAATAATAATAGTAAAAGACAACCAGCCGAACAGCAGCAATAAACAGCTGACATAGTAAGACAACTAAGAGAAAAATTAAAACATGAAACAGTCACACACACTAAATAAGCAACACAGCACAGCCACGAGAGCTGGAATAATAACAATTAATTTAAATAAGTAAGAAAAGCATCAGGAATAATTCTACCAGGGACAACCTAAATTTGTTTGTGTCTGTGTGTGAGACTGTGTGTGTGTCTGTGTGCATGTGGGTGAATGTGTGTGTGTGTGTGTGTGTGTGTGTACATGTGTGTTTGCATAAGCCTGTTAAAGAATGTAGCTGTTAGTGAGAGTGGGACGCCACGACTGTGCCACACCGACCTCAGCAACAGGCAGGCAAGAACCCCAGTAGGCAATAGGGGTGGGAGAAAGAAAAAAAAGAAAAAAGAAAATAAATAAATAAATAAAAATATGACTGCCAGAAGCACCGCGATGCAAACTCGGAAGGCCCCGACCCAACCAACAGACGCCCAAAAAAATAAAATTACATAAAAACGACCATCCAAATGCCAATTGACAACGCAATGCCGACGGAACGCAAGAGGCGTAACCCGTGGAAGAGCAGCGCTCTTTGCTTCACGGCCATTATTTTAATGTTCTTTGAACCAAAAAACAACTCCATCATAATAACATTGAATATAAATAAGTTATATATATAAGTTATAGTTATGCATTTATAAGTGAAAACAAAAGATGAACAGAGACACTTTTTCATGTCACCACGCAAAGCAGATGAATGATTAATATTGATTAATATTGGCTGATGAATGTTCAGTATTACTTGTTTGTCCTTTACCCTCCACCGCATCAGTCCCTCTTTTTTAACCTTGTTTATCAACCACATCACATGTATGTGGCCTTATAAAGACACTTTGGACACTTTGCGATTGCTAGGCTATGTAGCGATATAGCCTACCAATTCGATGGCGAAAGCCAGCTAATCAATGAGGTCATGCATGTGAGACTCCTTGACAACAACTCATTAACATGCGCACTCTACACCAACTCGACAGAGCAGTCTATTACAGGTGGTGTACATGTGGTTATTGACAGTGTTGCATGTGAATTACTTAATGTTGGATCGCTCAAGTCTTAATGTGTCAAAATGACAGACCATCATTTAAAAAAATTCAGTCAATGATGGAGAATATTCAGTTAAGGCGACCCCTGGTAGTAGCATCAATGCAAACTTGACCAAACCTAAACACAAGTACAGAATCCCTATGTATTGTATGATAGAATAATTGTAACAACATCCAGTTTACAACAGGTGTTGTTATAAGCCGGACTTCAGCTCACTTGTTTAAGGATTTAATGGCCATAAAGAATCAATACACACAACACATTATACTTCATATGTATTTACACTGATTAAGGAGTCAGAGTACAAGCTTTTCTGCCATACTGTAAAAATTTTGAGCATGCTACAATAAACACGAACTCAGACCTGAATGAATTATATAGGCAAGCTGTCTGGTGTGAGAATCAGTCCAAAAAGTCACTTGCAAAAAAAAGATAGGGATTGGGGAATTAATTAATTGACAACATTTATTGTAATTGACAATACTGACAACAGGGAAGTAAGATGGCGCCTGTGTTTGGTGAGGCCGCTGCTCCCCTGCATCTCCGGCGATTTTCCTTGTTTTTATTCGTCATTTGTGTTGCCATACCAGCATTAACATCCTACGCCTACGTCTCAGCTGCTTGGACTTACGATCGACAAACGCTGTTAAATATTGTATGGAAAGTCTTCTTCATAACCGGGATAGCTACAAACATTCATTTCCGCCTCCATTCACATGCCTGTCCTCCTCACCTGAGTTACCAGCTCCTGTTTACGAGCCGGGGCTCTGGTCGCCCTAAGAAGCGATCGAGGAAAAGGGGATGCAGAGCCGGCATTCAGGTCCAGCTGTGGCGGCGCTCATCGACGAACACATCTGGGCCACACTGAATGGACCCGATTTTTGCTGCCTATCTCACTCCACAACACGGGTGGTCACCCTCCACTGATGCCACACCACCTGTTCTATTGCTCGAGAATCTTTCCTGTCCTGGCGTTATGCTGACGGGAACACATCATCGTTCATTTTGTCCAGTTAAAAGAACTTTGTCCATCTGGATGCTCTTATCATTGGGAAGCCCGACTGGCACGTCTTGGTGGAGGTCTGGCCGCTTTGTATTGGGACAGATTCCTATGCAGAACAATTTGTTCTGAAAGTTTCCCCTCTTTTGAGTCACAGACAATTAAAATAGGTTCAAAGGATATGTTTTACTGTGTGGTAGTTTACCGTCCCCCTGGCCCCGCAGGTGCCTTCCTCACGGACTTCACCAACTTCTTATCTACTATAATTAAATTAGAGAAGGTTCTAATAGTTGGATGTTTTCATTTACATGTCGACAATGTCATATGTAACACAGCTGCGGATCTTTTATCCATCACTGATGCTTTTAACTTTATTCAACATGTCTCAGGGCCCACACATATTAAGGGCCACACCATGGACCTAGTTTTCTCACTTGGCCTCCAGATAGAAAATGTCTGTGTGGAGGACGTACATGTGAGTGACTATAGTTGTGTATTATTTCCTCTTAACTTCCCTTTGGACCTGTTGCCCGGAGACCCAGGGCCCAAAGACATAAATCATAAATAAGGATGTCACTGAGAAGTTCACTGCTTTGTTTGAACCCGTTATGTAGTTGGGATGCCAGGATGTGGAAGTTTTTCTCTTTTAACAACCAATGCACAGAAATTTTAGATAAAGTGGCACCTGTCAAACCTACCAAGACTGTTCACAAAAAGTATTGCCCCTGGATGAACGAAGCCATACAATGAATGAAGAGAAACTGTCGCAAGGTGGAGCGTCTATGGAAAACATCGAAACTTGTGGTCCATAGTCTACACCTCAAGTACCAAATCGCTTCACTAAATGAGTTGCTGAAGAACACAAGAACCCAGTACTTGGTGATAAATAAGAAAAACCCCAAAATATTGTTTGACACCATTAACGCTACTGACAGCAACGAGTTTCTGAATTTCTTTGTAAATAGGATTGCAGATGTCAGAGCAAATGTCTCCCAAACTCCTTCCAATCCTGCTCTCAGTGACCCACCCCCCTCTTATTCATGGTCCTCTTTTAACCCAGTGTCCCTGCATGACATCAAATGCCTGCTGGAAAAACTGAAACCTTCCTCCTGTTCTATGGATGTCCTCCCTACTGTGCTCTTTATAAAAGCTTTTGATTCAGTTGGCCCTAGTATTGTGAACATGCTTAACATCTCACTACAAACTGGCATGGTCCCTATCTCCTTTAAGCATGCAATCATTGAACCAGTACTTAAAAAGTCTAACCTGGACCCATCAGACCCTTAGAACTATAGGCCCATTTCTAAACTCTCGTTTGTGTCAGAAATTCGTGAAAAAATAGTAGCAGTCCAACTGACTACCTTCCTGGAGAACCATGAATTATTTGACAAATTTCAATCTGGGTTCTGCAAAAACACTCTACCGAAGCCTCTTTACTTAAAATCTCCAGCAATATTAAGATGGCCGCTGATTCTGGAAAATGCACAGTCTTGGTCCTATTAGACCTTTCCTCAGCTTTCGATACTATCAATCACAATATCATGCTAAAAAGACTTCACGAGCTGGCAGGCATGTCTGGAACTGTCTTAAAATGGTTTTCATCTTATCTGTCTGGCAGTGTTCTTGCAAACAGGTTCATGTCGGATAAAGCAGTGTTGTCATATGGGGTACCCCAAGGGTCCATCCTGGGACCTATCTTATTTCTCCTGTACATTCTCCCTCTTGGACAAATTATCAGACAGTTCATATCTTACCACCTTTATGCAGATGATATTCAGCTGTACTGCTCATTTAAGGACACAGATCTCCATAAATTATCCGCTGTAGAAAACTGTTTGAGCAAGATCAAGCACTGGCTGAATGAGAACGCTTTGCAACTGAACACAGATAAGACAGAGACATTAATTATTGCACCTGATAGCATTACCCCTTTGATCAAGCAGTATTTGGGTGACCTGGACTCGGTTGTGAAACCGAGCCTTAGGAACCTAGGTGTTGTCTTTGATTCAGCAATGTACCTAGCGCATTACTCCAACCAACTAATTAAAAACTGCTTCTTCCAACTAAGGAACATATCCAAACTAAGATCGCTGGTGTCAAAGTTAGAATTAGAGATGATCATCCATGCCTTCATATCCAGCTGCTAGACTCTTACAAGCAGAAGAGCGCACATTACTCCAGTCCTATCATCCCTTCACTGGCTGCCAGGTCATTTTAGAATTAATTTTAAAATCTTATTCCTTACTTTTAGAGACCGTTACAAGGTCTAACTCCCTCTTACATCTCTGACCTGTTACAGCAACATACTCCCCCCCCCCCCCCCCCCCCCCCCCCCCCCCCCCCCCCCGGTCATTAGGCCAGAGGCTGTTAGTAGTTCCCCGTACCCACTTTAAGACCAGAGGAGACCGGTCTTTCCAAGCCGCTGCACCCAGGTTGTGGAATGCACTCCCCAGTTCGTTACGCACCTTAAACTGTGTTGTTTCTTTTAAAAAGCAGCTGAAGACTCTGTTTTTCAAACAGGCGTTTAGCTAAACGTCAAGCTTGGTTTTAAAGTTGTCTGTCATATGTCATATGTGTTTCTGGTGGTTAGCTTTTTGTTGTTTTATTGTGAAGCACCTTGTCATTTTATCTGTGAAAAGTGCTATATAAATAAATTTTACTTACTTACTTACTAATGTTTTATTTTCCATGTGCAGGTTACCGGAAAGGAAGTGCCTCACAATCCCAGCTGGTCCCTGCCTTTACAAGTTTATGTGGTCATACATTTCCTGCTGGTGCTGCAAACTTATCATGATTTGTTTGAAAACAAGATGGTATGTATTTATCAAATTCGGAAAAGTAAATGTCAGCAGAGGCCAAGAACAGATTGTTTTTTTTTTTCTTTCAATCAGACTTATCCGCTTTGTAGGACTGAAGCAGACCTTCTGGTCGCACACTGACTACTGTTGTGTTTAGGCTACTGTAATCCCTCATATAAAGTATGTGGACAAGGTGGTCCAAGACTCTTAATTTAAGGCTGCATGTTTGTCAGCATTATTTCACCCAATTATGCAGTTTGTTGTGGCTGATCCATGGTCGAGCAGAGTCCTCTATTTAGCCAGCAGGAAAAGACTAGCTCTGTCTAACATCATGACAGAATGACTGATCGGCATTCCCCTTTAGAACAACCTTTGTCTATTATTTTCCACTCGAAGAGCCAAAAGACCCCCTTCCTCCTCCTTGAGAAAAAAAAAAGAAACAGGTCTCCTCAGCAGTTATCTTTGGAAGCCTATTTTCCCTAGGCATAGTTTTGGTTAGCCAAAAACTGCTGTCACGCCCAGCCCCTTCAAACTCCCAAATAAAATGGTCTGTCTTTTCGTGATCGCTACCTCCGTGGTGCTCCTTCAGTTGTGGGTCCCCCCCCCCAAAAAAATACACACACACAGACACACACACACCTCCCCTCCTGGGTCGAGCGTTCCCCTCCCTCTTGCCGAATGAAACACCAGCTGGTGGTCCAACAGTGAACACAAACGCCTTAATTGTCGAGTCAACCATTTCCCTACCCAAATAGCCTTCAGGATGCAGCAATCAGGATTTGGAGGGAAAATAACAAAGTGAGCACTCTGGCCGAACAATAAATCATGTCACTCTTATATATTTATACCCACATGTTCGCTAAGCGCTTATTTAGTTTGACAATTGATGATACACTGCCCGACAATTTATGGGCTTTGCGTTAATTCGAAGCCATGAAAACATGGTAATTTCAAACAAGTGAAGCCACTCTTCAATTACATCATCAGCCAACGTGTATGTTTTATTATAGGTTTTCTAAACAGTTACTTTTAGAGGCAGACCAAGTCCCATTTCAGAACAACTCTCTGAGTTGTTATGATTACAAAACTTTAACTTGACTACCTGCTTTTTTTAAAAGCAGAACACAGCAACAAAAAAGATTTTGACACCTTATAGGATCTGCAATTATGTGAAATCCCACTTCAGAGGATTCACCTCATGTCCTGTACAGGCACAAAATTACCATATTTATATATAGTATATTCATATATTGTATAAGTAAGGTTATTTTTTCCACGTTCTCATAATCATTTC
This sequence comes from Micropterus dolomieu, assembly GCF_021292245.1. Taxonomy (NCBI): domain Eukaryota; kingdom Metazoa; phylum Chordata; class Actinopteri; order Centrarchiformes; family Centrarchidae; genus Micropterus; species Micropterus dolomieu. The sequence continues at coordinate 5,395,771 of NC_060152.1, forward strand.
TACCCATCATCAGCAGAAAATGGCACAGAGATGTGATTAGATAATCTGAAATATTCTTTTTCTGAAAATCAATCCCCATGTATAGTTTAAATAAAGATTTACATTTATGTGTTGTCAAACTATCAGTAGTATAGTATGTGTGTTATCTTTGTAACTTAGTGTAGTAACATTTCACAACTTATGTTCTGGTGTATTTTCTCAGTGGTAACTGTCCAACAAGCCTTCATGAACTTCATCATAACGGCTGCAATAATGAGCTAAATAATGAGTTAATCTGCTTCGTCTCAGGGGACAACAGAATAACACAATCAGTTTGCTGTCACCAGATGTTAACTTTTGTTTCTGTCCTCCGCTTTTATTGCTGTAGTTTGACACTTGATCACATAAAACATTTCCCCTTCCATTTTTTAAAAACGTTAAATGCAAATGTGACTCCACCTGACAACACTGAGGGATTTGTGGAGGATTTTTTCTCAGGCGTAGCGTCTCGGCTGCGTGCCCCTGGGCTTATTAAACACAGATAAGTTCACATGACCTTTGATACCAAAGTAATTCTCCAGTCATTATACCTCTTAATAAAAACAACAATATCTGTAGCCTTTGAACTCTAATGCAATGATCATTCAACTTTAATATGCTTTGACAGTCTGGGGTTCCTTCACCAGAATTCCCTCCGTTTGATTCACGGAAAATATAATCCTATCATCCCTCTATAGTCCCATCTGAGGGCTCAGATAATGTAGTTCTTATGGGGAGCTTATGGATTACGACTCTTGGATAAACATAAATATATACTGTTTTATTACATCCTGTTGATGGTTAGATTTTATGTTTACTATATATGGCCTTCTGGGTCTGTACGGTATGTGAAATTTGGCTGTTTAAAGTCTCTGTATTGAGTGTCGGAGAAATATAAACCTTAGCTGACAGCCCGCTGCATCCTCAGGAGACACCGGGCTTCCAGCTGCTGCCCTCTCAGCCAAGGCCGTAGGTTAGAGAACAAGAATTAGACCATACATCATATTCTGTGTGTTTGTGCAAGTCAGTTTTATGTGTGCGTGTCCCAAATAGTTCAGAAAAGGTCAGTTAGAGTCTGCATGGGATTTCTGCTCCATTGTTGGTTATTTTGGCTCTTTCAGGGGCTATCGGGATTCAAACTGCAGTCTCTTCCACTGTGGTCAAGTTCCCTGTCAAGACCCATCTGGCATGATTAGAGCTTCTATGTAAACTAGGCATGTCAGTGTAAAGTAAGAGGCGGATTGCATTTGCAAGGATATTGTATGTGCCAGTACACTTATTCTGAAGGTCAGACATGTTTTGGTTGGCAATGCCAAGTAAACAGTCGAACAGCCATGTGGTTTATGACTGCTCTCCCAGTAAGGTCTCCTGTGATCGTAACTTAGCCAGCCATGATATTAATTTAAGGTTTAAGTTGTAATGTATTTTTTCCTGACCGCATTTCTCATGGTATGTAAACATGTCTCAATCCTAGATGCTGTCCCAGTTAACCATTCTGGGGATGACTGGCTACATTCTGCTCACTCTCACCTCCCTGGGATTCATTATGGATCAGAGGTACAGTACTGGTATTTATTCATATATTGATTTTACAAGAAGCGTTGGATATTTGATTAAACAGTGAGAAAATGTAGGTAGAGTTCACTAAGAAGATGCAGAGAAGGATCTGGTTATTTATGTCAGTGGTTCTTAAGCTTGGTGTTGAAACTCTACAAGGGGTTACAAGATTAATCTGAACGGTTGGAAGACAAGAAAGGAGAGAGAAAAAACAACATACTTCTACTGCTAGTGCTGAAATGATTGGTCAATTAGTAAATCAACAACATATTTGGTAATCCATTAATTATTTAAGCAAAAATGTCGAGGCAGAGCTAGTACGGCTAGCACGCCAACAACAGTACTCCACCAGGTTTGAAAAGTTAAACTGGCTGAACATTTGCAGATTTAAATCTGAGTAAACACAAAGCAAAAGACGACGGCAAATACTGGTGGCCTGGCAATATTATGGAGTTAAGACATTTATTACTATTTTTCTTACATTTTATTTATTAAACAATTAATGGATTATGAAAATAATGTTAGTTACGGTATACACAAATATGTTTTGACCTTAATCTAAATTGCATTTTATTGTGAAATACAGGATAGTTGCACCTCCTCTTCTAGTTTAGTTCTATCTGGAAGAAAAATCACTCTTTGGTTGAACTGCTCACAACATCAATACATATACTAAAAAGGTCAGAGGTCTGAAGCACCATTCAGACAGTATTAAGATTCCTGCGGGGAGTTGATTAATAAATTATTTGCCCTGCTTCTTAGTAACTTTGGTTACAGAAGATGGTTTTGTAATAATCCACAATTATTTACCAGTTTAATTTTAAAATCCAATTATTTGTACACAGTTGCAAAATGGCTACTAATGAAGGGACTGGTGTCTGTGATGTGATATTGTTAATCTAAACTCACTCAGCTCTGGAAACTGAAGCCTCTCCCATTAAGAACTCTGTAATTCTTGTAACATCATCACAGCAACATTTCTCCTCGAGCTGAAGGCCAGGCGGTCAGTAAGGTGAAGGGATCATGCTGACATGTCATCAAGCCTCAGTGTTGTGTTGTTGGTTGATGTGTCCTCATGTTCAGGCCAACGGCGGCTGTCTTGGAGATGCTACGCTGTGTCGTCATGGTCACAATGCAAAGGTACAGCTACATGAAACCCCTGCTGCCTTCACTAGCAGTGCCCACAGAGGTAAGATGACCTGTAGTGTGTTACAATGCAATTTAAAGTAACAGTGTCATGTCCTATTTTATTCCATTCATTTTTCTTACTTGTCAAAATCTAGGACATTGCCCACTCGACCAGCGACAGTTTGGTTGGCAATCGGAGGTTGTGTTATGCTAGTAGCAGCTAATGTAGCCTTGATTCACTAGCCTCGATCAGAGATGAGATCTAGGAAGAAGCTCTCTTCTTTCTAACCCCACACCCCAAATAGTTTTCGTTTTTTGTGACGATCATACAATAATATAATGCTATAATGCACTTACGTAACCTACTCAAAGATTCCAACTTCTTTTCGTGTCTGCAGTTGTTAAATTATGTTTGACAACTACCCCCTCACATTGATCAGGTAGATTGTTAAGGTCTTGATGAAGGTTGACGTTTTTGAACCACAAAATCTAGTCTATTCTCTATTTTTTCAAATTTCAAAATGTTGAGTGGTGCTTCTGTCTCAAGGAAACTATCTTTGACGGAGTATAAATACTACAGACTCTGGCCTACAGAGACCACACTTACTAGACAGCAGTCAGGAGTTTAATTTTGTAGTTTTGCCAACTCATGGAATTAATGTTAATAAGCTACAGCACCGTTGTTATTTCAGCTGGGGATATTGATAGCTTAAACAAAAGGCAAAGTTCCTGATTGATTAATAGAGTGCGTATATGAGCAAAATGTGATGGCCGTTTTACTACAGGTGGCGCTACAACAACATGATTATTAAAATGGACATAACCTTTTGGTAATGAGTCTCACTTACTTAAATTTCTGCCTTCTACAAAGCCGTTAAATTCTGAAGATTTAGGATTTGGTAAAACAGTCTTACTTCAAGTTCCATTAAGTAGCTGTTTTAGAGCTTTTGATCACATCACATGAACTTCTTGTTCTTTTGAGTTCATTCTTGATAGAAACAGCAGTTAACAAAACCGTCTCACTTCAGGGTACATTAAGTGACTACACTGGAATTTTTGATCACATCACATACAGGATTTATTATAATTTTTCACTGATGACATTGTGGAAATTGTTTGTTCATTTGGGTTGATGATGCTGAGTTTGGCAGTATTTTCTCCCTGCCACCCTCCATTAAATTATTGGTGAGCATGAACCAATTTCTGTCCAAAATACAGTATGTGCAACTTCATATTTAACAGATCAAACACAAGAAACACAAGGTCAACACACAACAACACCTAATTAGCCTGCTAGCTGAATGTAGCTCATGTGTATTTTGGGCCAATTACTAAATGTACAACATACTCTGGGGACAAATTTAAAAAAAAAACTCTTTCAGGTTTTGGTAAATGTGGAAACTTAATGAGAGTAGTACTGGAAACAGAAGGAATATGAGGAATAATTGTATATAGTGATATGTCATAATCAGATTCACTGATCCCAGGGTACAATATAATATTATGAAATCTTTAAATTTAAAAAGTTCTGGGAAAATTCTGATATTAAAACTTGTAGGAACCATGTGTATGAAAATCTTCATATGACTCCTTGACAGCATCATGTTTCCCTGGTGTGTGTGTGTGTGTGTAGCCTGTTTGGCTGTGATTGTGTGTGTTGTGTGGTCTGTTTTGTGTGTGAGCTGGGTGTTAAGTCCAGCCCTGCAGCCCTGTGATCTATGAGTCCAGATGCGTTGCCCAATTGACCATAAAATTGGCGTGCCTTTCTGGCTCTGGCAGCCCAACTGTACATGGTGGCTGACCTCTTATTACTTGCTCCCCCTCCCTCTGACTGGCTCTTAGTTTTTTTTCTCCCTCTTTCTGCCCGCCCTCGCTGCTTGCCATCTCAGCCAGTGCGAACGAGAGCAGCGCTTCTGGAACCAATTAGTGCCGTCTGCCGCTAACTAGAGCTGGCTGATGAGATTTGCACGTGAGCGCTGAATCGCTGCTTTTATTGTCCTCTGACTCCACATCTGTGCTGCTCAGGTGTTCAAAAGACGGCTCGAGGCTTTCTTACCATTTCTTTTTCTCACCATAAAATGAAATAAAACTGAATGAATTGTAATTTTTAAAGCTGTGTCTAAAATGAAGTGCATAGCCAATCAGCTTTAGAGCAAAAACATCTTGATTTATGCTGCTCACGTTGCACGGCTGTGTCACTTTGACAGCACTGTAAGTTGTGTGCAGCCGTTTGCTTAAGCGAATCATTAGGCCTCATTTCAAGTCGCAGTGCATCAGTTTGAGCTAAATAAATGTCTTGCTTGCAGGTGGGGCTCATTGAAAATCTTCAGAATTTACTTCAATTGTTTCTTGACATATTTGTGCCATTTTGTCAGAAATACAGCAACGGAAAAAAACATGAAAACCACCCCCAAACTTAAGTTACTTTAATGATATATGGGTCTGACGCTTGAGGTGAACGGCCAGCTCTTTGTTGCAGTGGGGGGGCCTGTTTTGAAGTCGGGCCAATCAATTAACAGTCACTCGAAGTGGAGGAGGGGAAATTCGCATTTAATTGTATTCAGGCTCATGCGACTGTACAGTTGGGAAAAGGGGGGGACTACAAAAAAAAACTACAAAAACTAGGTCGGTTTGTGGTCCTTCAAACCCACTGGTGTGATATACTGCACCCTTTAAGCTCACAGTGGTATTTATAGTGGCTCTGGAGATTTCCCTTGTAAAGCTGCAGGCTTGACCTGTAAACCAGGACTGCCTCTCGCTCCCAGCCGCCCACTCGCCCGCCCAAACCCATGTCTGTGCAGCTCGCATGAAGACCTCACTGGTTCGGACGAGACGAGACTGGTAACCGTGCGTGTGTCAATGAGCAGGGCTGGTGGACCAGGGGGTTGAATGAGGTTATAGCCCTCTGTGCAAGTAATGTTGCATGTGTGCTCTGTCACTCAATATGAGGATCTGTGTATAGAGGTTTGTCTCAACCCTACTACCAACCTCCACTTGTGTCACCATGGCGAATTGAATGTGCACAAATACAAACTAAGCAATACCAGCAGTCAAAAGATAATCAGTTTACGATTATATAAAACAGTGAAAAGCAGCAAATCATTACATTTGAGAAGCTGGAATCTGCAAATGCTTTGCATTTCTACTTGAAAAATAACTTATTTATTAAAATAAATAATTGTTAATCATTTCAGCTCTAGACAAGATGCCATTGTATGAGGATCTTTATTATGGCAGCCTCTGTAATCTAAAACCCCACTAACATTTTCTACCCTTCTGTATGTGGGGTTTACAAAATAACAGTAACTACAATTACTGAAATCAGTACCTTTCTGACAATGTGTCAACAACATTTAACTTCAAAAGTTAAATGTTGTGCAGGACTGTTGTCCCTGATTGCATTATAATGTCTGCTGTTATTTGGTCCAACCCCTGTCTATGTGTGTGTCCACATGCACATGTATTTGTGTGTGGTGAGAATCAGTGGGGGCGCTTGTGGAGGACTGTAATGATGTAACACACGGTTGTATTACTGTGTGGCCCCCTGGTTTGCCTGAAGGCACAGGGAAACATGCTGTATATCCCAGCGTAATTAAGCAGCTATTCTCTGAAAACGGCCACTAACTACTGGTGAAGTCACAGTAATTTAAGAGGAGAGCTCATAAAAATACACCTGTCTTTGGTTGAGAAAGCGAGAGCGTCTTCAGGCCTGTTGGCTAGGGTAGAAAACATTTCAGATTTAACTGGATTAAAAGAGAAGGCAGAAAGAAAACTTTTATAGCCATCCTTTTTTTTCAATTCTTTATGTCAGTTTTCTTATTTTGTAGTTATTAAATAAAGCAACATTTACCCCAAAAGCCTGAACCCTTTTAACGTTGTCTACTTTGCTTTTACTGAGATGTGTCCTTGTAAATGAGTTCAAGAAGTGGTATATTGGCTCATGCAAGTTTGACACTTGAGAAGCAAATCTAAATCTAGGTAATCCAGCCCAATCCAAAATATATATATATAAAAAAAACCCATCTAATTGTTTTCACACCCCATTAGATTTTCCATCTTTTCATCTCTGTGTTGATAGTATTTCCAATCTCAAAAGATCATTTTCTGTCAAACTTGCAAGGGAAAGATAAATGCTCCATGGCCAGAAGAAGAGGTCAGAACAATATTTTGAAGTTCATGTCAAACACAAAGGACCAGACTTGGCACAAAGTGGCTTTATCTTCACATTATCACCTGACTTGTCTGCAAAAACTGCGAATCCCACTCCCATTTTCCCGCGGACCCACCCATGAGCGGGCAGATAACATAGCGAGTGCTAAAAGGTCGTCGTTATCGGAGAGAGTCATTTCCACCCACCAAAACTCAGGTGCAAGAGGTTAGCTGCCTTTTTTTGAAGCAGGAATGTGTGGTAGCAAGAAGCAGCTCTGAGGTTAACAGGATTGTTTGGAGCAATGGAAACTCAGTAAGCATGACATCATCTAAGAGCTCGCAGGAATGGAAAGGAAAGGAAATCTCCTCCCAGGGAGAAAATGGAGGGATTTGAAAGAGAAATGCTGGGTAGGACTGTTCCATTGGAGTAAACAGCGGGGTGGTCAACCGTACACAGTGTGAAATATTATCACTCAGTGTGCAGGAGATCATGCCCGTCAAAGAGTAACCGCTTGGTTTATGTTGTCAAACCACTTGCCAGGTAAAGTTATGGAAATCTAACAGCAATTGGCCCTTTGGGGGTTCTCTAGCAGTATTTAGTTTGGCTTTTGTGGGGTAAGTGTCTGTTGCCAAAATTGACTTTCTTTTGAATTTGTCTTCCTATTTGTGCTTTAATTCATGGGTGAAACACAACAGCCATCCAGTTTATGATACCGCTTCAGAGCCAACATTTGAACCTGATTGAACTTGACGATAGCTGGTATTTTTTTTCTTACAGTATTATTCCCCGCTCTTTCAAAAAGGAACATTAAGCTGGTTTCACAGAACTGTAATGCCAATTTCCAAAGACGTCTGCTCACAAATTCAAAAACATTACAAATGATAAAAGACTTTCATAAAGTTGAAATATAAATAAGTCAAAGATATTTTCAAGAGTAGTTCTGAATAAAGGCTTAGCGTATTAATTTAGCAATCTTTATTGCAGTGCAAGCTTTCATCACTCTCCTCTCAGTTTATTAATCTTTCTCTCCGCCACGCTCATTGGCTTACTGGCTAACAATAACACGTCTGAAATTGTAGTAAAATGAAATTCTTCATGGTCCTTTTTCACAATAGTTCAAGCTACAGTATCTTGCCTGAAGTGAGTTGGAAAATGTCTCCAGCTGCCAGGAGTTGTGAGCAGTTGGGGGTTACAAGATTGGAGAGACTTTTAATCTAAGGCAGCAAAATTGGGAATAGACACTGTCACACAGACTGATCAATAATAAGCATTAAAGCCACCACCAATTAATATTTTCTACATTGACAAAGAATCCATTGACAAGGTCTAATGAGAAGTTCCGGATCGGCATATTTCTTAGGCGAGAGAAATATGATTCAATCAATTTGATTTGGGATCTCCTGATAAATGACCTAACGGGGTATTGGCCAGTGAGGAGTATTGCTGTCCGTGCTTGAAACCTGGGATTGTCCACCTCCTCTCCACACATTGAGTTGTCCTTGAGGAAGACACCGAACGCAATTGCTAGATCAATGCCTTGCGTGACAACACACTGCTGTCATTGTGCGTGTGGTAAAGTTTTGTACTCGTGAAAATGTTTTGTGTGTGTGTGTGTGTATATATGTCTGTCTATCGAGAGAGAAAGAGAGAGAGATCTATATAGATAGATGGAAAGTGTGGAGAAAGAAAGGAACCGCTTATGATCCGAAGCATACAAGCTCGTCTGTGAAGCATGCTGGAGGTGACGTCATGGCTTGGCCGTGCACGGCTGCTTCTGGAACAGGCTCATTAACATTTATTGATGATGTAACTGATGATGGTAGCAGCAGAATGAATTCAGAAGTGGACAGAAACATTTTGTCTGCCAATTTACGGTGAAATGCATTGAAACTAATCTGTGAAGAAGCTTATCATGCAGCAGGACAATGAGCTGAAGCACACTGCCAACAAAACAAAGGACTTTATCAGGGGGAAAAAGTGGAAGATTTTACACTGGCCAAGTCAATCAGCTGACCTTATCCCAACAGAGCATGCATTTCACCTCCTGAAGAGCAGACTGAAGGGAGAAACACCCCGAAACAAACTAGAACTGAAAGAAGCAAGAAAGGCCCACCCCCCAGAATATGGGTTTGGCTGTTGAACTGATATTCCCGATTGGATAGTCAAATGACATGTTAATCAGAGCATCCCCATTGGTTTTTCAGTAGAATGTCTCAAATGATGGACAAAAGTACTTGTAACTGTAAGTTTGTTTTGTACCTGTAGAATCGATCCGTACCTGTAAACGTTTTTCTGATATTCAGATACACATTCAAACATTCAGCTACAAAACATTTTCACGAGTACAAAACTTTTCCACAGCTACAATACATTTGGGACAGTATTTATTCCATACTCAGCATGGTCACCGTTCCCATCTTCTCTGTGGCTGTGTGCTCCTGTCCAGTAGTTGCTATTGCTTTCCAACACTGTAGAGGAAGCTGTGGAAAAATCAACAGCAGGCACACTGAAAGGTCACTGAAGAAGAGAGCAGGAACAGCCGTTTCTTTCTTTGTTAAAACAATTGTACAGCATATGTGTTGTTTTCTACTTGCCTCCTCACCGTGCCCAGTCAGTTAGCACATAAAATCAAATTTTTTGTGACCTGGATCTAAAGGTCTCCAAGAGGGTGAGGTGTCTTTGACAGGAATGCACCAGTCGATTCACTGGATCAGTGCAGATTCTGGCCTTTCTAAGAGTTGATTGAGGTTACCTACCCAATATAATAATTGGTTTCTGCTATTAAATGGTAAATAGACAGAAGTTACAAAGAACTTTAATCCAAAGTGCTTTGCAATTTGCCTCTTATAGCCCTTAGGGCACTATAGCTCACTGCTCAAGACCTTGACTTCTGAATCCCCAAGGCTTTGACTTTGGATGCAGAGGCACCTGAAAACTCAGGGTCGCAGGAACTTTTCTTATACATATTTCTGCTGCTCCTGGGCACAGAAATCATTTTATTTGTGAAGCAATAATATGGGCTCCTGAGGTAACATCCTCATACATACCTCAGGTCCTCTTTACTTGGCTCTTGTTGGTCATAACCAGTGATATATTATATTCTACCTGACAGCTCAAGACCTTATTCTCCCTCTCCAAGGGACCTCTCAGAGGTCCTGACCTGCCTCTCAGAACAGACATCCTTTTCTTCTTTAAGTAGCAAGGCTTTCTTTACGCACAGCATCCCTTTGTCTGTCTTCTCAGCCTTGCACCTTTCAATCAGCCTTGTGGGTTGAATTATTATCTTTGGAACTAGAATTTGTTCTTTAATTTGTTTTTCTGATGGTATTTCAGATTTTGCATTTCATTGTCTTAAACAAATAAACTTAAATTGGGCACTAGCTCTTCATTTAGTATGTTTGATGTTGTGTTAACACCTCGGACCAAGCTGGCAAACATCTGACATTTTTCTCATTGTTGAGCTGATTACAGCCGCTTGTGTTGCATTACTCCAGATTGGCGATATTGATTACTGCCTCTTTAGACTTGACTACCCAGAATGCCGCACATGTTGCAGGAACACGGAAAGGCTTTAAGAACAACTGGCTCCAAACTCCACAGTCGGTATGTAAAACAGAGGCTGTGGATGGAGTTGAGCCATAAATACACCTCTTACAGACAGGACGTTGGAGAGTCATCCATCTGTATTTCTTCTCTGAGGAATTCCATTTAACTTATTTATGTATGGACCCAGACACCTTCTCATTGTAAATACAAACGGGCTAGATTTGACAAAAGCAAATGCATCCTCCAGTCCACTTCAACCTCTTTTGTGTTTGTGTTTCATTCCCCCTTCCTGGACATGTGCCCGGTACTCTGCATTCCAAATTTCTGCTGACTAGTGCGTTCTTCCCCAGCGGGTCCACCAGTCCTTCTACCCAGGGAACTATAGTTAATGATGAGGTGAAGAATTCTCTTCTTGAGTCTGAAGTGGTGCCAAGCTGCTGGGGTCTGAAGTGAATTGAAAAAATATGAAAATGGCTACTTTCGGGGATTTTTCTTGTGTTTTCAATGAGGCATAATGGTCTGGATGAGTTGCTGTTGACCTTACATGTGACCTTCTAGCAGACACATAGTAAATGAGAACAAGGAAAACCTCTAAACAACTGAATCATTCTAAATTGGCATATCATCAGACCACTTTGTGTTTTGCTACACTTTCACCATACAGAAACTGCCATATCACGTTTGTCTGGCTGCACTGTGGTGTGTGCGTGTGTGCGTGCGTGCGTGCAATATTTCTCATGGTTATGCTACAGAGCAGCCGCTACACTGACTCTCTGGTGGGACATTAACCTGTTCAGCATATCCTTCCTGAGTCTGCTCAAACAACCCGAGCACAGAGACCGTATATCTGCTCATAATGAACAGACAGGAAGTCCTCTTTGTGTGTGCTGAGTGTGTGTACATGCACATGTTGTTGTATATAAAATATGAATAACAAAAAATGCATGAACAATCCCAGCTCAGAATATGTTTCTGCAAACACAAAGTCAAAAGAAGAATATGTAGAAAACACCCATGATGTAAAAGTTGCTAATCAGCCAGAAGTGAAAGAAAATACAAACAGTACTGTTTTAGCACACAGTCTGTAGTTTCACTAACAAATATTTTCTGGAGTTTATTTTTACCAATGTAGCTGCATGTTCCTGATGCAGCAAACTCCTCCCACTCCGGTTCTGTAGCCAGGTTAAAACAAAAAGTTCAGAATTATTTTCCGATCCACTTCAGTCCAGGTCTGGGGGACTTTAGGCAGCCATATGGAAAGGGAGCTCTGGAAACATCCCATTGCAGGTCATATATCACACATCTGACAGCAGCCATTCTGCCTTGTTTTCATTTCAATCATGAGTGCAGCTGCGTTGGAGAACAGCAAGGCTCTGCCATGTTAACCCACTGAAGGCTGGAAGACAGTCGCTAGGGACACCAGAATGCGTCCCGGCGTGTTTGATGCTTGATGCCGTATTATATCTATCAACACCACAAAAAATGACACAGTTCAATGTAGAGTTGACAATTGTTGTTCTGCAGGTCAATACAGTTTCATGTTGGAGTTGCATATGGCTGTTATTTAGTGTTTTTATATTTGACCATGTTTTAAGTACTGAGGGTGTTTGCCAGACTTTTAGTCTCGTCAGGCTGCAAAGGTTTTAGTGTTGACAACAGTGTTGACACCATCTTGGGACACTTGCATTAAAAAACTGAAGGACACTTTTTGGATGAAGCAGCTATTTAGCTATCTTCTATAACTAGTATTTTTTATATTAAGCATGTTTAATTTGGAATTCAGCACATCTGTATATTACAGTATTATTACTAAAAGTGTGTAAACTAGTAATGGCCACTGAATGTCTAATTTGAATGTTCATTTCACAAAGTGGAAACATTCTGTTCTTAGATCAAGAGCTTGTTGATATGGCTTAAAAATAAAATTCACTATTTTAATGGATGTTTTTCCTGCACATTGCAGGAAGACTAAATCATGATTGAAACATCAAATTTTAGGTCTTCTTGTGCAAGACAGTTGACTAAGAATAATAAAAGACCTGCAGTACCTGCACTACACATATTTAAAAATACAGCTATAGACTGTCAGTACCAGATGCTTTAACTAAGTACAGAAGATCATGTGAATTATCAGTTTCAGCACAGATAGAGCAAAAGGTCACTCTGTGGATCAGCACAGTAATTCATCTGCTCCTGCTGCACCTCACGATTTATATCCATAGCCAACATGCAGTGCCAATGCAGATAGTTGTGTGCCCTTTATGGAGTGAGGCAGAAAGTGGAGGTCTGGGTGTGGATGGGTGTGTAGCACCTCTGACTTTCATTTCAAAGAAGTTTGTGTCTCTTCACAGACCTGCAATTAACATTTGCCTTCTCAGTTTCCAAAATCACAATCACTCGTAGTTGCACGGATATGGTAGAAAGTGAGAGTTTAAAAAAAGTAGGCATTAAACAACAATCTGGGCTTTTGCAGAATAGTCCAATATTGATGTTCATGTCTGGTTATTCTCTTCATAAATCTGAATTGGTGAAGTTTGAGCTAAATATTAATTTCACATGCTACCATGTCAAAGTTAGGTAGTAAGAAGTGTTGGACAGTGTTCAGTGGAGCCCTGAGCACAACCCAAAACAGGTACTGAGAAAGAGCTGTCTTTCCTGAGTAAATAAAGCTCAACAAAGAAGCAGAGCAAATCTACAAAAACCACATGTTCGTGGCTTTTTGTATTACTACCCCTAACAAAGTACCTTCTCCCCAAAACAAAGTGAGTGTGAGTCGATTTGCTGAGATCTCTACTTTGGGAGCCGCTGCTGTCTGGCTGTAGTGCTTATTTGTAGACGATCAAGCCTGCTTCCTTCCACTATGTAATCTGTCCCACATGGATTTCCTACAGAGTCCATTAAAGTGTAGCATGGTGGGGCGAATGAGGAGAGATGGGAACAGAGAAAAATAGGTGCCCTTCCTTTGCCTCAACATGCGGCTTTGATAGAAACCTCTGACATGTTTCAGTCTGTTTGAGCGAAATGTGATTTGCGAGGTTCTGCCAAAGCTCTCGATCCCACCGCTTCTCCGAGATGGACACAATGCAACTTCATGTATGCGTAATCTGCCATCTGTTTTTCCTTCGAGGAATTCAGAGTTTTAGCTGTCATGTTTAAACTGCTAATTGGATTTACCAGGAGAAACAAGTTGTGAAATGACTTTATTCAGTACGTTGAGGTAGAAGCCAAATGTCAACGTGATTTTTACTCAGGGTTTAATTCCAGATTTCCTTGTGAGAAACTACACAACCGCTAGTAAACCTGGTGGGAAGGTTATTGTTACCATAGAGACATGAATCAAATTGAAACACGTCCGTCATTACCAGCTCCAAAGTTACCTGTTATTGGTAGACAAATGGATGCATATTTGGCAACCAGTGTCTATCAGTTTTGTGTTTCTCCACTGAAGCATTTTCCTTGCTTTAAGGAATAAGCAATTATTTCTTCTTTAAAATGTTTTTTGTTTCCATGAACTCAGTTTAGTTGTTTTCAGTAATCAGTCAGATCTGTAATAAATGTAGTCTAGTCATAATAATTACTTCTGGGTGTGATCCGAAGTTTGCCACCTCTTTGAAAGTATTATGTACTCGGGCATTGATGTTATTTTGCAAAGCATTCAGATCCTTAAGTAAAAATAGCAATACCACACTATGAAAGTCCTCCATTCCAAATTTGCCATTAGAAAAAAGTCCAGATGTACTATTAGTACAGTGTATTTAAAGTAGTAAAAGTAAACATGGTCCAGTTACAGTCTTGTATTATATGTAATATAATATAATATATTATTGGACTATCATTACTGATGCTTTAATGTGTAAGCAGCATTTTAATGTTGTAGATGTGGAACTTATTTTACCTACTTCATATACATTTGGGTCGTTTAATCTGTAGAGATGCATCATATTTTATAAATGCATAATTCATTATGTACAGTCTTATGTATGCTTTGAATCTCTTGACACGTCCCTTTTTTTCCTTTTGTTTTGTCCATTGTTAAGCTTTTATTCTCTCAGTGGGGAGGCAGTTTTCAGAGCAGGTAGTGAGAGGTAGAAAAGCAGAGCTCTCTCTCTCTCTCTCTCTCTCTCTCTCTCCCTCTCTCTCTCTCTCTCAGTCCATGTCTATCTCAGAGGAAAACAGCTGCCGGGTCCACAAGGAAACGTTGCTTTTTTCCCATCAGGCTGTTATGCCTGTGATGGACAGCGGTCTGGGTTTGGCTTGAGTTGCGATGTAGGATGCAGTTTATGGGCCAGAACGCAGCAAGGGGGGGTGGACAGGGCTCTTTCTGGCAGAGCCCCCTTCTCTCCGAATAGCGAGGTCGCCCATGACGGTGACCCTTTTGACCCCGTCGTGAGAGCATCAGGGGAGAAGACCTGCTTCTTAACCTCTGAGCCCACTTTCTACAACATCCTGAGACTGGCTGAATCTGAAAGATCTCACTGTTTTCTTTTAATTAGGAATTCACTTTCAGTGTTTGCCTTTGTGATCACTGGTCGTAAATGATACCTGTCACACTTTTTATGTTGTGATTTCTGTTTTTTTTTCTTTGTCATGGTTATCCAGTCTAATTTTACTTAACGTAACATGTTGCAGTGTACAATTTAGTTGAAGCTGTAATACAAAGGAAATTAGAGTGAGCGCATACATCTCCAGTCGACCAACATTAAAAGCAACTAATAGTAAGGACGACTATCCAGTCAATAGTGCTTGGTATCCCAGCGATATAAATGAAATATTCATATCTAATCTTGTAATTTCTAATGCAAGTGAAGAAAACACTTAAGCGTGTTAACCAACCCTTCTAACCCACCCCTTTATGGAATGGAAGGGAAGGGAATCTCTGGGACAAATCAAGCCTTTAATCAAATAATAATTTTAGAAAACAGAATACATATATATCTATAATTAATGACAAAATGGTTAAAAATATGCAAGGAAAAAAGTCAAGTTTGAGATTCAAAGGCTTCTGTTCTGTAGCTATAATAAGGTGATAAAGTGGTAGCACTTGTTGGTTATGATAGTCTCCTATGATCATGAACTGAAAACCTTTGAGTTTTGGCCTGTTAAATATTATTATTTTTTTACCATTTAATTACCAAATAATGAATCTATTTACTGAGAAATTTATTCAGTATATCGGCATATAATTTATTACATGTCTACTGTCGAACTCAAGCTGTCAGCTCATTAACACTCCCACAACAAAATCGCTCAGAAAAAGGAGCTGTTCATAGCTTAAATAACATTTTAGATCATCACCTCTACTAAATCAGTATATCTTCAAATGGTGAGTCTCGTTAAGGTGTTACGGCCAACATTATGAAGGAAATGGAGTGATGAAAGGCCTCTGATCCTAACCCCGTCTGTCTGTGTTGTCCAGGCCTTTGTCTCCCTCTCTCTGCTGTACTGGGCTCTGCAGAGCTTCTCGCAGCTGCTCCGCATCAAGAAGAAGGCTGACTGAGTCAACACGAGATGACACAGCCTGATGGGCTGAAGGCTTTATCTTTTGAAGTCATAATTGTTGACATAATTCTATAGTAACACCTTTTTAATCATATTAAACAATGTGTACAAAATCTGTATGTGGCATCCCTCAGCTTCTACTGTTTTGATTGGAGAAGCGAGACAAAGCGGTTGTTTCAGCTTCTGCTTGATGCCCTTTTTACTTACTTGCATGTAAGCTTTAGCATGTAAATTAGCCAAAAGACAAGGCAAGGTGCTAAACATTTTTTATCAAATGATACATTTCTTAAGAAAAAATCTCTACTATTATAACAGAGGGACTGCAGTGATCATTGAAGTACTAATGGATTTTTATATTTCACCTGAACTACTGTGTAAAAAATTTTCCTTTACTATGCAACATATACCTCCTCAAAAAGTGCTTCTGCCTGTTAATTTCACCTTTGACTTGCACAACACTGTACAGTATATTGTTTTCCTTCTCTCATTGCAATAAAACATTTTTAATTTTGCTCTAAATGTCTCCATATTTGATGTCCTAAAAATGCATATAGGCAGAATATAAAAACAAAATGAAACCCTGGAGGTTGTGCTGTGTGTCAAAATAGCAGATTGTTCATTTGAATTCTTCCGCCCAACCTCCAGATCTTGTGTGTGAGTGACCGACAGTCTACAGCAGATGGTGCTGTTATTCCCCGCCAACAGTTTCTTATATCAGCATCTTGTTTACAGTGGCTCCTATGTTCAACAGAACCCATACATCTGAGACATTAAGACATATATGAAAGTGCTGACAGGTTTTGCATCAAAGGAAACAACTGCAAAAACACAGCAGTCAGAGTTTGATGTTAAAAAAGTAACTTTTTGATATAAAGCTAAATTCAATATAAGTTATATTTAAGTGGTGAGTGTCTCCACAACAACACAATACACAGCATTACATGTCTAAGTCCTGGAGACATAATCCTCATAGAGAGGTGTTGTAAATTGTTCCAGGAGTGTACACTAGAACATTTTATATGAATACCAGTAAAAAAAAAAAAAAAAAAAAATCATAATTAAGCACACCAATATATGACTAAAACACAAAAGGATACCTAAACAAACTCAGTTTTGTGGTGATACATAGTAAATATGCTGATGACAGTTTAAACCATTAACATGTTTGTGGGAATGCGGGGAAACTCCCAGTTATGTACATGTTTCCATCTTGTGGCTAAATAACATGAAATTAATTCTAAAGCAGTGTGTATATGTAAAAATATTTAGTATGTGTGTATAAGTATAAAATTGTGTGGTTATCATTGTGAAAACATCACAGAATGCAGAGTATATGAATGACTGTGAATTCTGTCAAAACTGAAAGAGCAGAAGTGTCTGTGTGAATATTCATGTGTCATATTAACATGTCTACAGATGGCATTACTCTACTGTACATATGTGCAGAATGCTCACGCTGGTTTCATCAAAGTACCATGTCTTATCAAACAGATGCAGATAACATCAATGACGAACAGCCTACAAAAAAGGCTAAAGTGAGGAAATACCAGATGCACAGAATAGGATCCTCCGTGTTGAAAACATTAATCAGAACATCAGACCATCATGGGGCACTTAAAATCTACTAAAACCTGCAGGTGAGTCACATTTCTAGGAACAGCATCTCAGTCTGCATTGAACTACTGCTGCTGCTCCCTGTGGCTTCAGACTGGTCATGTCTCAATCAGTGATGTCACTGTCACTGATTTTCATCAAAACATTCAACATACTCAAAGGTTTGAAGCCAGGAGGGGATCACGGAGCAATAGATTGTTCACCTTGTGTTTTTCAGATAAACCCCGAAGTTAACCACAGAAAATAGCAGCAGTTACGCTGTCTCTGCTGTCCAAGCTGATGCTAACTGCTAATAGAGGGTTAGTCTTTAATTTCTCCACTGTGTGCAAAGAATAATGGAGTAAAAAAGTGTTTTCACCTGCCCCACCTTTTCCAAAAACAGATATCATTTAACAGCATTAATCTGTGAGTATCTTGAAGAGGCTGGATTTGTGTTTACAGTAAAAGGATGTGTTAGAGGCCTGTTAGTACCTCATATCCATCACAATCCCCTCCTGGATCCCCTGCAGTAAACATGGCTCTTCATGTGGATTTCAGCTCCCCCTTAAACACTGCAGGACAGGCTCTCCCAGCTGAGCATGCCTGACTCCACCTGGTAAAAACATGTCTTTGACTCTCGGATCCTCAGCACCAGTTCCCTTCAAGGCTGCTTTCTTTTCCCTCTGCTCTTCTCCCTGTACGCCAACAGCTGCACCTCCAGTCACCGGTCAGACAAGATCCTGATAATGCCGTGGTGCAGACAGAACAACCTGGAAAGCTTTTAAAACAGTGGACATGGTTGTGGATTTCAGAATGAGCCCAGCCCCACCCACTCCCATCACCCGTGTGACATTGTCAAGTCTGCGTCCTGGGCACTGTCATCACCCAGGACCTCAAGTGGGAGCATCAGCTCTCTCCCCAAAAAGCCCGGCCGAGGATGTACTTCCTGTGGCGGCTAAGAAAGCTCAACCTGCCAAAGACAACTCCTCCATCACCATCTGGTACGCTCCTGCCTCACATTGCAGCATTTCATTCACTCCACAGAGAAGTTGATTGGCAGCAACCTACTATCCCTCCAGTACCTGTACGCCTCCAGGACTGTGAAGCGAGAAGGAAAGATTGTGGCTGATCCCTCCCATCCCGGACACTGTTTCAGTCACTCCCCTCTGGCAGGAAGCTGAGGTCCATCAGGACCCAAACCTCACACCATACGAACAGTTTCTTTCCATTTGCAGCTGGCCTCATCAAAAAAAAGCCTGCGACCCCAACTGACACTATCACTCTCACCTAACCCACCCTTTACAGTACAGTATTCTCATACTGTAAATTATTGCACACATTGTAATTTAAAATAACAGATGGATTATACATATTCATTACTATTCTTTGAGATTTTTCATATTTTGTTAATTTTATATTTATGATTAGGGCTGCAGCTAACGATGATTTTAGTATTCGAAGCTTCTATAGATTATTTCAACGATTCATCGATGTGTCGTTTAAGAAGTACTTTTGCTACTCAACAGCTTTACAGCGTAAGCGTGATGTGTTATAAATGTAATATAAAAAACTGTTATAAATGTCTGTGCAAAACAGTGTGCTATATATAGTATAGTAGATTAAACGAAGCATCAATGCAAGGAATTTGCATTTATGAATCATTTCAGCCCTATTTATGATTCTTCATCTGCAATACTCGCTTTATCTTTTTCATATTTGCTACCTACTGTGTTTATTTTTAGGACCAAGAGACCAATGTGCTGTACCATCGCTGTGAGCGAATGTGTAAGAATGAGTTCATTTCTGTTTCTGGTGAGCAGTTGGCACCTTAGTCTATGCTCATCAGTGTATGAATGTGGGTGAATGGGGTGAATGTGATGTAGTGTAAATGCGTTTTGAGTGGTGGAAAAGACTAGAAAGGCACTATGCAAGTACAGACCATTTACCAAATTGCTTGTATGTATAAACCTACTAGGTAATAAAGCTGATTCTGATAACTTTGTTAGTAAGTAACACAAGTAATCAGTAAGTAAGTAAATCCCCTCCACTTAAAAACCTATTTAGCTTACTGTTACTTTAATTGGATGCAGTTTGACACTAGAAGGCTGTCTTTACATCTGTCTGTTAAAGAGGGAATATTTGTGCTCACTTTAAATGCTATTTGACATTAGATTTGGAAGCCAGTAGTGGCTCAATATGCAACTTACAAATAACTTGCAAACTTGAAGCCTCCAGTGTCCATTCTCGGTGAACGAGGAGACATATTGTGTCCAGTAGTTACTTTTTAGTGAAAAACCATAACAGATACAAATTACTTTCAAAACAGAGTATTTACATATATTAAAACATGTCTGGAGGGAACTATGTAATTAATTTAACCTTTATTATAACAGGGTGGTCCTATGAGAGCATTTCACTCTCTTCTGCAGGGGCGCAGAGTAGAGGGCTCCATTGGGATTTGAATCCCGCGGGACCTGCAGGACCCATCCCAAATTGCACAGGAGCAGGCGGTTTTAACTCTGCTGCGGGTGGGAATTAAAAAATATACCGCGGATCCCGGGATTTAGCTAGTTCTAATAAGACAGAGTCAACAAACGAAGCTGAAAACAAGATTAAAGTGGGCTTATACAATGCAATACCAAAGTAAGGCAAAGTAAGAAAACTCAACTGAAAGAAATGAATGCAATGATTTATGTCGGTTCTTCTGAACGTTTAGCGTTCACTCTGCATGTCACAGTGTTTGCATTGGCGGGTTGGAGTGGATACACATGTTGCAGGAGCGGGCAGTAATGGTTACAAAATTAGCGGGAGCAGGCGGGAGCGGGCTCAAGAAAACAGTCCCGCGCATGGCTCTACAGGTGCTGGTCATATAATTAGAATATCATCAAAAAGCTGATTTATTTCAGTAATTCCATTCAAAAAGTGAAACTTGTATAATGTATACATTCATTCCACACAGACTGATATATTTCAAATGTTTATTTCATTTAATTGTGATGATTAAAACTGACAACTAATGAAAATCCCAAAGTCAGTATCTCCGAAAATTAGAATATTACTTAAGACCAATACAAAAAAAAGGATTTTTAGAAATTTTGGCCAACTGAAAAGTATGAACATGAAAAGTATGAGCATGTACAGCACTCAATACTTAGTTGGGGCTCCTTTTGCCTGAATTACTGCAGCAATGCGGTGTGGCATGGAGTCGATCAATCTGTGGCACTGCTCAGGTGTTATGAGAGCCCAGGTTGCTCTGATAGTGGCCTCCAGCTCTTCTGCATTGTTGGGTCTGGCATATCGCATCTTCCTCTTCACAGTACCCCATAGATTTTCTATAGGGTTAAGGTCAGGCCAGTTTGCTGGCCAATGAAGAACAGGGATACCATGGTCCTTAAACCAGGTACTGGTAGCTTTGGCACTGTGTGCAGGTGCCAAGTCCTGTTGGAAAATGAAGTCTGCATCTCCATAAAGTTGGTCAGCAGCAGGAAGCATGAAGTGCTCTAAAACTTCCTGGTAGACGGCTGCGTTGACCTTGGACCTCAGAAAACACAGTGGACCAACACCAGCAGATGACATGGCACCCCAAACCATCACTGACTGTGGAAACTTTACACCGGACTTCAAGCAACGTGGATTCTGTGCCTCTCCTCTCTTCCTCCAGCAAACATGTCTTGCATACGTCTGTGCGTGGTGGTTGTTGAAGCACTGACTCCAGCTGCAGTCCACTCTTTGTGAATCTCCCCCACATTTTTTAATGGGTTTTGTTTCACAATCCTCTCCAGGGTGCGGTTATCCCTATTGCTTGTACACTTTTTTCTACCACATCTTTTCCTTCCCTTCGCCTCT
>NC_060152.1:5417127-5471697 GCF_021292245.1 Micropterus dolomieu
TCTTTAGCAATGACCTTTTGTGTCTTGCCCTCCTTGTGCAAGGTGTCAATGGTCGTCTTTTGGACAGCTGTCAAGTCAGCAGTCTTCCCCATGATTGTGTAGCCGACAGAACTAGACTGAGAGACCATTTAAAGGCCTTTGCAGTTGATTTGAGTTAATTAGCTGATTAGAGTGTGGCACCAGGTGTCTTCAATATTGAACCTTTTCACAATATTCTAATTTTCTGAGATACTGATTTTGGGGTTTTGATTAGTTGTCAGTTATAATCATCAAAATTCAAAGGAATGAACACTTGAAATATATCAGTCTGTGTGGAATGAATGTATACATTATACAAGTTTCACTTTTTGAATGGAATTACTGAAATAAATCAGCTTTTTGATGATATTCTAATTATATGACCAGCACCTGTTGTGCAGAACAATCCACCATTTAGGAGGCAAAGGATTTTGCTTGCAATAACCACCCTAATCATTTCTAGATGCTAAACAAATAATTTGCAAAACAAACTTATATTTCAACATACAACAGATTTTCAACAATTGTGACATTTGATAGTAGAAATTGTTTGAAATTTAAAGAATAGGTTCACATTTTTTCAAGTAAATTTTTAAATTATTGTCACATGTATGTATGTACAGTACAGTTTTTGTTCATGTAATTATTCCTCCTCCTAGATTTCTTTCTAATGCCCTTCCAGTGTAAGTGAAGGGGGACAAAATCCATAGTCCCCTTCTGTGCCAAACGAGTCCAGCTGAAATTGATATGAGGCGTCAGTACTCTTAGTTTGTCACAGCAAGTGGGTATTCATAAAATTTACAGTCTTTTTAGAACAAAATTACCCCGGTTTGTCTGTCTTGAGCTGTGGAGGTGGAGGTATGGTGCAATGGATAAGACTATGCCTTTGGTGTGAGAGACCCAGGTTCAATCCACCACTGTGTCCCTGAGCAAGACACTTAACCCCTAATTGCAAGAAGGTGGGTTCAAACCCCCGTTGCCCCGGCCTTTCTGTGTGAAGTTTGCATGTTCTTTCCGTGTCTGCATGGGTTCTCTCCGGGTGCTCCGGCTTCCTCCCACCTCATATTCTCTGCTTTTTAATGATTGGTTATTGAATCGATCCAACAGGATGAGAAGCTGACATATTGATCTCACTGTAGAGGGATATAGCATTTACCTTTTACATGAAATCCTACTAATAGGCAGTGAGCGAATTCTGCCCGGGGTCTCGTTTAATGGAATGAGAAAATGTCGGTCAAGGAAGACGATCAACGAGGCAGTCAATGAGAATTAGATCTCGCAGGGCACACTCTAATGTAAAAGGGAGGAAAAACAAATCAGACGCTGAATCATTTGTGTGATACATGAAATTGGTTAAGTTGCCCAATATTATATTAAAACAAAACAAAAAATCTAAAATAGAAAACACAAACCTAATGACATTTTGATGGTTTTTACAGTCTGATAATTTGTTCAAACAAAAAATGCTTTGAATGCCGACCGGGGTGATGCCTGGTGCGCAAGGAAAACATTACTCTATGATGGAGGATGTCAAATCTGGTGATGCACACAACATGCTAGGGAGAAAGAGGCGCTTAGATATTTGGTCCTATTTGAAATACAGTGAGGCAGACAAAAAAACAGAGTGCCTAATTAAATCGGACAGCAAGCAATGTGGTTATAAGATTTCTGGAAAAAACACTACCAACTTGAAGGTTAACCACCCAGGAATTGAGGTGAGTTAATATCCCCTTTGCAATAAAAATGAGAACAAAGTTAACATTCAAATTTTGCAAAACATTTATCTATATGTGAGATGAGTGAAATAAAGACTAAAATGATAAATATCCCTATTTTAGTTAGAGCTGATTGACCAAAATGCTAATCAAAATTATATTGAGTTAGAAAAGACTAAAATGATGGTTAATGACTAAAACTAGACTAAAATACTTTTGATTTTCTTTTGACTAAAATCAGACTAAAATAGTTAGTAATTAGTCAACTAAAACTTGAAAAAAAAATAGTATACAGTGGACTAAATATGACAAAAACTAACAAGGACATTTGACACAGGACTAAGACAAAAATTTCCCTCTACTATAACCTGTCTGTGACTCTCGGTCCCAAACCTTTTGATTCCTACTGAAGACGTAAATCAGGTCACAAGTATATAGTTTCTGTCCACTGTAGTTTTAGTTTTAGTTTTTACTGTACTGGGCACTATTTTCAGCTGATTAATACACATTTGGTGTTCTATTGAGAATTTACAGGTTTATGTGGATTGGTTCAAAATAAATTGCAGTGGGTGTGTTCATGGTAATGAATGTCCGTACAAACATTCAAACACAATGACTTTACTGATTTTGATGATTCCCTAACTTTTCCTTTGGTGCCACCGTGAGGTTCACATTTGTGCTTTTGAGCGAAATGTGTCACAGCGCGCAAACATGCTAAACTAATACAGGGAACATTGTAGGCCTATTACAATAATATAGTCACTGTGAGTACGCTGCCATGCCAGTATTAGCTTTATGCTCAAGGAACAATGCGCTCCCATCCCAGTCAAATACTGACGCATTGATACCCCTGGCCACCGGGCAAACGTCGCACCTTTGGGGCCGGTGTTTGGATTGTAACTGTTGGGCCCATGCTGCCCATGCTGTCCATGCTTTATGGGCCAACGATCGGCCCATAAAGCATGGACAGCTGCCCATTGGGTAATTTCTATACTGACATTGGGCTGGCCCAATCATATCTCTAACTAGCCCCCACCCCGTCTGCTCTCTGTTTCTTGCATTATGGGCCACAAAAAAAAACATTCTTCAAAGGAGGCCGCCAAATGACGCGAAAATAGGCCTAACTGTTATGTTTGCTGCCGGGGCTACAGTAGCTTCAACATTAGCTGCAGTACCCTGCGTAGTGCAGGCATAGGCACTTGAAGGAGTAAAAGAGCTGTGGTGGCCACTGCCAGGCAGAAGAGGAGGCCTGTGATAGCGAAACAGTGTGACAAAGTGACTGTGAGCAGGAGGCGAAGGAGTAGCTCAACCTGTAGGGAGGGAGCAGGAAGTGAGGGTCATTTACACTGGGGATGCTGAGGACATGTAGCCACCACCAAAGACAGAATAATTTGTTGTTTGGTGTGTTGTACTGTACAGCACACTAAGGGGAAAAAGTGTTTACATTTGTTATTCCTTTTGTTGTGTTCATCATGTGCAAAGGTTTTTGAAGGGGAGAACCACAAGCAACATTTCTAATAACCAGTTTTTGTAGTATTGTTTTGAATTTATCTCATCAGTGTGTAAGACTGTGTTGCAGTATGTGTTTTCAGCAAGATTAAATGATTTTGAGTGGAGAGCTTAATTTTGACCTGAAAATAGGATGTTTGGGGAATTTGTGTTTAGAGTTTTGAGAAAAAGAGGCATAATTTCAAGAAATGTGTTTAAGCATTCGAGAAAAACTGTAAGGTGTGGTTAATGTTGTGAAGTGGTCACGGTTTGGTTAGGTTTACAAAAAGATCATGGTTTGGGATGAAGTAAGTATATTACCTGACATACTGTAAGTCACGTATGTAACATTTTCTAACTTAAAACTTTCAATAAGTCAGCTTTGACTTTTGGTTCTTACCTGATGCAGATGTGTTACACTGGAGTAACTTAAAAGCCCAAGGCTTCTCACATGGACGCTGAAGGGTACCTTGTGCATCAAAGACCAGCGTCGGTATTTGATACCATGGGATGAGAACAGGCTGCAAAGAACCACCGTTTCAAAGTACAGCCTCACAGAGCTGCTAGCATGCCTGCAGACTCTTGGTCTTGTTAATAGTTTTTGGACAACAATGGAGCTCTGTGACACAGAGGAACAAGCCATCAGCCTTTGGTTTAGAGGCTGGATTCCCAAAGGATGGGAGTCAGTTTCACCATTCATCACGGGACTGGGACAGAACAAGAAGGTAAGTCTATGGAAATGGGCGGGACAGGAGTCATAGGTCAGTTTTATATAAATATGCAGTTGTAATAATTATAATTAATTACATTTATATAGCACTTTATCATAGATACTCAAAGCGCTTCAGAGAAAGAAGACTCATCTCAACCACTACCAATGTGTAACACCCACCTGTGTGATGCACGGCAGCCATTTGTTTTAGAACGCTCACCACACACCCGCTTGAGGTGGAGAGAGAGGGAAACACAGAGCCAGTTACACTGGGGATGATGATTAGATGACCAGGTGGAGAAAGCCAGGTTGGGAATTTTTGCCAGGACATCAGGAAACCCCCTCTTGGTGATGAGTGCCATGGGATATTTAATGACCACAATGAGTCAGGACCTATTGGTTTAACGTCTCATCCGAAAGAGGAGAATGAATAAATGCTATTTTCAGATTTTTTCATCAGTAATGGGATGGGGCTGGAGTCGTTTTTGTGGGAGTGGGATTGTGGGAGTGTTAATACGATCAATTGATTGTTGGTTTTGGTCTTTTTATTGTATTTGTTGACAATTTGCTGTCCAATGATAAAAAACACACAAAAAAGGAATGGAACCAATTCACAGTCAAGGAGAGGATGGCAACATAATTGAAATATTGTTCTCCTTTTTTCCTACACACTGCCATCAGAAAAAGGCAGAGGAATGCAGCTCCTCAGCTGCTCCCCACAGGATGTGAAAGAAAATAATCGCATGTCAGTTCGATATCATCACAGCACTTGTGTTAGTGTAAGAATGTGTTCTGCTCACTGGGTCGAGGACAAATCACATCAGCAGTGGTCAGGAAAACCTGTGAATGCCCGACTGCACCACATCACCAACATCACCTTCAAATGATGTGCTGGCAACTGCTAATTATTGTTTCATTTAGTGGTAGAGCTTTAATATCTTCCAGCCAACGGTAAGAGTCACCACCTTTTGATTTTACATGGTTTGTATTGACTGCAACAGAGGAAATATATCTTGGTCGAAGTAAATTAAGTCTTTTTTTATTATTAAGTTTTTGTTACTGTGCACCTGCATAATGTAATATTTTCCCCCACCTTAAAGGTCGCTTATAAGATTGTCTAACATGTTATTCATCCGCATGTTTTAGTTTACTTAGTATCAATTTTCATGGTTTTGGGTTCTGTGTTTCTATAAGCTTTATTTTTATTTTATTTTGTCATGTTTATGGTTTTGTGTTTCGTAGCTAAGTTTTGTCTTTTGTTCATTTGCATGTTTAAATTTACTCAGTATCTGTCTTGTCTCTTATCTTAGTTCTTAGTCCTGTGCCTTAGTTCATGTCTTAGTGTTTTCTCCTGGTCTGTGTACTTCTGTGTTTTTGCCCATGTATGCTCTGAGTTCTGTTTTATCCTTCAGTCTGTTTCCCTGTTGGTTGTAATTTATTTGTGTTCTGTGGTCTTCTGATCTGTCATCATACGGCGGAAATCACAGGGGGGGACAGGGGGGTCATGCCCCCCCCTTAAAAACCATCCAGTGTGCTTGTGTGTCTGACGGGCAACCAATTTAAACCAATTTAAACAACTATTGCTTTGTGTTGTTGGCCAGAAAAATAGTAGTAAGACTTCCCTCTGTGTACACGTATCCTATACAAGTACAATTTTGGTTGTATTATTTAGGTTTATTGCCCCCCCCCCCTACTGTGAGATAAAATTTACGCCCATGTCTGTCATGTCTTATTTTGTTATGGCCCACTGATCCCTCTGCCTCACTGTCTCTCTGTTTTCCCCTGCTGTCGTTCTGCCTGCCTGTGTCTCGTTAGTCTCATCCCTGTCACCTGTGCTGCTCCCGCCCTGCTCGTGAGTCCCTGATGTATATATGTTTGGTGTTTCTGTTCAGTCTTCGTCTGGTCATTGTCGTGTTTAGAGTGTTCTGCCTGATCCTCTGTTTGGACGTTTTACACCCGAATGGCATGTAAGCCTGAGTATTTGTGTTTTTTGGATTAAAACCTGTGCTCCTTCAGTCAACCCTCCAATGTCTTGTGTTTGGGCTCTCTCCTGTTTGCACTTCCTCAAACTCGTGACAGGAAGAAATAGGGGTCTTTCTGAAATATCAGCTAATTATCTATCTGATGTCAGCAGTGAACTTCCCCTGGTGAATGTAAGTTAAATAAGAAGGAACAGGAAAGCTAACGTCGGATGTTGTTCACAGTCTGTGGCTCTTGTATCGTGTAGCAGGTTGCTGTCTGGCTCAGTGTGACCGTCTGCTCTGCCTATGATAGAACACTGACGTAACTGCTTCACGCAAGATTTAATTGGCTGTATCGAAATAAGGTACAGTAATCTATGTAGACATGTACCACAACAATATTTCAACAAATTAATGCAGAAGTTGGAGGTGCCATGAAAAAATGTGAATTTTTCCCTTTTGGTTTCTGATTCAAATGTACATCCAGGTATTTTAGTGAGTTGGGTTGGATGTCAAAACAACTCTACAGGGTGCCTTAAATGTAAGCACCACCAGAGCTGAAAAGACAAAGAAAGGAACTCCAGCTGCAGAAATCAAACTGCAACAGAAATCCCAAATAAAAGCAGTCCCGCCTACACTGTGTGATGTGGCAGACCATCTCTGGGAAGTGAAGCACAAAAACACAGCAGCAATGAGTATTTAGCAGCAAAGATAGAAACAATGAAAACTATGTCCTGCAGATTATAAATCAAATTGACATTAATCCTTATTTTGTAATTTTTAAATCTGTTTAATCTGCAGTCTACACATATGGGTTTTATCTTTGTAGAAACACTCAAACTAAGTTCACACATCAGCTAAAACATCTTATTTGTCTGTGTGGCTCCTTTTTTCTCCTCTTTTCCTCATTACATGGCAGATGGGAACAAATGTGATTTGCTTCCTCAGTGCCACAGAATGTTCCAGTGACTCATGCTATGATATAGCTCAATGCTCTGCACCAACTGTCTGCAGGGGGATGGAGGGGAGTCCCACGACACACACACAGGCATGAATGCATAAACGTGGGCACGTGCAAACACACACTACACAGGCACACATGCAAAAATGTCTCTATGATACTCCTGTGTCATAAATTATTTCTGTGTGTTTGTTTCCTCCAGTGGACTGCATTGCTGTGTAGGCTCAGGTGTCTGAACCAGGGGATGAGGTGGATGATGGACACAAACACACACATTTACAGAGATATCATCTGAAAAATGGGACATCTCTGAGCAAACAGTTGTTTTTATAGGGCACATGTTCTAAGCATGTAAGGAGTAGGAAAGTTCATAGATACCAGATCCGCCACAGATATCGGATTAGAAAGACGACAGCTTGTCATAGAGGGCGTGTTTTGCAGCAGCAGCTTGATGTTTCTATGGTGAAAAGTATCAAGAGCTCTTATTATAATGATGTCTATTATTAAGTTATTCACATTATTTGCAGTCTTCACAAACATTCCTTCATTAAACCATGTGATTTTGCCTTGTTTGTTCTGGAAACCATTCTATTCTGACAAATTAATGCAAAAATACATGGCACCATAATGAAACTAAAGAATATTAAATATTATTTCTTCTCTTGAGTTTTTTTCTCAAAAGAGAACGCAAGACGTGATTTACAAGGCAGATATTTATGCCATACTAGTCTAAAACATGCTAGTAAATTTGAGTTAGACTTATTTAGAAAGTACCTCAAGCATTGCGACGTTTTGACTTCCTAAGCTTTAACAGTGTTTAGCAGCGTAACTGTAGCCACACAGGGCATGTTGTGTTTCCTTCAAAATGTATTTTTAAAAGTAAGGAGTAAGTAAGTTAGTCGTATATATGCATGTAATTTGTGGCGTCTTAGATGTGTAAACATATGTGCTTTCAAAATACTGAGTAAAAAACAATTTTATGGTCATCAGCAGTCTGGAATGAAACCCATTTTTATTAATTAGTACTCCCCTAACGTACTGAGACATTTCAGGAATATGGCTGATGCCTACAGGCTGAAATCAAGTGTTTGTACATTAATGTCAGTCTTTCTTCACCCTTAATGCTCTTTTGCTTCTGCCTTGGGATGTATAATCAGCGAGGGAGACCCAGCTGTCTGTTACCTAGCCAGCATCAGTGTGGCCTCGGCCCCACAGAAAGGAAGACCTGGGGTCAGCCTGTGTAGACGCACAGGACAGGACCTTACGTAATGGTCCCATTATGATACATGGTGTTCTGCACTAGACTCCACACTCAGGCTGCTATTTATAGCACAGAGGGCTAGAAGTGGGGTAGAATTGATATTGGAGTGCAGTCACAGTCAGTGGGGGTCATGGTGGTGACAGCTTTCTTCCTAGTAACGGAGATGTTGATTTGCATAATATATCTACTCTACAACTCATCTGCTTACAGCAGAGGGTTCAGCCAGCAAGATGTAGGATATAAGAAGTAATTAGTGCATTAATATCAGCTGTGTGTATTAAATGGTTAACACTTCTAACAGTCTACAGTCACAGTCTAAAACAAAGTTGCCACAGTGTTCAACAATCATGCTGTGAAGTAATAATCTCTGACACATTGACGTAAATAATAATATTCTATTAGTTTCTATTGATACTGATTCAGCCTATTTGTTAGCATGAGAAGAAAATTCACCACAGAGACATTAAAATTTTACCAATGGAAAGTCCACAAAAGGTCATTGTGGAGGGCCAAAGTCCCATCCCACAGTTAGAAAAAACCCCTACAGCTTCCATGACATATTAATTACAATTAATACACCAAAATGATACCTGGAGGGCTGTGGAATTCTATGACCAAATGAGTTTCACAATTTTTCATCTCAGAGCTTAGATCACTGACGCACACTGACACTGCCCCCTTTCAAATAATACAAATGTCTCTGCACATGTAAATATTATTTCTTTTTATTTCATATGCACAAACCTGGCACACTGCACATATTTGTTGTTAATCATTGTTGTTCTTTATTTTTACATTGTCAGTTTATATTTGTTTGTACACAATACGCAAAATGTCTGCACAACACAAACCCGGAAAAATGTAAATATCTGCGATGTTCTTTCTCTATATTTCTAAATTTTATTTATTTATTTATTTTTCTAGATTTGTTTATGTCAACTGTATGTTTGTCTATGTGTAGCACCTTATCACCAAAGCAAATTCCTCTATGTGTAAAACACTACTTGGCAATAAAGCTCCTCCTGATTCCGATTCTGATCACAGTTTTCTTCTGTGACACTATTTTCTAAAGAAAATATATTTATTGCAATGCATGTTGTCTTCATGCAGACAGTACAAACAACATGGCCATTAACTACTGGCAAAGGACACACTGTCCTGTCCAGTTATGAATGGAGACTTTTTTCACAATATTTAATAAATCGATGGCAAACCATTTTTCCCAGCAGTTATTAAGAGCCTGCTTCAGGCTTGTGTGATCCTCAGAGAAAACAGTCTGTAGACTCAGACCGTTTATAAATAAACTCATTGCTGATAAAAACGAAGTGTCAGGTTAATGTACGACTCCATAGTTCAGCTAGACCACAAATCTGCTGTGGCCTCAAATGTATGTATTTTTTGCATTTCTGCCTCGACTGCTGCTCGACAGTTAGTGTTAGTATATCACATTAGAGCAGGCAGCACAACATCAAGAACAGTTACGGGAAGGCATTTGTCTTGCAAAGCAATAATCCCTTGTGTTACAGTGTTGACCATATCTTTGGCTAACTGAGGAAACAGGATCTAGCCTTTGCAGACTTTTTTAATGCTGAATTTTCGGGGAGGGTGATTTTCAGCTGAGTTTTCCTGGTCTGTTCTGGTCTGTTCTCAGTGGTTGTACTAATTTGCGGTGTTCATTTTGTTTGTAAAGTAACGTTGGTTGTTTTGACAGTCATCGTTGTCTTTGAATCCAGTTCCATCACTGGGTTTCTGTTGCTCTGACACATGCTGGGTATCCAGAAAACAAATCTATAATTAAATTAGTTAAACTGACCCAGCTGGCCATACATTTCACTCTATTTATGTAGACAATAGGATTAGATTTGACTTTTCATTGATTCAAAGTGTGATGCAGTCACTCACCAGGGAAGCTACTCAAACCTGCCTACAGTATGTCTGACCTACATGCGTAATGACCTCAAGAGATCTCATGATGATGCAGGTCTGATGCGTCATCTGCATGTAAAACACAACAGAACAAAACAGCAGAGAGGTATTTGAGCATAGTCACAATAATCAAGAACTAGATGTGGTCCATTGACTAAATTAGAAATGTCTCTAAAACAAAACCCTCAGAAATACAGAAGGCTTTCAGTTCATTTACAGTACTTATTAATATCTCACGTGACATGTGTCTGAGGGTTATGTGTTATTACCTAAATGTTGAACTGTAATACATGGGAAAATGATTTAATGTGCAAAGGTGATACGGAACTTGAAACATACTATGAGTATTCAGATTGTATTTATCATTGTAGGAAATACATTTATACTGACCAATCTCAGTGAAAGGTATAGGTGTCCATGTTTAGGTCGTTTAACAATCCATTTTATTCTCTTTTTTTAATAAAAGGAGATATATTTACTGAATTTATTTGATGTCATTCAATACAGAATTAATCAATTGTTAATTAATTAATTAATCCTGGATGTGGATGGAGTTTGCTCACTTGTCATGAATAAGTGGACCCTGAGATTGTTTCCAATGTCAAAAATGAACATGCACACTAGTAAATGTTTTTATAATAACAATAGATCACATGACAAAGTAATACAAGAGGGATCACTCGTAATAAGAAACCCACAGAGAATTATCACCCAGATCTGCAGTTTCACAGAGCATTTTAGCTTCTTTTCGGCTCATTGTTTTGGTTTTACAGGCTGCAGCTTTCTTGTTTTGGTTCATGCTCACTGCTCTCATCACCACTGTTTCCAGCTGCAACAGACAGTTCCAGATAAACCCACTGCACCAACACCAAACAGCAGACAGACGTGGTTAGCAACTGGCTGGTGAACTAACGAAACTTATTGGGAGTTATTGGACACAAACCAGAGCTAAAAGACAACTTTATAAGACGGTTATATCCCAGTAATGTAGAATTCCCACATTTATTTGAATGTAATCCATATATTCTGCTGTGGATGTCGAGCATATAGTGAAAGAGTCCAGATGATTGCTGCCTTTCACTCTGAGGAGCAAATACCCTATGTAAAGAACATGTCAATACTGCAACTGCCTCTCTGGCACAAATGCAAACTACCACATGACCTACACAGACAGCCTGGAGGCAGCACTAAAACACAAATGTTATTGGCACACTGGTCAGCCACCCCCCCCACACACTGCCCATAACTGGGTCATTGTTCAGCGATCTTTCATGAAACTCAATACATGCTTGTGGGTCAGATTAAATAGTGGTTCCTGTAGGCAGAAGGCTACATAAAAGATTCAAGCAATGCAAAGGTTATCTAACGGTGGGCTGGTAAAGGAACTGAAGAAATTAGGTTTGTTCCAGGAAGCAGCATGCTTATAGCTAAGGCCTTTTTATCCTTACAGCCTTCACTGAAAAGCAGAACAGCAGGACAGAAATTGTTATCGAGTAACCTTTTTGTCTCCTGCAGAAGGGGTTTTGCTGTGAACATATGCACTACAAAGCTACTGCACAGAAGCTCCTCTATTGTAGCTGGAGGTTAAGTGTCTGGCTCATGATCCTCTAGACAGTAGTTGTTGAAGAGAAGAGAATGTTACTGATTAATTTTTTCCGAAAAACAACCAAACGTGTTCTTCAAATGATTAATCTCCATAAAAACTATAGCTTTAAGCTAGGCTTAAACAGCTTCCAATGTCCCATGTTTACGGCATAAACACCAGTGCCTTTAGATTTGTTCGGACAACATCTTATAGGACCTAGTTCATAAAATGCATACTGAATCATATGTATAGTTAGGTTTAGGCACAAAGGCTTTTGATTTAGATTTTGGCAAAATGTTAATAAAGTAAACATGTCAAGTCTTATGCTTCTGGAATTCTCTTATTCTCCTTTGTTTTATTTCTTTGCCATGCACTTTCTTAGCCTGCATGATCATTCATTGCTAACTAGAAATATTTCCCACATCTCATGTGCTAATGCTGTGGCTCCGACCCCTGACTTCATTACCATTGATTGCTTCCAGTGAGGCCACCTAAGAAACCAAGCACCCATGATTCTCTCTGGATAAGAGTTTCAGCTAAATGCTGTTTGGAATATTAATGATAGATGAACACATTTAGCCTCAAGCGTCATCTTAATTTAAAACATAATTATACAAAAGAAAACATTATTTTAAACTTTGAGGTTTTACTATTTTAAAATAATGATCACCTTTCTACAGTTAGGCCAAATTAACATCTCACAGAGTGGAATACACAGTTTGAAAATGCTCAAAATCCTCCTCTACCCCTGAGGACTTACAGCCATATTGACAATAGCACACCATGCGATTTATGTCCAATACCAATGTTGCCAGATTTATGTCCAATGCCGGAAAGTAATGTGCCTTTTATGTAGTGAGGTACGGAGTTCGGGTGTTGGATGGGGGTGTGAGACATCTGACTGTAATTTTTGCATCTATAAAATTTGACACATTGCACTGTGGGACTTTTCCAGAAAGTACTTTTTTCATGCCAGTTTTTGTAATGCATAAATTTCACACTTGAACACTCAAATATAGCTCACTAAAAAGTAAATAGAGAGTGCTTTTTGACACATATATAATAAATATCCACAGACATGTTTGCAAATTATTTTAATGAGAATGTACAGTGTATTATTGAGTGTGCATTCTCTTAATGAATGCTTTCATGTCTTCTTTAACTCACCCCCTCTCTCTATTTGTCCCAATTCCTCATCTTTTGTTCTTCTTATTCGTTGTCCTTCAACCCCCACCATCTCCTCCCTTCATCTTTCTCTTTTTCCTGCCTTCTGCTTTTCAGCCCTCTTGAGAGGATATCCCACATGTTGCTGCTCTCACCCCCCACTGTGTTGAATACTAATGCGGCCGGCTGATGCTTGCCACAGTGACCGGAGTAGAGATGGCTTAAAGGGGGAGGGAAGTGGGGAGTAGTGGAGAGAGAGATTGGAAAGACAGAGAGAAAGCAGGAGAGCATAGAACCTCAGGGTGTTTTTAGTAGAGGGAGGGGAAGGCGAGGACCTGAGCATTTGAGGGGAGGGATGGAGGGATATGACGTGAGCGAGCGGGAGTATGGAAACTGATCATTGCAGGCAGAGCGGCATTGGTGTGCTCCCTCCCTCTCCCTCTTTCTCTGTCACCACTCCACATCCCCGGTGATGCTGCTCTGTCCAGACACCGCCGGAGAAAAACAAATACTACGGCGTCCACATACTCGTACACTGACATGCAGCAGAGAGGGCTGCTGCTCCTTCGTCTTCCCTCTTTCAGACACAGATACACACTCTCACACTCCATCTCATTACAAACGCCCACTCTTGACAGAAGACCCAGAGGAGGATACGGCAGGAATGTGACTGAGGAGCTTCAGCTGAAAACATCTGCCTGGAGCCTTAGCCTCTGTTAGTGGTTGACTCCAGCTCTGCAGCAGGTGAGTGGCATGTTGATATCACATCTCATTCATTGTGCTGCATGTCGCAGTGGCCACCACCTACTGTATCTATGTGTCATGGAATCATTGGTGTCATCAGCTAAGATCTTCTGTCAGTGTGGTGGAACACATGGATCCACTCTGAACGTCCTCACTGCACCACTGGAGGACAATGAAGCCGACTTGATAACATTTGTTGAAATGGATTTTGATTGTTAAAAGGATGCCAGCCGAGTCTCCTGTGAGGATTGCGCTGTAGTTAGGCAACACGGGAAAGAGAGAGAGCATGATTGCAGTGCAGTGCACAGCAGGAATGTACTGCACACATCAGGACTATATTAAAGATGGTATCACTGTGTTGGAATTAGATGCACAGGAGATTTAAGATAAATAAGATTCTCCCTCAGCTCTTTTTTTGCTGTCTGTGTGAAACACTAAATAAGACATTGCAGAGCATTTTCTAGTTTCAGCTCCAGCGGCAGATCAAAGTTTATGCGAGGGAGGCTGATTCCCACGCACACATCGCGTTAACACAGAAATACTGGTGGCTGCACATTGTGTTGACTGTTGCTTTCCCTTTTTTGTGTAGTCCATGTAATAATAATGATTCTCTCTTAATAATTTATATAACTTTTGTTTCTTTCCTTTGAGGTAAGATGTGGTACCGCATGCACATGTATTCCCGCATGGATGCACTCACACACTTGCATGAACACAGGCACACGCAGAGTCCAAACCAAATGAGATACATTTATACCTCACCAAAAAGCACAAGAATGTATGTTATTTATACACATACGCATGCAAACACACGCATTCATCCTACACGTGAATGAATATGTCCACTTGTTGATCCACAGTTTCAGTGCCAAGTAATTGGGGCAAATGCTTCACTGGCAATGTAACACGCTCAGGCACATACAAACATACATACACATACACACACACACGCCTACACAGATGTGGCAGCCACCTACACAAATACTCAATTACAATTACACCCTCATTCTACAAAAACAAGAGAGAATGGAAAGTACAGGAAGTAACAGGAGAGCCGTGATGTACTAATCAGTGCAGCTCTGACAATGAGATATGATTATGTTGAACTGATGAAAAAACTGGATAATGCAAAATATAAGTTTGACACTTGGCTTTTATCAAATGAAAAATATCCGTGAGGCATGTTTTCCACCCTCTGATATGATGGAGGTTCCTCCTGCACCACAGTTACACAACACAAACCTTGTCTAAAACGCTTTAGACAAAAATTCTATTCTAGCAGAATAACTGATGGCTTCCAATTTACCTTCAATGAAACATTAGATATTGGAATAAAATATAAGTACCAGCCTACAAAAACCGACTTAGCTTGAACTCAATTGTGTTGTCATCATAGCAACTGGTCGGGCTGATGCAAGGTCATTTGATAAGCAGCACTAACACAGCTTTGAATGCTTTTAACACCAAAATTAGGCTTTTTTCATCCCGGGACCGTTCCACTTCTCTTCCCCTTGTTGCAAGCATGCCATGACGCTTCACTTCAAGCCAAACAGTAGAGCTGACAGGTTTTTGTTTTGTTGTATGAATAATCTGGATGTTGCAAGTGTTACAGTACAAGAAAAAGAACCTCGAACTTCAAAAACCAAAAGTGAATGACATGATGGGTACATTTGTACATGACATTTGTATTGTGAAATTATGATGCTTACTGCACGTCCTGGGTTTAATTCTCACTGGGGCAAGCTGGGACTTTCTTTTACATTCTAAATAATTTATAATGAATAGTTTTTGTTAACAGTTGTTTCTATCTATAAAACCTCAATATTCTGATTATGGTGGATTCTCAACTCTGGGTTCATCCTGCACTGGCTGACAAACATGAATGTCAATACCTGAAATGTCAAGTCCTGCTAACAACGTTGAAAAACATAGCAATCAGGAGACAAAGGGACATTTTGGCTGTCGGCGTTGAGATGACAGCTGCAGAAAGAAAAACAGGCAAGAAAACAGGGAAATATGACAAGACCAAAATATTAGTGTTATGGGAATTGAGACAAAATACCGTTTTGATATATCTGTATGTATTGATGTATCTACAGCATTTCTGACCTTTCACAATGCAGAATCAACCATTTGGTTTGGCCGCAGCCTCTAATTGCAAACAGGTGTCTCCAGCTCTGTGTCCAAATCAGCCACATATTTGGTTGCATTTAACCTGCTTTGCCATTTTTAATTGTCATTATAAAAAGAGATGAGTGCGGCAGTTAATGGGCCAGGTGATATATCTGATATCTGATGTTGTTTTCCAGCGTGTGACGCCCTGCTGTGTGTTGCTGCCCGGGGAATGCTCAGCGGGCACAGAGACCAGGTCTAAACACAATGAGCAGCCAGGACAAATGGGTCACACTGACCCCAGCCGAGTTTGCCCTGCTACAAGAATACACTCAGTGTGAGTAGAATATAGGTACTCTCTGTCTGTGTCTGACTGTGATAAGTAACTGTGATAACTGTAGGTGTCTCTTTGTATTTGTATGATCCTATTCCTCTAGAACAGTCATTTTCCAGGTGACGTACAGTATGACACTCTCAGGCAGCCATTTGAGGTACTCAAGTCAACAGTTGCTGCGAAGATTATTTAACTGTTCATTTAATTTTCAATTCTTCAACATGTGCATCTGAGAACAGAATAGATATGCTTAATTTCCACGATGTGTTTGATTAGGAATGGAGCCTTTTAGTATCTTTGCTAGCTAATCAGTTTATTCTGGATATCTACGTTGTTAAAATTAATAAATTAATTAATAATGGATCAAATGACTGTAATGAGTGTAATTTGAAAGGGGTCGCTTGTACTGACAAACCCATGGAGATTCATCAGAATCTTCAGTTCCTCTTTGCTCTAGCGTCTGCCAGCTCATTATTTTGGTTTGGTCAAGTTTTATAGATACACAACAGATATGCACTAAGTGTTTAGTGTTAGTGATGTAAGAGTAAGAGAAACATCTTACTGGCTGTAAGGATTTTGATTGCTAACCATCCAGTCTTATGAACTTGCAGCTATTTATGAACAGGTGATCGAGTTGAAAGCTTAAAAAATTTATGACAAGCTTTGTGCAGTCAAGAGAGTTTATTGAATCTGAGTTGGAACCCTGATACGATGAACCTTATGGAAAATCGATTAGACTACAAAAATGTTCTTGCATGAGACCTGTTCTGTATTTTGCTTTGTTGATTATTTCACTGCGTTTCATTTCATTTATTAGGATCCCCATTAGCTGTAGCCAAAGCCTTCCTTGGGTCCACACAGACACAAAACTCTATACAGTATAGTACACAATTAAAAGAAAATCACACACACCAATACTACAAAGACAATACAACCATACACAAACGCGATACAACACACTATATAACCCAGCTCACATCAGCAAAAATCAGTCAACTGAACAAACAGATGAAAAAGAAAATAATAAAATCTATTATCTAGACAGTACGTTGCACTACATAGAGTCTAGATACTACCTAAGAGTCCTTGGATGAGGAAGATTTAGATCTTGTTTAAATAACATTTTAAAGCAATTTTTACTGTTCTCTTGAATAATATGCTCAGGCAGAGTGTTCCATGCAACCATCGCTCTATACTTTACAGTGTTCTTCATCATACTGGTTTCCGCTTTGGGTAGTATAAATCTACCCTCAGTAGCGTGCCTGGTATAATTGTTATCTGAGCTCCAACATAGCTGTCTATGTAATACACTTGGTAATTTAGTAACTGAAATCTTTTTTATAAAATAAAGCAAAGCGGCAGTACATCTATCTTTTACCTTTAACTAGGTTAAACAGCTATACATTGTATTTACATTAGTTCTATATGAGCATCAAAGTGTCCAATGTGCTGCTTTATTCTGAGCAACTTGCAACTTTTTTTTTCTGAGTTATGGAAGCACAATTCACATCAGATAATTTGCTACTGTTTTCATTGCTGCTTGCTACCTTTTTTGGTTGCCATCATTGTTGGGGTCATGGATCGAAAACATTCACTGTGAAAGAGGTGCAATTGTAAGTGACTTTTCATCAGCAGATAAAAGAGATATTCAGGATTAGACATAGCTATGCTTCCTTTTACTGGATTCTCCATGTGAAGTTGTGTTGTCCTTGTACCATTCACCAAGGTGTTTTGTTACTAGACAAGCAATTCCAGTTCTCATAACTTTATCACAGTTGGAGCAAAAAAACACTATATAGTCTATACTATATCTTCCTTTAAAAAATAGCATTTCATGAAATACATTTTTTTGTTCGCAACGACAGCATGTAGGCAGGGGGAAACTGCAAGGCGTAACAGCATCAAAGGTACCTGTCAACACTTCCAAAGCGGTCATATTAAAGTAAATGAAGGTGGGAAAAGTGTTTTATTAAGTGTTTAGGAGATGCATATATTACTAATTGGTAACAGCTGGACACAGTGACTCCACAGAGAAGTTCTGTCCTTATCATGAAGTTGGCAGATTTGCTAAGGGCACAGTTTCTCTATGATACACTGAGATGAAATTCATATCAATCTTTCTATCCAACTCTTGGTAAGAAAGCAAAACATCATGTATTTTCCAAAATATTCTCCTTATTATGTGCTTGTGTAGTTTCCCCCTGTTCAC
Source organism: Micropterus dolomieu (assembly GCF_021292245.1). Taxonomy (NCBI): domain Eukaryota; kingdom Metazoa; phylum Chordata; class Actinopteri; order Centrarchiformes; family Centrarchidae; genus Micropterus; species Micropterus dolomieu. Next base: position 5,435,318 of record NC_060152.1, read on the forward strand.
AAGGCTTTGAGTGTATTGACCTTAAATTTTCACTTCATTAGTTTTTGGAAAGTTGGCATGAGTAGGACTTTTTGTTTTCATATCTTTGGTAATCCTCCTCACACATTGACAGAAGTCCCTGCACACCAAGACATACACAAATTCTCGCTGATAGCATCAAACCACCGAGTTAACAATAACAAGTGTTCCTCTGTTTGCTGTTAACTGCAGTATGATTCAAATCACTGTGGTTAATCTCAAGTATTCCTTTTTCTAATGACAACCTTTTGAAGTTGTAATTGTCGACTGTATGTTCTTCTTGCTGATGTAGGAAGCTCAAGCTGCTCAAGCATTTAATCTGTGTGGTGCCGTTTTAGCTCTGAATGATTCAATCACAACCCAACAAATGGCTCCCCTGCTCACCAGACTGTGCTCTGGATGCCTGGAGTTTATGTTACGCTCCAAGATGTTGACACATTTCATCATTTGAAATGGTACCAGGGATGGAAAATATGACGATACCTGGCAGGCTAACTGCGGGATGTTGTGCACCACCCACACATAGTTTTGGACTTTGAAAGTCACAGTAAATCGTTTGTAGGAAGACAAACAATGGCCTAACTACGGACAAGAAATAGTTGTTAGGTGTCCAACTTTTTTAGATCCTAAGTGCTTTTTGCATCAGCTGTCCTTGTGGGATATATTTTCAGAGCTATTTTTAGTGTCAAACATGACATCTTCGAGGCATTCCAACCACAAAGTACCAAGTATGAATCTAAATAATTAATGCATTTTACCCAGGATCTCTTGTACCAGTGTTTCACTTGGCAATGACATTTCTCTTTTTAATTGCTCTGTGCCTGGTGACAACGTTGTGCCTTTCTCTGAGGAACTAAATATCTCCAACAGATTCTACACTCAAGATCCAATCAGATTTTCCATGTTTTGTAAATATTTGCATTGTGGGTGGCAAAGGAGTTTGATGAATCAAACAAGAAAACGTTTTTAGAAAATGTTTCAGCTTGAAATGAAAATTGTGTGGGAATAAAAGGCACAGAGCTTAAAAAAAAAAAAGCAGCAACAGAAAACTAAAGATTCTTAGTGTGTGTGCATGTCTTTGTGCAGGCGTGTGTGCACGCTAGACAGATTTGGATAATCATGTTTCAACGAGCTCTGGGCGACTCTTTGTGCGCTGTGAAGCTACAGGTTATAAAATATCCTATTCTCTGAGTCGCAACAATAGGCATCACATCGCCTCACCTTCTCTCCTCATCTCTCCCTTCCTTCTCATTAAAGTGAGCTGTGCACACTTTCATAACATTTTAATAGCTGTGTGCCGAGTCAAGCACCTAAGATCTGACTCACTACAATTAGATTTTCTCTTAATGTGATATAATTGTTGCAGAGTGCAAAAGGGAAATTATTGTACTTTTCATGGTAAAGAAGGTCTTCAGTGTGTATATGATCCTAAAAATTATGAGCCTTGTCCTCTGATTACTGTGTGCCACACAATGGTTTATGTAATTCAGTAGTGCCTGCTGAATGTGACAGGGAATCATTGGCTACATAATCACTCTGCTCTGTAATGGTTTTGTGTAGACGCTGTGCTAATAAAGATGGTCAATAATGATGACACAGACACTGTCCAATGTGAGGCATTTATTTCTGGTCACTGTTGGTAAAATGCACCACGATAGATCCAAAGCCATTAGTGCAGGAGGTGACAAAATGTTACAACCAACAAAAAGCTTTTGAGGAGCTCAAATGCTTATCCAAATAGGTCCTGAATATCATCCATTATTAACTTATAGGGCTGAGATAGGGCTGTAATTTTATTTTAAAACATTAATAATAATATTAATTATAACATTATCAACAGAATGTGAATTAGTTCAGCTCTGACATCATGTCAAAGACGTCTATGTATTGTGTTGCAGAGATATCTACTGAAGTTAGCATGCTAACAAGCTAGCCCTGACCCGTCCTTTGAATAAATTAACATAATAAACTCACAATGCCAAGTAAGGTAATTTTCTTACACCTATACAAAAAATACAACCGTACCTTCTGAATTCAAGTTTCTGTCTTTTACTGAACTAATACTAGTTTACTTTGCCTTGTTAAATTATTGTAAATAAACACTTCATTCAAACTCAAAATTAACCAAATAAAACCCACCAAAACTGTTGTGGTTAGTCTTTCAACTGTTCCAATAATCACCAACGCTTGTGTGAAATTGGACAGGTGGCCAAACTCTTGCAATTCTTACCCATTACACCTTTAACGTGTTTATTCCACAAAAGTAGATGTTAAAGCTCATGACTAACTGCTTGAACTAGAGACACAAATCTGTTTAAGTATGATATGTTTTGTATATTTGCATGAGAAGAGGTAAGAGACAATGTAGCTAATAGGAAGCACTAATTTAAACAAGCATTTTAATGTAATTTGTGATAAGCAGGGTCTAAGCTTGGAGATGAACCAGGCCCTCCAATGCTTGTGAGAAAATGGTACTTCTAATTAACTTCTGCAACATTAGAACTTGGTATCTGTGGCGCAGCAAATTGATTTAACAGTAGGGCTCATAAACGCTCTGCAGCATGCAGTAATTATCACAGCAAATCTCTATCTGATCAAGTTATTTTCGTCTATAACTGAGTGCTAAAATCACTTGCTATTTTCTTAAAAGAAGTGAAAAAAATTCACCAATGTTGTTAGATTATTTCAACCTGTTTTTAATACAAATCAGTGTTTTCGGGTCTTTTTTCAAGAACATAACACTATATAGAGAATATATTAGATCATTCTTGAAACAAGCTGATTTGTATTTATTGATTTCACTGAGGCTATAATAAATATTTTTATATTAACAATGGATCACATAACTACTTGTACTGGATGAAACAAATGTTGCTCATAGTGATGAATCCACAGATGATTATCTCCATTGCTGTTCCCCTCAGCTCTGTGTAGCTAAGTAGTGTCTTTGCTGGAGCAAATGCAAAAACATAGCCGAAAAGAATATTAATATGAAATATTAATGAATATTGGATTTATATTTGCCAGGTGGTCAGAAAAACAACTCCAAATGAATGCTAATGTTTTGTATCTACTGGATGTGTAGCAACTGTTTGCTTACAGGTTTGTCATATTGACTTAATTTTATATGTCAAGGTTGTGTTTACAGCTCTGTTTCTGTTTCCCAAAGTCGCCAAACGCAGGTCAGAAAATGCAGATTAAAATGCAGTTTAACTTTGGTTATTTTAGTAAGCTAGTCTTAGGTTATAGCTGCCCCAAATAACAAAATCTATTGTAGATATGAATAATAGTGCAGGGTGCGAATTATACAGTGACAACGGGGGGGGGGGGGGGCAACTTTTTTTTCAGGTCAAAAAGAAAACCCAGTACAGCCTGCGCTGTACGCGGGCTTCAGTACTAACTAAAATCTTACAATGCTTACAATAGCCTTGCGTGTATAACTAATGTGTGCAGCCTGTAGATGATGATAAATCAAGTTCATTACATCAGTTCATTGGTGCCCCATACCACACAACAACTTTTGTAGTCAGAGGTCACTATTGTACAGTAAAACTGCCAGCAGGTCAGACACACAACAGCAGTCCATCAGGACCGCTCAAAACAGACCCACACAATGTTGAACCAGAACCAAAGACAATATCATAAAATACAGTCTGTATTATCATATCTAATTCCTAATTCTTATCATTTGAACTTTTAAGTTTCAACTTTTTTTAGCAAATATCTCCAGTCTTCTTGCTCATGTTGACTGTGAATAAAATGTAAACTGTTTTTCAATAAAACAGTTGTCATGCACTGTTGGGGAATTGGGAATTTTTGTTCTCTGTAAATAAATATTTTGCTTATTGAAGAAAGACTCATAAAATACTTAAATGAAATAATAAACTTTATATTGATCAAAATGTGTATCTACAATAACTAATCCTCAGTTTCACTGCTCATGCCTAAGCACCTGTGTTGGCTAACAGTTAAATATGAAATGATCTAGCCTAATGGTAATGAAATGACAGGATGGGCTCTCAGCTAGGAAACATCAAACTGCTTATTTAAAGTTAAATAAATGCTAATTACAAAACTCTGAAGGTAGAAAAGATAAATGTATTAAAGCAGCTAGATAGCTCAGTACTTATATTAACTTACAGCGTCTCCATTAGCGTGTGATGCACCGGACTGGAACAGCTGCCGCTGCGAGTGATGCAGACGGAGAGGACGTTCAAGTAACGTCAGTGTTAGGAAATGGTACGGTCCATTTTAGCAGTGTCAATTCTTGAATACAAGGCATGAGTATGGGAAATATTTTGTAATATTTATAATGACCGGTAAGAAAGACCCCGGAACTGTTGTTTTTGCCTCCCGATCCCCCCTCGTAATTCAAACCATGGAATTGTGTACTTTTTCAAAACTCTTACTCACCAATGGGGATGCAGCTACCTGCAGCCATGATTCTGCATCCACACCAAATATATGATCCAATCAGGGTTGTCATCATTGTACTGAATGCTTCTGCAGCTCTTAAGGTGCTGACAAAATACAGATAATGTAGATCCATAAATAAGAATGTAGCTTGGGTGACCACTTACAGTAGTCCAGAGTTGTTTCCCCTACATTGTGTAGCCATAAATCAAAGTTGTACTGTAAATTAATATTTAATATATACTCTCGACAGGCCATACTTTTAACACAATCAGATCAAAAATTCAACTTTTTCTCTCAATGTTTTTCCTCAGACTCAACCAAGAAGCTGAAGGATGTGCTGCAAGAGTTCCATGGAGATGGTGTGCTGGCTAAATACAATCCAGAGAATGTATGTACAATTTATGCTCCATTATATACTATATTATATATTAAAGTGTATTCAAATCCAGCTTCACTATTAGCCCCATAAAGCATTGTAATCCCTGCATTTGGTTGCTGTCTTTGCTGCTTAGCCTTTCTCTTTTCTTCTATATTTTGACAAATATAAATTGTGAGCTGCCATTTTTAGTGTGAAAAATAATTGAAAGAAGAAACAATTATTCAGTATTTTGACCACAAAACCGCATCTTAAAGTTGGAATCTTGTATTTAGCTTGACAGTTGCGTGTTAGAGTTTATGGGATTTGGAGGGCTTTTTTGCTACATACAGTCTTCACTATACTGACTCACAGGTGCACATACTGTCGACACACAGCTACTACGTGTTTTTCAGGAATAGTACATTTTGGCAAGAATTTCCAATAAATACCAGAATTTCAATTCACAGTATTCAATACACTATTTTTGATCCACTTTGCATTAATTTATAACTGTTTGACATTTAGGATACAATTTATGCAGTTAATCAAGAGAGCTAGAAACTATAAACCTGCATTCACATGTGTAATATGGACGTTTTTACGCACATTTTGAATGTAATACTGCACGATACAGCCATAAACATGTTGGATTTCTTTCTTTCTACAACGCTGCTGGTTTAGAAGCAGGAGATCCTCAGCCAGGTAACTGATATTTCTTTTCTCTAATTTTATTGTTGGTGTGTTTTGCTGAGTGCTCACACAGTTTCTTGATGAGTAACTGGACTCTCAAGCAGCAGTGAAGCAATAAAAAATTGTTTAGTGAGAACAAAATTAAAGGCATTTCTAGAGGACATGTAGCAATTTACAGGGAAATCTTATTCTACTAAATGTCTTTTGAATTGGTAATAACTGTTCATAAGCAAAATGTCACTTCTGGTGCAAACAGGGTAACAGGATTACAGGGGTAGGACCCAAATGCAGACAACTAAGGCAGAGGTAGTGAAGTCCAGTGAATTTATTTACAAAAAACTTACAAAAGCTTACAGGATGGTGAGGCAGGCAAAGGTCAAATCCAGAGAGTAGTCCAATAAAAGCAAACAAATCCATTAAGGAGCAGGCAGGAATCCAAAGCCCAATAAACAGGCAAAACGTCAAAACACAGGGAGAAACAGGGAACCATGACGCACACAGCAACACAATCTGGCAAGGAGTGACTGGAAAAGGGCTGGTTAAGTATTGCAGGGCTGGTAAGAGAGAGGGGAAACAGGTGAGCATGGAAGGTCAGGTAACTGCAGGGCTGATAAGAGAAGTGGGACTGGTGTGCAAATGGGCAGGACAGTCAGGTGATACAGTCAGGTCAGGGAAACTGGAGAACCTAGGGAACCAAGAAAGTAACTGAAGAGGAGGGAACAAGGGACAGACTACGACACAAATGTGACTAAATGTAAGTCAAAATTAAAGTGTGTCAGTGTACACATGACAACTGAGTCAATAAATTAGCCAACCACACATTCAAAGGGATGGGCGAAGCTGTAGAAAAGACCACAGCACATTCACTAAATGCACAGATAAAAGCTGCAACAGTGAAACCACTCTAAAATAGATCTTCACCGCCTACAGCCAAAACAGCACTTTAGGCATCTTCCTGAGTGCAGGAAAGATTTCTGTAACATTTTCAAGTGATCACAGATTCCTCCTCCCCCCTAAAAGTGAACCATACCAACATACTGTCTTCATATTGAAAACCATCTGTATTTCCAAAACTTTAAGGCAGTGACTGCAGCTCACCATGAAAAACAACATGCTCTATGTCTGTCGTGGTTTTTAGGAGATTGACTTTGAGGGCTTCAAGGTCTTTATGCAAACGTTCCTGGAGAGCGAACTCCCTGAAGAGTTCTGTCAACACCTCTTCATGTCGTTTAGCAACAAGGGACCAAAACCCAGTCCCTCATCTTCTGACAAACCCAGAGTCTCTGGTAAGTGTAGAAAGGAAATCTTTACCCTAACAAACCCTGAAGTTATAAACACAGCATGTTGGTGTTTTGTGGTTACTCATATGTATAACAAACAATTGCAGCTTTTGTCGCTGAAGTGCAGCCATTTTTTAATTCCTCAGAGCATTTCTGCAGTGACTAATACTAGTTGATTCTTAAAATGAGCTACTTTACTTTGCTATTTCTCCAGACTTCGATGCCGTGTACAAGCAGATACATTTCTGTTTCAGTTTGTGCCTTCAAATAATATCAGATTTTCTGCCAAGTTCAGCTCGATGGCACATAATGTAAATTGTTGTGTAGAGACCGCCAATTGTCTTGGCAATACTTTTGTTTGTTTATAGCATTCATACTGGTGTGGTAATGAGTCACTGATATTAAAATTACACACAACACATCAGACCCACTGTTAGTTCAACCAGCATTTCCCTGTAATGACACTTTGCTTCACACTTCCTTGGCTTCCTAATATCTCAGATGAATAATAAAGGCTGACGTCTACCTGATTTGATGTAGTTACTCAACCTTTAATGTAATTATTTTTAAATAATCAGCATCCACTTTGACACTTGTTTGTCTTTTAGGCTATAACAGAGGCTCACCAGCTTCTTACACTTTGTCCACTGTCAGCCTCTGATGAAACTACATACAAGTAATGCTCGTTTTACAAGTGTCTTGACATGAATTGCAGATGACATTGTAAATAGGAAACAAGCAAGGCCTGAAAACACAATTATTATATCTCACATCCACAGGATGTGTAGGTAAAATGTTTAGGACTAGGTTTTCTTGCCAACACAAGAATTGTGTTGTTTTTACTCGTTAGGCTAGTAACAGCTGGATGCTTAATGACCAACAGCTGAGCATGTACAAACTGAAGTTATGAACAAATGTTGATGTCCAAAAAAGGCACAATGTACAGTGTTTGGAAAATCAAATTGCTTCTTAATGCCTTTTTCCTGCATCTACTCTGCATTACTACAGCAGAGATTGTTCTGTCATTGAACAACAGGATCAAACGATTTATTTCCCCAAAACATTTCCCATGGGGATTGAGCAGCAAGTGAGGTTGTAAGGGTACTAGTAAATCTGAAAATTCAGCCGGGGATTTCTATGCTGGCATAATTTAAACCTAAAAACATGTTTTCAAGTTGTTAACCTTACCTAACTTAATCTTATACTTGATCAGCAGTGTAGTATTGAATAAACTGTACTCTAGAATTAGTTTATCGTCACAAGGTAAGTAATCCATTTCTAAATGTATCAATTGCATTTTAAGACAATTTAACTTACAAAATTATATATGTATGTGGAGACTGACAGTCATTGGAGGAACTTGCTGTGGTTAACCGAGACCGATGAGTTGATGTACGCCACAGCAACAGTGACCATAGAGAGGCTTGGCAATAAGATGAATACCATAAGCCACAAAGAGCATTATCCCCCATGGAGGAGAAGGCTAGAGTCCAAGATCAAGGCAACACGGAGAGTAGTTAGTCAGCTCTCAGACTACAGAAAAGTGCATGGAAGGGGCAGCCTAAGAAATACAACTGTACAAATACAACTGTACTCACAGTGGCAGGGTAATAACACAAGTTCAAATCCAACGAGGGCTGAGACTGTACAGTACTGGAAGAACATATGGGAGAAGGAGGCATCACACAACACCAATGCTCAGTAGCTAGTGGATCTAAGAACAGATCACGGCACTAGATCTGGCAGACATCCAAGAAAGAGTATCAGGTATGAAGAGCTGGACAGCACCAGGCCCTGACATGATCCACACCTACTGGCTGAAGAAACTAACTGCACTCCATGAACACCAGGCAGCACAAATAAACCAACTGCTGATGGATGGGACCCACCCAGAATGGTTAACTCAAGGACAGACAGTCACGATCATGAAGGATCCCCAGAAGAGAACAATCCCGTCCAACTACCGGCCACTAACCTTCCTCTGCACAACATGGAAGCTCCTGTCAGGCATCATAGCGGCTAAGATGAGTAGGCACATGGCTCAATACATGGACAGGGCCCAGAAGGGAATGGGTAGTAATACCAGGGGAGCCAAGCACCAGCTACTGGCAGTCACTCGAGACTGCAAGACCAGGCAGACCAATCTGTGCTTGACTACAAGAAAGCCTATGACTCAATGCCGCATAAATGGATACTGGAATGCTTGGAAATGTACAAGATCAACAGAACACTAATAGCCTTCATCAAGAACTCAATGGGGCTGTAGAAAACAAATCTGGAAGCCAACTCAAAGCCAATTGCACAAGTCACCATTAAGTGCGGCACTTACCAAGGTGAGGCACTATCCCCCTGCTGTTCTGCATAGGCCTGAACCCCCTCACCCAGATTATCACAAAGACTGGCTACAGATACCGGTTCTGAAGTGAAACAACCATCAGTCACCTCCTCTACATGGATGACATCAAGCTGTTTGCCAAGAATGAGCGAGACATCAACTCACTGATCCACAATACCAGGATCTACAGCAACAGCATTAGAATGTCATTCAGACTGGACAAGTGTGGTCGGAGTGTATTAAGAAGAGGGAAACTGATCAGAACCAAGGGGGTTGAACTACCAGGCCACATTGCAGATGTTCAGGACAGCTACAAATACCTCAGGATCCTGCAGGCTAACGGAAACCATGAGGAGGAGGAAAGGAAGTCCACTACAGCCAAATACTTACACAGAGTAAGGGAGGTCTGAAAAGTCAGCTGAATGAAAAGAACAAGATCTGAGTCTTTAACACATACGTCCTGCCAGTCATCCTCGCGATGCATGGAGGATTTCACCCCAAATCCAGCACCCTGAGACTGTACACTAAGCGGAGCGAGGGAGGCCAAGGACTAGTGAGTGTAAAAACTACTGTCCAGGATGAAACACAAAGATCCAGGAGTACATCAGGAAGATGACCCCCAAAGATGAAGGGCTAAGTGAATACTCCAGGCAGCGGAAATCCAAGGATGATGACAAAGAGAAGGAAATAACTTCATGGAGAGACAAGCCACTGCACGGCATGTACCACCGACAGATTGAAGACGTGGCTGATATTAAGAAATCCTACCAGTGAGAAAAGGACTAAAGGACAGCACAGAAGCACAAATCATAGCAGCACAAGAACAGATACTTAGTACAAGATCAATAGAGGCTGGGGTCTACCACACCAGGCAGGACCGCAGGTGCAGACTGTGCAAGGATGCCCCTGAGACAGTAGAGCACACAACAGCAAGGTGTAAGATGCAGGCAGGAAGTGCGTACATGGAACGCCATAACCAGGTAGCTGGCATAGTGTACAGGAATATCTGCCAGGAGTATGGACTGGAAGTCCCAAGGTCAAAATGGAAGACACCTCCTAAGGTAGTTGAGAATGACCGAGTTAAGATCCTGTGGGACTTCAGATCCAGAACCAGACAAACATCTGGTGATGGCTAACCAACCAGATATTGTGTTGATCGACAAACAGCAGAAGAAAATAGTACTGATAGATGTAGCAATCTCAAGTGACTGTAACATCAAGAAGAAGGAACATGAGTAGCTCAAAATGTAAATGTAAATGTAAAATATATAAAGGGCTGAAAGAGGAGCTAGAAAAGATGTGGGGAGTAAAAGCAACACTGATGCCAGTCGTAGTCAGAACACTGGGGGCTGTGACCCCCAAACTGGGAGAGTGGCTCCAGCAGATTCCAGGTACAACATCAGATGTCTGTTTCCAGAAGAGTGCAGCGTGAAGAGTGCGTTTGATATTACACTGATATTACACTGACACCTACACTATATCAAGGATGCCGTGATATTTGCTTTTTGTTTTGTTTTTTGCTAAATCTATATAAGCTAAAACTTTCTATTTATCTTCCTCTTGGTGAAAAATTAAGAGCAAGTGACCCAAATAATTTTTACATTCAATGTAAATTCCATTTCATGTCATGTTAAAAGCTTTAAAGTTGAAAGAGTAAATAAAAATGTTGGTAAACTAAGGACATCACCTTACATTATATGTCCTTTTGGTTGCAGTTTCAGTCATGTGCATTCAATATTTAATGCACATTTTTTGCCCCATTTACCTCATAGAGCATCTGAGGAACTGAATTAGTTTAGCCTACTGTATGTGAATGTGTTGATTGGGCCTCATTGATCCAGTTTTGTTAATTGTAATACCTCCCACCGCCCTAGATGCTCATCTGAGTATAGATAGGGGAACTAACAAGTCCCATGTGTGCCCTCTGCACACATCATCATCATTAAAGGTTTACTTTTCCATACAATACAAACAGCATACTTAGTCATATGGTATCATATCAGTAATAACTGATCTTTTTGGTGTGGGTACTGTAGTGTAACTCTTTCAGTCATCACCCAAGGCTCATGACCATAAATGAGGACTGGAAAGTAGATCGACCAGTAAATCGACAGCTTCGCCTTCAGGCTCTGCTTCCTCTTCACCTCACAGTAACAGTCTGCAGTAATTTTGATCTGTAACTGCCTCTCCACCCGCGCCTCCTTCTCTCCATCTCAGAGAGGGATGTCAACAGACTATTTAGAAGGCAGAAAAACTGAGCTGGGCTGGGCTCTGTCTCCCCATCCACCCTGAAGCACTGTGCTGATCAGCTGTCTCCGGTGTTTACAAATATTTTCAACACCTCACTGGAGACATGCCATGTGCCAGCCTGCTTCAAAGCCTCCACCATCATCCCCGTTCCCAAGAAACCAAGGTCCACAGGACTAAATGACTTCAGAACCGTCGCCCTGACCTCTGTGGTAGTCTTTTGAGCGCTTTGTGTTGTCCCACCTTAAATCCATCACAGACCCACTCCTGGACCCCCTGCAGTTCACCTACAGAGCCAACAGGTTTGTAGATGATGCAGTAAACATGGCTCTTCACTACATCCTCCATCACCTGGACTCCCCAGAAACCTATGCCAGGATCCTGTTAGTGGATTTCAGCTCTGCTTTCAATACCATCACCCCTGCCCTGCTTCAGGACAAGCTCTCAGATGAATGTGCCTGACTCCACCTGCAGGTGGATCACTGACTTCCTGACGGACAGAAAGCAGCACGTGAAGCTGGGAAAACAACGTCTCTGATTCCAGGACCATCAGCACCGGTTCCCCTCAAGGATGCATTCTTTCCCCTCTGCTCTTCTCCCTATGTACCAACAGCTGCACCTCTAGTCAGCAGTCTGTCAAGCTTCTAAAGTTTGCAGATGACACCACCCTCATTGGGCTCATCTCTGGTGGGGATGAGTCTGCCTACAGGTGGGAGATCGACCATCTGGTGACCTGGTGCAGCCAGCACAGTCTGGAGCTCAGCGCTCTGAAGACAGTGGAGATGGTCGTGGACTTCAGAAAGAGCCCAGCCCCACCCTCCCCCATCATCCCGTGACTCCTTCCGCTTCCTGGGCACCATCATCTCCCAGGACTTCAAGTGGCAGCTGGACATCACCTCCATCACCAAGAAGGCCCAACAGAGGATGTACTTCCTGCGGCAGCTGTAGAAGTTCAGCCTGCCAAAGACAATGATGGTGCACTTCTACACTGCCATCATCGAGTCCATCCCCAGATAGCAAACATTATTGAAACTATGTTGAATCAGCATTCAGCTCTCAATGCTAACTTCATTGGATCAACATCAAACTCTGATGTTTCTGATCCTGTTAAATTCAACCCTTGCTACAATACCCCGTGTTTTCTGCACTTCACTGTGCGTCAAGGCTTGAACACAGAACTCAATGCCACATTCATGTCAGATGGGATGGATGGCAGAACATTCAGGTGGACAATTCAAGATGGTTGTGTAACTGCAAAGCTGATAAGATTACTGAATATTACTGATATGTGGCTCTACATCCATTGAAATGGGTTTAATTACCTTGAATTTACTTGTTGTTATGAAATTTGACTGATACATGGCATGCATGTTTGTTGGTTTTTAGGCACATCCTTTTAATTAAGTGCCAAATCAGATACATAGGAGCTTTCAGAAATATCTGAGTTTTCTAATTGTTAAAAGTAGCGCTTTTAATTGAGCGCTATTTACAACGTTGCTCTTGTCAGTGTACATACAACATCCCTGATTACATTGGTATGGGAATGTGCAATCGTAATGCCACAAACACTGTTTGTCTTACAAAACCAGTACTACATATAGAAAAAAACATCTGTGGTATTTAGCTAGAAACGTGATTTGACTACTAATAACTAGCTGGTACATCTGCTAGAGATGGAGTGAGGAATTGAGAGAGGGAGAGTTAATGACTTTACGTCATGTATTGATCTTTACTGTGCTGTACCATTAAACACAATGAAATAAGGTTGAAACATTGCAGTACAGTATAGACGTTTAATCCATTGAAATCACTTGCAAGAATACAGCCCTGCTTTATAAACAAAGCAGGCCTTTGACAAGGCTAAAACTGGACTATTTGTTTGTTCGGCTTTTGCTGAACTGGACACCAGCCACCATTGATCAATACGACTGTATGACTAATGTCAGGCATCCTAACCCAGCAGGTTGTTGCCAACATTAGAGGCGTTGTGGAGGATGTTTTGACCTTTCATCTGCGTCACCCTACAGGGCTGAAGCTGATCAAAAGCAACTCGACCCCTCTGAAGATGCCTGCACTGCCCCAGCCTCTGGATACGGTGCAGCTGAAGGACATTGTGTGTTACCTCTCATTGCTGGAGGGCGGGCGTCCTGAGGACAAGCTTGAGTGTGAGTGTCATCCCATATCACATGATTTTTGGTTCAACTATTGATATACAACAAGCATCTGATGGCTCAGTAATGCGTAGAAAAGTTTATGAATTGCAGTAATACAAGAAACACATTTGGAACCTAGAATACACAAAGTGAGCCAAACAGAGGAAGTAATGTTCAGGTCAGACCGAAGCCCAGTGAAAAAGACAAAAGAAAGACAGGACGTTAAGTTAATACCATGAATCTTGACTGTGCTGCTTTGTGGGAAAATGCAACATCAAGCTGATCTTTCAAGTTTTAAATCACAGTAGCCTTTAGCTGTTTAGGTAATCTAATCAAATCTAAAAGCTGCCTTTTGCCCTCTTCCTGATTCAAGAAAAAGCCACATTTATTTCTCTGGGGGAGGTGGGATGATTTTAGCATTACCTGTGCTGGTTAGAGATCTTAATCCTGTCTGCCGTGCCAATATGGGTAATTTTCACCCCACCCAGTAATAATTCCAGCTGGCATTACCTACTGTTTTTCTGTAAACTCGCTGGTCCTCCTTGTATTTCAAAGTGGACCTTCTACTTTTTATCAGCTCAGTGTGATGTTTGACATGTACGATGCTGAAAATGTTTTTGCTAATCTGATTAACATGCTCACACCAACATACAGGATTATTAAGGAAAGATAAAAGCCATCAGGAGAACAAGTGCTTGGGTAGTTGAAATGAAAGTCACAGGTGGGTACTGGTATTGTCTTTTGGCTATGTCCTGCATAATGTTCATATCTGTTATAGACCACTTCCTGTTAATATCACGATGGTTAAAATGCTCTCCATAATGACGAGTTAAATTATCAGTATTTATTCCCCACCTCCCCCTGTAATGTTAATCCCATCTGAGTGTGGCTTTAGACAGCTGAGGTTTTTACTGGGGGAGACAATGTGACGAAGTAAGAATCAGACTAATATCTTTATAACCACAGGCGACCTTCTGCAACAAATACAGAATGAAGAGTACTAATTACAGCTGAAATGATTAGTTGATTTGTTGAAAATTTATCAGCAACTGCATTGATGATCGATTAATTCTGAGAACTACTGAACATTTGCTTGTTCCAGCTTCTCAAATGTAAAGATTTGAGGCTTTTGTATATGATAGCAAACAGAATAATTTTTGAAATAAGCAATTTGAAGATGCCACCAGGGGCTGTGGGAAATTGTGATGGGCAATTATCAGTATTTTACCACATTTTATTGACAAAATTATAATCAATGAATCAAGGGAAAAAATCAGCACATAAATCAAAAATGAAAATAATTGTCAGTTGCAGTCATAGTCCTGACATACGAAAATAATAGATGAGGCGGAGGCTGTTATATTGGAAAACCTCCGGTGTATTATTATGGTTACTGTATGTCATGGTCGTGTATCAGAAGGTAAGCGAGTTAGGCTTTGTCCTTTTTTGCTTGTGGTCAGTTTAACTGATGGTCACATCAGTATGATAATGCAGCGTCAAGGAGAACTATTGTTGCTGTGGTTATCTGCAGTGTACTATAGCTTTCACATTCACTGTTGACTGGATCTTTCTTTGACAATTTAGAACAGACACTTGCCAGCCAATCACAAACAAGTACTTTCCATGGCCATGACATAGCATGCGGCAGCTGCTGTTTTTTTTAAGTCCATGCATGTTGTGGTGATATACTCTATGATCTGACTGAATATTCCAAAATACCACATCATGTTTTTGCCTGCATTAGTTTTAACTAGTTTTTTGCCAAAGCCTTTTAATCTTTGGTCATGGTCACAATTGAATGAAACTACCAGGTTTCTCAGCACCGAAAGAAGAAGAAATGTTTAAAAGCCCAAATTGGTTCTAGTTCTACATTAGGTACAAATGAATGAAAGGACACAAATGAAAGAAAAACATCAGTCATTCCTGTTTATTAATGTTACTGTCTATGTTGAACTATGACTGCTCTCTGAACAATTGTGCTCCTCCCACTGAGGTTTATCTCAACCAATGGCATTATGACTGTCTCCATGTCTCCAGGATCTGAGAATCCTATCTGCGAGGTTAACATGACAGTAGGACATCAACCTGAATAGAACCATAATACAGAGTATTTATAATCGGCTTTTTAAAAACTGATACCAGACAGATATTGGGTTTTCTACAAGCAATAAAATGCTAAACATGGTGTCTTCTATAAATCCTCTGCATTGATATGAGCTGTGGTATAAATACTTATTTGCTATCCAAATATTTGCCGGGCTTATGTGTCTTGTGCTCTGTCTTTTTGTATCTGTCTGTCTCCTTGTGTTTTTTTTTACAGAATTTAATTGAAGTGAGTCAGAGTTATCTCTGGTGTATTTGGTGGTTAGCAAGCATATTCAAACTGGGTCCGCCTCAGTGTTTTATTCTTTCACCCTTGTGAAAAATAATATCTGGAATAAGCGCTTTCATCTTACAACCTAAGTAATTATCTGTCATGTTTTCAGGTTTTTCTGAAGGAGGAGCTATTAAAAACTATTAAACTACAACGTTTCTTCTTTATCTCACTTATTTAGAAAATGATGTTTGCAGCTCCAATAAAGCTTCTCCAAAGGGATGTTTGATGCCTCGTGTTCACAGGTTATTGACACGTCTTTCCACATCTCTTAATTGCATTTATCACATCATTTATTCACAAGGTTACATCGCTTAATTGGACATCAGATTTTTTTTTGTGGTGCTGTAATTCTCATCCATCAGCTGAATTATTGAGTAGAGCAGCACTCATTAAGCGCGGGGATGACTGAATAATTCAACTACAACTGCCTGCGTGTGAGCGCATCATGGATCTAACTATGGATAATGTCTTACTGAGCACTCTCTCTTCCTGCATCCCCGTTGTTATTTCTCAGGTGCATGGGTCCCTCTGCTGGTTTGTTTGGAACTGCTCTGATTTCATTGCGGCTTGTTTGAGAAGTTTCTGTGTTGGTATTTCTCTTTCATCAGGATCATCTGAAACGCTTCTGCCAATTATTCAAACATAGTGTTTTTTAATGTTTTTACTTGTACTCAACAACATATATGTTTTTTTAAAAATCTTTTTAATATGCTATTAAAATTATGCTAAAATATTATTTTTATTTTTTATACACAATGCAAGGTGTCACGAAAAAATAAGTCTCTAGACAATTGCTTTGACACATTTAGGAGCATGACATGTCAGTGCTAAGCAGCCATAGTCTTATGTCTTGGCAAGCTCATAATCACGTACTGATAAAGATTTCCAAAAGACCTTGAAATATTTTAAGAAATTTTAAAGCTGTGAAATTATGGAGAACATAAGATGCATTTAAGATTAAGGTAAATATGACATTCAGTAAAGAAATAAGAAACTAATGAGCACAAAAACACATAAAATCCGCAAAGACAAGTGGTGACAGCTAAACTAGTATAAACTAATACATATAGAAAGACTTTATTTATATTGATTATATTTTAAATTTATATTGAGACCCATTCAAAATCAGTTATCAATACATTTAATAATCTTGAGCTGATAGATAACTATCAAGTGAGTAAATATAGATGTTCAAGTTTTTCCCGTGCAGACATTTTTTGCTTTATTTAACCCCCACTAAGACATTAACCCTTAAATGAAGTCTAAAACAGACTCTGAATATCTGTACTCAGATATTATTATTTATTTAGTGAACTCTATTGATAGCAATTTCAGTACAATAATCTGAATTAATCTAGTATATAAATAAAAAATGACCCCAATTTGTCCCAAGATTTAATTGCAATTAAATCAATTGCAAATGTAAAAGAATGGATTGTTGATTATTTGGCTTATTTAAATTCATAAAAATGTATTTCAGCTAAATTCTATACAACTTTGTTTATTTCAAAGACAATTGTATGGCTTGTATTGCATAGTTTATTGCTTAGTTGTCAGGGAAATTGTACAATTTTCAGATTTAAATGATACAGAGAGTTTGTGAAATGTTTCCTGAGAGCAGTCACAGAGACTCTCTGTCCACTTTGTTCTGCAGACAGAACAAATACATCATCATTTGCACTTTATTACCTTTTTTGGGCCTCTTTGGCCTCTTTCACTGCAATCACTTCCTCGTAACACCATCAGCCTCCACCCAACACCAAACACTATACGCCAGCATCACTTCCCCCCAAAAGGTCACACCCGCCCAGGAAACTTGCAATTAGCTCCTCGTTAGTGGCCTCACAAACCGCCGTCTGACGTCAACTCAGGATGATGTCAGCACCCACCCTCTGCAGCACCTCAACTGCGCTCATGTGGAGGTGACATGGGCCAGAGCATCTCTAAGTATAGCTACTTTGGAAATCATCTGCAGCCAGGTCATGTTGCTGTTAATGTTGATTCTGTTACGTTCAGACTCTGGGGTTTTTACTCATCACCATGATGTAAAAGGAAGAGCCAATCACATCTGTGATGTGAGAGCTGTCTGTTTCCATGGTAACACTTTTGTGTGGTAATTGGGGGACACTGCAGCATTCAGATGTTTACAACTGCTGAGATTCTGGTTTTGCTTTTTGTTTGTATGCAGTGAAGTACACAGTGAGATTAGCACGGCGAGCAGTGAGTGCTGTGGCTCCTCCTGCCAATAACTGCTTTTAAGGTTCACTTCAAAGGTTGGGAAGGACGGAGAGTGCTGTATGTTAATACTATAACTTGACATTTTGTTTTTGTCTCCACAGTTATGTTTCGCCTCTATGACACAGATGGAAACGGGTCTTTGGACAGCTCGGTAAATAATTCTCCTCTTTAAGAATAACTTTCACCTTAGATTTATTGTTCCAAAGTGCAAAATTGAAACTCATAGCAACCCCAAATATGTTAGCATTATACTGTTTGTGTTAAACTCAGAAGCATCATCAGCACCAAGACAGAGACACAATGCACAGTATGAGAGGAGGCATTATCATGTCGAAAAACACTTATTAATTTAACACTTATTCTCATTATCAATGAATCTGCTGATTATAGTCTTAGTTAATAAATTGTTTGCTTTTTTAAAAAAAACAGTGAAAGATACCTTGTTTTGTCTGAGCAACGCTCCAAACCCCAAAGCTTTTTAATTTATTATCACATAATTGGAACTGAAACCAGCTCATACTTTTGCTTTAAAAACTATTTAAACAATTTTTGATTTATTGACTACTCGTTTCAGCTCTATGTGTTTGCATTAAGATCAATACAGTTGATGTTGGTAATATGCTAGTGAGAAAAAAATACAAATAAACAAACCTATTCGATAATAAGACAGTTTGAAGTACTTTGTATGAGTGTTTACACTTTATACTTCTGCTCAGCTACAAATCAGAGGAAAATATTGTACTTTTTACTTCACTACATTTATTTCACATCTATAGTTACTTGACTACTAGTTACTTCATACTTCTAGATTATCCATCTATCTATCTATCTATCTATCTATCTATCTATCTATCTGCACTTTAGGCGTAAAAAATCTGTTTGCTCCCATTATCCCCATGAATGGGTGGATGACAGAGGGTATTTATGAATGAAAGACCACCGGAATGTACAGTATGTGTATATGTATAGAAAGTGCGTAGGAGGGAGTTGGAGGTGGAATTAGAGGGTGGAATTAGAGGGTGAGGAGCGAGAGGACAAGGGCGGGGTGGGTGGAGGGGATATTATCCCACTATTAGTATCTCATTTTTGGCTGGGAGTGGGAGATAGTGAAAGACAGACAGGAACAGTAATAGAAAGAGAGCAGAGAGCACACCAAAATGGAGAGATGTTAATATGGTGTCCCAAACTGTTCTCCTGATTTTAGAGAAAATTAAACAACGGCTTGTAATTTTATAAAAATGTGTGAACTCTTGATTTGCACTCATACACTCTTACTGATACTCAACATATTAAAGACGTCCAAAGTGCATCGTAGTCATTCAGTATCCCACCAGATAATAATGTCACCCCACTTCCCCATAAAGCAACCACTGTAATTAAACCATCAGCCTTGGAGCTCTTCCCACGCTGCCTTTGTTTCTTTCTGTGAAACAATGACATTCCCAACCTGCTATTACACACTGTTTATCAGTCTATTCACGCCAAAGACATTTGGTGACATCAACTTGTAAGGCTGCAATATACAGAAAGGTAAATACAGTATTTCTGTGCCCGTAATGACTGTCTGTGGTCTCGCCACAGGAGCTGGAGCACATTATCTCCCAGATGATGCATGTAGCAGAGTACCTGGAATGGGACGTGACTGAACTGAAACCAGTAAGAAAGACATTTCACCCACTTAACAGAAGTAGTAGTAATAATGTGAATTTAATTTAATATACTGTGAAGCAAACCTCTTGGCATGTTGCCAGAATCTGCAACTGGTTAAAAGCAGCTTAAACTTTAACATTAAATGATGAACCAGATTCTTACAGTTCTTATCAATCTCTTTGGTCCTTTTCTCGAATCATCCTTAACATTTCCAAAACAGTAAGTGCATTTCTCAAAACAGTTAGTACAAACAGCACAACACAACACAGTTGTTTACCTGCAAAAGCCCTTAACGTGTTCAAAATCCTTAGTATCTCAAAAGTAAATATTTATGTCAGTGAACATGTTATAGCCATCAGAATGACAAGTCATTATTTACAAACAAGATAGTCAAAATGTTTGGCCATGTTGTCGATATAATTAATAATAAATACAATTTACTTACTACTTACTAAGTATTTTCTGAGTTAAGGTTTTGATAACAATGATTGAAAATGCGCAAGGCTGCACATTTTCTGTATGGCATATATCACTTTCACCAGTATAAAGTTATACATTGCCGGATACAGGACAGGAATCATAGTTGTGCTTTTACTGTTTGTACTGTAATTTGTTGACAGAGCATGCCATTGTGATACAGAAAAGAATAAGACAAGACTGTTTACAGCACTGCCTAGCACAACAGTAACAATTACAAAATTAGAAATGTAAGCATGGATACACCACTTAGTGGAGATGTGAAAAATTCAACTTCTTCTGTTCTCTTTTGACTTCTGTTTTTATTTACTCTGTAGATCCTGCAGGAAATGATGCGGGAGATTGACTATGATCACGATGGCACAGTGTCACTGGAGGAGTGGATCCAGGGAGGCATGACCACCATCCCACTGCTGGTCCTACTGGGCCTGGAGACGGTGAGTCCACAGCGAGGCCACCTACATTTGCTAGTGACATTGGCTGCTTGCTAATGCTTTGACAACGAAAGCGTTTCGGAATGAACATTTCTGAGAGAAATAACTGAAAAGGAACCCATTGATTGATTTGCTTCCAGTTTTGACACTACTGTGTCTTTACTAGCCATTTCACGCATAGTGATCACTATAGTGGACTGCTATTCAAAAGCCGTTTACTTGTATGGGCCGAGGTTCTGATAGTCTAGTTGCACATCAGCCACTACAGTGCACGCTAGTGTGTCATGCCATACACTGCTACGCTCTGGTAAGCCGTTGTGCCGTTTTAAGTGCAACTTAAATTTGTCAAAACTTGTCTAAAATTATGGAAAAACTTGTTAATAAACAACTAATCAATCATCTTAAGGTGAACTATATCATCTAGGGCACAGTCTGGCTTTCGATCAGAGTATGGTTGTGTTACAGCTACCACTGCAGTGCTCAATGACATTACATCCACGTTAGATAACAAACAACACTGCGTTGCTATGACCTTATAAAAAATTTTGATTCCGTGGACCACAACACACTCCTCCACAGACTTAGCAGCATTGGTGTCGTTGATCACTCATTGGTTTGGTTCTCTAATTATCTTTCTCACCGGGTTGAACATGTAAGATTTGAAAATCTTTTTTCCCATTCTCTCCCGGTCACTAGGGGTGTCCCCCAAGGCTCCATCCTTGGCCCTAGACTTTTCTTAATTTATATTAATAATATATTATTAATATTAATGGTAAATCTCTCATTCACTTGTATGCTGATGATACAATCCTTTATGCCACAGGTTCCTCCTCTGATGCTATTCAAGCTAGCTTTTTCCAACTGCAGCAATCCTTTACACAACTCAATCTCACTCTTAATACCTTTAAAACAAAAATCATGTTGTTTCACCGTAAGGGTACTATGCCTCCTCACTTGCAAGGGGGCTATTCTAGAACAAGTCACTGCATATAAATACTTGGGCATCTGGTTGGAAACTTCACTTTCTTTGCAACCGCACTTCCTTCATTACACTTACATTTATTCATTTAGCTGACGCTTTTATCCAAAGCGACTTACAATTGCTGTACATGTCAGAGGTCGCATGCCTCTGGAGCAACTAGGGGTTAGGTATCTTGCTCAGGGACACACTGGTGGATGGTTCACAGGGGGGGATTGAACCCGGGTTTCCGCACCAAAGGCATGTATCTTATCCATTGCGCCACCACCACTTCCGCCAAACTTACTCTTATTCAAATGACCATTCTACCCATTAGACTATGGAGACACTATGCACAGGGTTGCTTGCAAGTCCACTCTATCAAATCTTGACACTCTTTACCATGGACTGGAACGATTTGCAAAGTTTTCTTAAACTGGATACATTAATTTCACTTTCATCTTTTAAAACTATTATATCATCTTTGTTCACGGACACTTGCAGTTGCTTCTCTACATAATAATTTTTGTGTTGTCTACTGTGTTGTGTTTTTAATTTGTATTTTATGTAATTGCTAAAACTGTATGTATTTTTAATGTACTGTATTTATTTCAGCCCTATTTCCTTTTCCCTAAGTGGTTACCCCACTTGTCAGGCCGCCATTGTAAATAAGAACTTGTTCTTAATGACTTACCTGTAAAAATAAAGAATTTAAAAATAAAAGAAAATTATAAGAAAACCAAGATGGCCAACGGACGTCAGAAACGCTGAGCAGCTCAGGTAAATCATGACACTCCTCCAATTATAGTAGAACCCTGCAGGTAAATAAAATTTTGTAACATCTAGTAACAACTAAGGAGTAATACAATTGTTAAACTTCCCGAGTATTGATTATTTTGGGAGGAAATTACAATTAATCATCCGTCCACTAAATTGGACATTATGCATTCATGGCTATATTTCAACTACAATTAACTATTACTTAGACTTTGTTTTTCTTGAAAATACGTCATATGCACTAACTTTTTTGGATGAAAATCAATGGATTTATGTTACACTTTCAGTTTTTGTAACAAAAATATTTTGTGCAGATTAGTTCCAATATATGAGTAACATTCAGTGTCTTGCAGCAAGTAATAGAAAGGCATTCAGGACAGTGGAGCAAATTCCATCAGAATCAAGTAAGCAATAGTGTACGCAGTGTAACATTACTGCATGTTAGTATACTCAAGGAAGTACCCGAATTGAGTCTACAGCTAGCCACTTTGTGAGCTTGTACTTAGAAACAGCTGTAATTTGAGCTAAAAGCTAACGTCAGACTGCTAAATGTAGAAGCCACATTTCTCCCATGTGCTCTTAGCGCAATGTGGAGTCAGGAGTTCACCAAAGTCAGTATTCATTCTCTGTTTTTTAAATAGTCTTATGGATCCTTTTGGAAGGAAGTTATAAAAAACAAGTGTAGTGTTTATTTTATTAGGGCATGCTAGTAATTAGAGAGGTTTAAAACTCACCTAATGATATACATTTTGTGTGACAGTAACTGCCTTGAGGTCTGATCCCCTAAACCTCATATAAAATATCATCAGGAGGGAAATGTCTGCCATACTGCACAGTGTGTACTGTACATGGCACTTGACAATGATGCTCAGTCAATGTGATGGTTGAATGTCAGATTTTCTCCTGTAAATAAAATAACTATTAATAACTTAAAACTCGACACGTTGCTATTTTAGAACTGATAGTTTAGACATGTGTTTTATGGTTTTTCTACATTGTTTTCTGTTCATTAGCCCCCCCAAAATGAAGCTATCTTCTAAGTGTAAATTGACTTTATCAGTCTCTCCTAAGCTCTTTAGACCTTATTTTAGTTTAGTTTATTTCTGCAGATGATTATCTTATCACTCTGAGGTCACGGAAGTACTCTCAGTACTCTGTAAATGTGAATCTGAAATTAACTGTTTGATTTTCCATTCTGGGCCATGCTACTGCACCTGATAATATGAAAAAAAAACACGAAGCAGTGAAAATGCTTGCTCCATTTAATATTTCACAAACTAAAGACATTCCTCATCATTTAACCATTTTCTGCAATTCCTAATTATCTCGTAACAGCTCACACACTCCCCAATGGTTTCCTGAGAACATCCTGTGATCCCCAAGTGAATGAGTGAAATCAGTTCTGCCTTCAGTTCATCATTTCTCCACTAGATGGAAATATTTGACCAGCTTCAGCATAAATCTCCACCAATGTCATTTTTTTATGAATGAATATGACTGCAAAGGGAAGAGAGCAAAACATGTCCTCTGTTGTACAGAAGTAAAATATAAATACAAATAAATGTGATAAAACTAATTCCACTAGTGAGACAACGATCAAGCTAAATGATCAGCTTATGAGAATATAAAATGATGTATTGAAGCAGTTGGTCATCATTCAATCACTCAATCATTTGGTCTGTTTCTCTCACTGCAGAATGTTAAAGATGACGGGCAACACGTGTGGAGACTGAAGCACTTCAACAAGCCAGCCTACTGTAACCTGTGTCTCAACATGCTAATTGGACTGGGGAAGCAGGGACTCTGCTGCTCATGTGAGTAATTTACTTACCATTAAGGGTCTAACAGATGCATTGATTTGTGCAGACAGATACAATACAGTACAAAACATGTTGTCTGTTCATGTGTTGCAGTGCCAATATTAAGGATGTTACTCTGTGATCAAATTTACGCAAAAACATTGGTGCCTTAATTTTCACCTGGCCCTATGAAAAAGATGTAATTAGCCTGGGATTTAGCCAAGAGTTTCAGTGTCTCATGATGCTGTTTTCAACACTTAATGCTTAAAAAGAAAAAAAAATAATCACCTTACAATATCAACAGAGACAACTAAGCTACTCCACAAAAGTCTATAATAAAACCTTTATTCTATGAAAGTATAAAAATTGCTTGTGTTGAATGAATGGCCATTTTCCGTTCATTTTTTCTGTCGTGCACCCAAGCTGTTTTTCACAAAATATTGGCAACAAGCCCCTTCAGAACAGCTTTCACAAACACATTACTCAAACCCTAGTGTATATCACTTATAACTGTATGAAAAGTCAGTTTTTTCCTTCCTCTGTGTTCTGTCTTTCCGTAGTTGAAAGTCTCAAATTACTTTTTTGTTTTCTCTCTTTCCCAGTCTGCAAGTACACAGTCCACGAGCGATGTGTGGCTCGCGCGCCGCCGTCTTGCATCAAAACCTATGTCAAGTCCAAGAAAAACACTGAGGTGCGTCCAATTGGAGTGTTTACAAGTCGGCACGCTTGGATCGGCGATGCTCCATTGAGCTTAGGACGAGGGCTTCTCCTCTTCTAATGGAATTAAAACAATTCAATCTGCTACTAAGCATTGCTAATTACCAGAATAAGCCTGGTTTAAAGATATAGGCCGCATCATTTGTTTGGCCTCTTTCTTTCTCTCTTTCTTTCTTTCTTTCTTATCTCTGCTTTTTTTCACTTTGTTTCCTGCTTGTTTTCTTTCCCTCTTGCTTTCTTTAATTGTTGTGTCACTTGTGCCTTTGTATATATCTTGTTTTTCTGCACCATGTTTCTTTTCTCACTTCTTTTCCTCCCTGTATGCTGTCTCTCCCTCTCACTGCAGGTAATGCATCATTTCTGGGTGGAAGGGAACTGCCCCACCAAGTGTGACAAGTGTCACAAAACCGTTAAGTGTTACCAGGGCCTGACTGGGCTCCACTGTGTGTGGTGTCAAATCACGGTAAGCCACCACCCGAGGAGAGGCAGCCACCTCCTCATTATATTCCCACTGCTTCTTGTATTTTAGGGTTTCATTTTAGCACCTCTGATACCTCACAAGTCATTCCACCAATTTACACCCAGAATACACTTGTTTGTGGTTGCAACTTAATAGAAAATAAAACGGAGACAATGACACATGTAATGCAGATAAATTCTGAGCATGTACCTGAACAAGTACACTTAAACATGTACTGTTACTGAAACAAGTTAGCTGTTAATAACGGCTGCCACCTCCTTCAGCTCCATAACAAGTGTGCCTCCCATGTGAAACCTGAGTGTGACTGCGGACCCCTGAAGGATCACATCCTGCCCCCCAACTCAATCTGCCCCATCATCCTGGTAAGACTTCACTCCTCACTGGTCAGCGGTCCCGTGGCTGAGTGAGCCTGACCTTGTTTGATACTGTGTTATCTGAGGATGCAATCATCAGCCTGTGTTCTCCCGCTGAGCTCTGAAATGGCAAAGCTTTATTTTTATAAATGGTACAAGTCTATTTCTTGGGTGGAAACTGTACCTAAAATTGCTCATTAGGTATCTCTTAAATGTCAGTTATCCACTTTGTGTAATCATTTTGACTTGTATGGTAAAAGACGCCTGTTATTGTATAGATTAGGAAAAAGGCACAGAGAGGAAAGACTCAATTTTTAAAATTATTTAGCTTTTTATATTTAATTTATTGGGTCAGGTCAATTTTTTAAAAAAGAGCTGTGATTTCAAGGAAATTCCTCTGAAAATCTACATCTGCTTATAAACCAAACTATAAACTAATGACCATTGTCTCTTAGCTTTATTTTCCATCTAATTAGCACTAGATTAAATAGTCATTTCCAGGTTACGTTCTGGATTAATGAATTATTGGGAAATTACAGCCCCATAAAACAAAGTGATTAATTTTCCAACACAATAGTCTAAATGCTGTATCAAAGCTTCCCAGATACTGCCAGAAATAGTATTTGGTGGGGAAGATACTAAATCATTTAATTATTTCTTTATTAGTTTGTTTTTGTTGACCTAAATGTAATCAGAAAAAATTCCAAGGTCATGACCTCAGTGCTCTCAACACCCTGGTAACAACATACATAAACAGGCTAAGACAACTGTCACACAATGCAAAAAAGCATGAATAATATTCAGTTAAGATGCACATACAGGTGTTAGATTTTTCAAAATAATCCAATTTTCCTAACAGTGGATATCACCTTTTTAGAATGAAACCTTGTTGCCTGACCTTTGTCCCGCAGGAAAGAGGGTCAACTCTGAGGAAAGACTCCCGGTCCAGCCAGTCGAGCCGAGGGAAGATGCAGAGAGCCAACTCTGTCACAGTGGACGGCCAAGGACTGCAGGTGAGTCTTTTCTAACCTCAGTGAAGTATTCTGCTTTAATTTGCTCTGTTCTAACAGTACAAAGACAGTGTACCATACTGCAATGCTCTAGTGTACTGTGCACACAGCGAGTGTTGTTGTTTTTTACAAACTGATCTCAGTGATTATAAGGGTCAACTTCAGTGGGAAAGGAAATGGCACAATTGGATTGAGAAGTACTTTTTACCATTTCCAAAATGTTTAAAGACTAACGTAAAACGTTTGAGAATGTAGGTAAATTACTCCAAAATACACCCTGGAAATTTTGTCAGATCGCCAACAGATAGCGTTTATACATGTACGTTGTAAAATGAGTTACAACTAGTAGTAGTAAGCCATAACACGTAAGTTAGTAAGTAACTTACTAGAGTGGTAGGTGCTTAACAGGTGGACAGAAGATATCATAGAATACAACAAGAATCTCAGGGAGCATCCAAACATGTAAAATAAAACTAAATACAAGAATACCAGCATAAAACCATTGGTGGAAAGTAACTAAGGTCAGTTACACAAGTACTGTACTTAAGTGCAATTTTGAGGTACTTTCTGTTACTCTGTACTGCTAGGCTGCTTGCTTTCAGAGGCAAATGTTTTACTTTTTACTCCACTGCATTTAATTGATTGCTTTAGTTACAAGATACATCAAATTTAGATTAATAATACAAAATAGAAAATAAGATATTATTATTGGTTAAGATCAGATATTACCTCATTGATCCCAGGGGGTAATTCACAAGCTACCCGGCATTATGTATTGTAATTAGCGCCACTTTTACCAGCTGCAACGTTAAAAGGATGCACACATTAATGCATCAATCATTAAAATACAAAAATATGACATATAATATTGTGAAGTGTGCTGTTTTGCATAATTTGTCATTTTACTTTGAAAGCAGGATGTTTGCTTTGGGATTTCTACACTGTGGTGTTGATACTTTTACTCAAGTAAAAGATCTGAATACTCCACTGTATAAAACCATTGGAGTAAAAACTATAAAAAGATTTTAGAAATGTCAGTCTGGTATACAGGTGGGATTATAAATGCTGTTAAACATGAGGCACTGAGGGGGAATTTTTTCGACAGTGCAACCAGAACATGGTAGACTGGACTGGAGTGTTCTCCACATCTGTGTTTGTTAGAAGCTTTTGCTATTGCCTTCTGCGCTAACTGTAACCAACAGCAATAACAATTATTATAAGAGCTTATCCATGCATCGATTTCCATTGTTGAATATCATGTTTTGAAATGAACCTCTGCAGTTGTTCACGGGGCATGTGATGGGACTCTGCAGGCCCTGCTGGTAATCGGTACTAAACAGCAGAGCTGAGTCCGGCCTGATCCTCTCTAATATCTGTCAGCCAGCATGCTGGCGATGGAAACCTGCCGCTGTCTGTGGCGACTAAACGTCTACGCGTGGCTGGGAGAGAAATATGATGTATCATATCCCAGGCACATCCATCTCTGCCTCTTGCCGGCTAACCAGCATAATAATCAAGATTATTATTTATAATTACAGGAAGTAATGGATCACTCTGGACCGGACAGGGAGCTCATTAATTCACCCTTGGCCTGCTGGGATAGCAGACAGGGGGAGTTAAGCGCTTCATCTGTGTCAGTGAGAGCACAGGGCGAGTTGTTGCAGACTAACTGCACGAAGGGCAATTCAAACAGGGGCCGTTGGATTAAAGCCTGTTTATGTGGCACTTTGTGAGTTCGGCCTCCGGCACCACAGGCTCTGTCCGTCTACAGTTTCACTACCACTCAGAGAAAATCCTTTCCCACGTCACACGAGACAAACTGCCCTGCCAATTAGGAAGCGGTGACAAATAACTATTACGACTGAATTGTGAATTATTAGTTATCAGGTTGAGAGTATTGATTGGTTAAGAGATAGACGGGTTGTTTTACTGTACTGTATATTCATGGCTGTCTGGTTACCGAAACATGGCTTCCATTTAATATCATTTGCCCACACAACTTATATTATTTTTATTAAAAAAAACTAATATCTGCTAAAATTCAGGTAAAAACTGGAGCCAAAGTACCAGTGATATTAAGATTTAGTTAGAATTTTGCTTGCTATATTTTTCTTAATGTCAGCATATCCCATGAAAAGCCTAAAACCAACAATGAATGTATCCAAAAAGTGTTGTCTGTATCCAAAGCATGATATATCTTATTCATCTGTGTCATATAGCTCCATTATTGCCAAAAAACATGAAATCAAAATCTTTCATTACCAAGAGCACGGCCATGGTTGTTTATTTTGACTCAGTCCCACATACCCTGTCCTGCTGCCATAGATAGTGCACTTAATGTGTATTAATCCGCCATTGAGAATAGTCCCCATCAAAGTTATGGATCTTTTTAAAAGACAGTGAAATGAATATTTGTGACCTGTTTTCAGAGATACGTGTCTTCAGTAAGAATGACTAGGCTCAGGGTCGAGTCACACAGACAGGGTATGGAAGTCAGAAAGTACTGACATACAGACTAGCGCATCGTTGGTCTTTTCATGGGATTTGTTGACTACAAGAATAATATAGAGCCTCATCCTTTGAATATACCACATCAGTTGATCAAAAAACAACTTAAAAGGAACATTTATTTGATTTAATTTCAGAAATGTTGCTGTAAAAACAAAACTCTGTGACTTTATCACTGTTCTCCTTTTTAATTTGATATTATAATTAACCGAAGATTGAATTTGGACTCAGGCAAAGAGTTGGTGAGTGCCAACACTTGGCCAGGTGCCACTTGTACATCTCTGCGAAGAAACAGGAAAACTATGAAATGGATCAGATGACTGGCATTGCTTGGAAGTGCTGTATATACTTGATAAAATGTCTGAGGGATATGGCTTGAAAGTGAATTCCTGTGAAGCTTCCTGCAGTCTCCAAACACCAACGGTTTGTTTTGACATCTCCCATTCAGATCACAACAATAGAGGGCACTCATCCTCTGCTAGTGTTTGTCAATCCGAAGAGCGGGGGGAAGCAGGGAGAGAGGTAAGTACACAATCTGTCTCAACATGCTACAAGAGGCCTCTAAAGCCCCGATCCTCAGCCGCAAAGGGAAGGCAGCAGCATGGTCTCTGGCTGCCAAGTGCTTTAGGCTTACTTAGTCAAATAAAAACACAATAACATTAACCCAAAGCGCCGGCCGCCTTCACCGTCAGATCACACCCCCCTCCAGCCCCACACCCCTCTCCTCTCCACAGACACTCTCCTCGCTGCCACGTCCCTGGCTGGTCCCCCTTCTTTAACCCAGGGCTAATTGGGTTATTACTGAAACATATTCATTCACTCCTTATTACGCCGACCCTCATTTGTTTAAATTATGAGATCAAAATATGACTTCAGCCAGTTGATATAATGAAATTGAAATTAAAATGAATTAGTCTTTCTAATGGTTTCTCCTCAAGGGGACTTTGGGTATGTCCCACCCCACTGCCCAGTCCACTGCCTTGTCACGCTCTGATTGGACACTGGTCTGCGTCGGCACTTATGGAATCTGACACTAAATACACAGCTTTTTAGGCCTAATCTGTAATATTGGAGTAAAATGTTGTGAGTTTCTCTTTGTTGTCTTGATGTTTTCTGCATGTTCACTCCTGAAGGATTTACAGAAAGTTCCAGTATCTTCTGAACCCGAGACAAGTGTACAACCTGGCCAAGAATGGACCCATGCCGGGGTATGTTGTTCATCGTGTGCTCAAACAGGGGAAGATAACTTAAAGACAAGGTTCAAGCCTGTCAACAGTATATACATTAAACAGTTTGTACTTACTGTTCATACTGGCCTTTAAGAGATCCCTCTGTAATATGAACTCCATGACAGGGACAAAGTCCTCGTTCTGTGCAAAAATATTTTCCAAAGTTTTGCTGAATCTAATATGAGCCTTCAGTAGTCTGACTTACACAAGTGAGTATCTTCCAAGGTTACAGTGTTTTTAGCATGATATTTTGTTACTGTCCTTCTATTGCAGCTCAGCACGGAAACACAAAGAAGATATTTTGGACCAAAAAGACTATAACCCTGGAAGATACGTACTTGTTAGAAAGGGATCTCTTAACGACCAGTTTGAAAAAGATGAATAATTACAGCAAACAAAAACTTCAGTGTATATGGACATGTAAGTACTGGACAAAAAACATCATAGCTGCATGTTACACACTAAATTGATTAGTGGTTTTAGCAAAAATACATCTAAAACACAAACACTGATTTTATTGTTATTTTATTTAAGATTGTGAAGAAATGCACTGCAAAAAAACCACAATCTTTAGGAGGAGCAACATTATTATCCTACTCACATTAACTTGCATTTCAAAGCCATTTTAGACATTTTTAAATACTTAATTATGACGTTAATTGTTTTTTAACATCAAAATAGAAAGAAAGAAAGAAAAATCGAAAGACTGACAAATCATACACTGTCTGCTAATGATCCTCTGTTTACAAACAGGCTGTTGTTGCTCACATATAA
Source organism: Micropterus dolomieu (assembly GCF_021292245.1). Taxonomy (NCBI): domain Eukaryota; kingdom Metazoa; phylum Chordata; class Actinopteri; order Centrarchiformes; family Centrarchidae; genus Micropterus; species Micropterus dolomieu. Next base: position 5,466,597 of record NC_060152.1, read on the forward strand.
TAACCACTATCACATGCAAGAGAAGCCTTTAGTATTAAACCCTTCACTCACTTCCCCCACACAGCACAGACACAAATGAGGTGAGTTCACACATAACAAATCCTGGAGATGACAGTATCATGCATGCTGTATCCTCAGACAAGCAGCAGCTCCGTATGCATAAGCCTGCATGTAACACAGATGACTGACGGATAGAGAGGGGTGAAACTCTCACCATACCACATGTGATCACGCATACAGAAGAGGAGGCTGCAGGCTGTAGGTGTGGCCAGCGTCTGGTTTCCTATGGTTCACATCTGTGATTAAGAAAATGAATGGATCATTTACATGCACAAGGCTCCGTCACTTTGTTGTTGCCAGAGGCGTTAAAACATACAGGAATGCCTCGCCGCCGTGCTGCCACGTTGTTTGGCTTTGATTAGATCTGAAAACAGAATCTTTGTGGCTTATAAAAAATAAATACACCGCAGCACACGCAGGGGACAAAAACCTCCACGAGGCTTTGACTGTCTGTGCGAGAAGCTGGCACAGTGGTCACGTCAGAGGTTGTGCCAACGCAGCTCCAAGTTTTTGGGACTGACCTTGTGTCCACTGTTTTGTTTCTGTTCTATTGATGTCTCTGCACGTGGCCTGAAACATCACCTGCATCCCCTCTGCTGTCTGGAGCTGAACCCAGAGCTTCTCCCCAGAGCTGACAACATTCCAGATGACCTTGCCCCACTGTAACCTTGTTAATATTTTGTCAAGTGTATGCACTGCTGCGCACATTAGCGAGGTGAACGTTCTCCGTCGGACACTGCAGGCCGAGGCAGCCGCATGCACTGCTGTCAATTAGCTGCCTCACTAATGCAATTACAGCAAATTAAGTGTTTGTTTCTTGGTATTTAAATATCCCCAAAGTTGCCTTTCATGTTCGCGGCCGTCTGTTTTGCGTCTAATATGGTTTGTGGTCCCAGTTGGAGAGTAATTGAGCGAATCATTTACCCGCCATATGAGGCTGGGAGGCTGGCTCATTCAGTTAGGGCTTTGTTATTGTGAAGGAACGGAAGAAGTTGGACTGAACATTGCCAGTCATGATCCAATTAGCCTTCGAACAGGCAGGCTAGCTCGCCAAATGAATAATTGTCAATGCGGCATGTGTTATTTTGTGAGATTAGAGGGGGTTTGCAGTGTGTTGTGGCAATGGACTCAAAAACATGCTCATGATCTGTAATGTGAACACTTAACATTTTCTCCTATTGTCAAGAAAGGCTGAGAAAAGTGGATATGTCTTAATTAACCTTCTTTTCTTTCCCATCTGAACAAAATCTATTATTTTTCAATAATTATTTAGAGCGGAAAGTAAAGAAAGGACTCATTCTTTATCATGACATGAGACAGCATAACAAGTATAAACATTTGAAAAGGAAGCAGGAGCGCTTCAGAATGATGGTAATGCAGCACAGAATGTATTCCATAAAGGGACATTTTGCCTAATATCATTTCGCCAGAGCAACTGGATTTACCATATAATCCTACTACAATAAAGATATATGTTGAGTAAAAATAGAAACCATTCATATAATTATACACAGTTAGTACCAATTTATTCCTAGTGTTCTGTGCGGTGTCTGTCAGCCTCTCTAGAAGCTCAAAAATATACTTAAATGTGTTTTATCAGCATAATGCTTTGTATATAACATATTAACCGTGAAATAGTCCTTATTTGGTGTTGATAACAATGCTTTATGATCATTTTGTCACCTTAGTAAAATGTGCAAGGTCAGTTTGTAGCAATTAGAAGAGTTATCGCCTTAATATACAGCAGTGTGGTCTTTGAGAGCAAAACATTAAAAGGGTTCACCAGAGTGATGAAAATATGTAAATAATTACAAAACATTTTATGAGAAAATTACACAATTAAATGCAAAGTGTAAAACAACTTGTTGTGTGGCAGTAATATACACATTAGACTGTTTCCTTCGCAGGCTGAACTTCTTCAGAGATGTTCCTGATTACAGAGTGCTGGCCTGCGGAGGGGACGGCACTGTGGGCTGGATCCTGGACTTCATAGGTACAAAATAAATTGTACATTTTGTAGCATTTGATGTTATCAAGACTTTGATCCCTGTGCTGCTTCCATAGCATCAGTTATTTTACATGTATTAGACCCTCCCAAACCTCCTGGGGTGCTTTGATATATTTCTCATGCTGTCTTCCATTTCTGATAGTGTACAACATAGTAGAACTTAAACACCCCATTTCCTTTTTTGGCAAAATTGCATTTGTTCTGATTAGTTTTGAAAGCCAGCAGCACTTGTTGCTCAGCCTGAAATGGTAAAGTGTACTTTATGGTTTGTATGTAAACACTTTAATTATGTCTGAGTCTGCGTAGTCAGGAGAGGTAAAATGGGATGATTACGTGAGTTGGAAAACAACATACTAGTCATCATTTGAGGAAAAAAAAAAATCACCTGGCATCCTCTTATTTGGTCTTGAAGATGTGTTACTTGTTCTGTCTCTCAAAAATTGCCTCAATTTTTTATCAATCAAAACAAAGAGAGGTAATAACTGTCAGGCAAAATGTGTCTCTTGAAATAGACAAGTTGTACAACTCAACATCCATATTGACTTGTAGTTTTACAAGTAGGGCTGCAAAATAGATTTGTTGCTTTCTTTACAACTCTTTACAGTGAGTTTGTTTTCTTGGTTTGGCCTTGTTTTGCATCGTGTTGTGATATTTGTCCCGCTGCTCCAGATAAGGCCAACCTGGACAGGAACCCCCCTGTGTGTATACTTCCTCTTGGCACGGGCAACGACCTGGCAAGATGTCTGCGATGGGGCGGAGGTACTGACAGAAAATAGATACATTGCAGTAAAATACATGGCCTCAATTCAACTGATAACATTCAAAATTGAATACATAAGTATACTGTACTATAAACCAGCATTATGATCAGAATTACTATACACTATACTTCATATATGGCTCAGGGAGTAATAATAGACCACTGAAATAGGGCTGAAATTAACTGTTTTTTATAATGAAATTGTTATGCATACTGTATCCATATCACAGTTTTTCAGAGTCTAAGGTGACATCTTCAAATGTCTTGTTTTGTCTAACGTAAACCTAAAGATATTCTGTTTACAATCATATAAATTGTCACATTTGAGAAGCTGCAACCAGAGAATGTTTGGAGTTGAACTGACAATAAAGTAGTTGGCAGTTAATCGACTAATCATTTGAGCATTTCACTAAATTACACTAGACAGGGTTTGAGATCCACTCAGGACGCTCAAACTGAAAATATATGAAGAATTTGTATTACTTTGATTCAAATATAACCTGTTTTAGAAATGTTTAGAAACCATGGTTAGCCAGTATCAGTCCTATAAATCAATAAACCAAGAAGAACTCAGAAGAAGTCTGCACGCATGTTACCCTAAATCCCTTAAAAGCATCGGCCAAGTAGCACAAGCTCTCTAGACCAGTTTTAACACACATCATGTGTTTGTTTTTTCCTGAGGCTATGAGGGTGAGAGCCTCCTGAAGATAATGCGGGACATCGAGAACAGTACGGAGGTGATGCTGGATCGCTGGAAAATTGATGTCACACCCACAGACAAGGATGAGCGAGGGGACCCGGTGCCTTACAGTATTATAAACAACTACTTCTCCATCGGAGTGGTGAGTCGGACTTCAGCCAGCTTCACTGATGAGATACTTCTTTATAAGAATAGAATATGGTCTTGGGTTGACAAATGGAAAGATCATACCTCTTCATAACTCTCCTTTATGAGTTCAGTGGTTAATTTTTAAGGTTTGCTGTTGACCGTTCACCAATTTTCATTTTTAAATTAACAGATTTTTTTTTAAGAAGATCGGCTTAAACTCAGAAAACTGGAATGTGTTATTGTTTTATAAACAAGAAGTAAAAAGTAATTACTTCAGTGTGAACTATTTTGGAGGATTTATTGACAGAATATAATATACATAACTATCTTTTCAGTGGTGTATAAAACCTTACAAAATCAAGTGTTATGTTTTTATTACCTTAGAATGAGCCATTTTCTATCTACATATGCCGCAGGTCCTCTTACAAGGACGTTGCCATGTTGCATCCATGTTTCTACGGTAGCCCAAAAGGACAAACTGCCCTACAGAGTGCTTTTCATCACAACATTGAATACATACAAGAAGAAGAAGTAGTAGTTGTAGTCATCTGGTTTATTAGGAGTAAAAACAGCTTTTTCAATGATTTTACTTTGATTTGATATGGGCCTATAATTGCTCATTAGTGACGCGTCTAGATCATCCTTTTTTAAGAGTGGCTTGATGACTGCAGTTTTCAGGGCCTGTAGGAAGAAACCTGAGATGAGAGACATGTTGACAATTTGTAGAATATCTGGGCCATGCAATCAGAAACATTTTTGAAAAAAACTGTTAATATCAAGGCAGCATGAGGAGGATTTCAGATGTTTCATTATGTCCTCCACGTGTTTATGGTTGATGGAATCAAATCAGTAAATTCATTTTTAAGTAAATAGTATTTGGTTACCAGAACATCATTGCTGTTATGTGTAGCTGTGAAGTGATTGATAGCTGATTGCAAGACGCTCTCTATACAAAAAGCTCAAGCAATGCTATCAGTAGTATCAAATGTGATTGACTCCTTACCAGAGAAAAACAGTTAAAGTTCGCAGTGTTTGTTAGACTGAATTGTGTTTACATTTTTTCTCACATTTTTAATAATCGAAATGAACAATATAAATACCCAGATTTTTTAAAACCGAAACCAGTGATCCCAACCCATACCACTTAGATTAATAATCATAACTTTATTTGTACTTTGCACTGTTAGGCCAAAAAAATGAAACTTGATAACAATGCAATAAAACATTAAAAACAAGTAAACCAGTAAAACCAATAGGAAAAGATAAAACTATACCAAGGTTGAATCACTCCAAATTTAAAACCAGATTAAAAAGAAGTACTAGTATAGTGCAGGTTTTAACTGCCATGTAAATACAGGCAAAAGGTCATTACTTTCTATGATTTTGTTTGCTATACAGCAACATCTTTGACATTGTATTGAAAAGCTACTTTTAAAATAAAGTA
>NC_060152.1:5471797-5561341 GCF_021292245.1 Micropterus dolomieu
TAACTCTCCTTTATGAGTTCAGTGGTTAATTTTTAAGGTTTGCTGTTGACCGTTCACCAATTTTCATTTTTAAATTAACAGATTTTTTTTTAAGAAGAAAGATCGGCTTAAACTCAGAAAACTGGAATGTGTTATTGTTTTATAAACAAGAAGTAAAAAGTAATTACTTCAGTGTGAAATATTTTGGAGGATTTATTGACAGAATATAATATACATAACTATCTTTTCAGTGGTGTATAAAACCTTACAAAATCAAGTGTTATGTTTTTATTACCTTAGAATGAGCCATTTTCTATCTACATATGCCGCAGGTCCTCTTACAAGGACGTTGCCATGTTGCATCCATGTTTCTACGGTAGCCCAAAAGGACAAACTGCCCTACAGAGTGCTTTTCATCACAACATTGAATACATACAAGAAGAAGAAGTAGTAGTTGTAGTCATCTGGTTTATTAGGAGTAAAAACAGCTTTTTTGGTTACCAGAACATCATTGCTGTTATGTGTAGCTGTGAAGTGATTGATAGCTGATTGCAAGACGCTCTCTATACAAAAAGCTCAAGCAATGCTATCAGTAGTATCAAATGTGATTGACTCCTTACCAGAGAAAAACAGTTAAAGTTCGCAGTGTTTGTTAGACTGAATTGTGTTTACATTTTTTCTCACATTTTTAATAATCGAAATGAACAATATAAATACCCAGATTTTTTAAAACCGAAACCAGTGATCCCAACCCATACCACTTAGATTAATAATCATAACTTTATTTGTACTTTGCACTGTTAGGCCAAAAAAATGAAACTTGATAACAATGCAATAAAACATTAAAAACAAGTAAACCAGTAAAACCAATAGGAAAAGATAAAACTATACCAAGGTTGAATCACTCCAAATTTAAAACCAGATTAAAAAGAAGTACTAGTATAGTGCAGGTTTTAACTGCCATGTAAATACAGGCAAAAGGTCATTACTTTCTATGATTTTGTTTGCTATACAGCAACATCTTTGACATTGTATTGAAAAGCTACTTTTAAAATAAAGTACAGAATTACACCACAAAGAAGGTGATTATTGACCCCTTCAGGTTATTTGTTATTGTATTAATTGTTACACCATCATGGAATGAAAAGCAGTAGACTTAGCAGGCCTCTTCTTGCACATCCCATTCATCATATTTTTAATATATGCTTGGAGCTACACTTAATGCCAGTTTTCACCTCTTAGTATCTTATAACTTTTGTTTTTGCAGAATCTCTGAAAGCGGACTGGTATCAGGTTCATAAAGATGCCACAACAAGTTCCACAATAACTACTCTGAACCATGAACACAGTACGATGAGAACTCATACATGGCTGTGACTGTAAGGTTACAGTAATAGCACCCTTGTGCACTTCTAATGGAAGAAAAATAAACATCTTCCGCAGCACAGTTTAATCATAGTGACAAGCTGCCAGTAAGCAGAGTAACCTAAATACAACCTTAAATAGAACAGAAAGACCGAGGTATGGAATGACATACCGCAAACTAAATGACCTCTGTCAATAATAATTCAAACAATACACAGTACAGTAACAGCATGATCAGTCAGTTTATTTGTTTTGATCACATTCTGGTTAGGCCTTTATTGAGATGTGCTCAAGCGTCAACCGCCTCTGATTGATTAACACGCCTTGTTGTGTATCTGCATGGTGTTAGGCAGCCATCAACACTCCCCACCCCCACTCCTGTCCATCTCCACCATAATGACACTGATTTCACGTAGCTCATGTTAGCCATTACTGATAAATGTCAGGGGGAAATATGGTAATTGACATTTTCAGGTGGTAGAGGAGGGTGCCACTCGATGTTGTGAGACTCATACAGACTGTGGCAGGGACATAAGTGATGCATGGCCTTACAAATGTTAGTTGAATAACACCTCCATCCTGGGCCCCTAATGACAATGTTAGAGGATATTAGAGGACAGGTTTTGTTAACATTGTGATAGAGGAGAACAATGGCTGTAATCTGTCTACAGTGTTGAACATATGGTGATGTGTATTGTATAAATGTTAAAAAACATGTGTGACAGGTTTCATAATCTTTTGTTCAACAATATTTTCTATGTGATGTGGATTTAGTACATTTGTTGTGACTAGGTATGGGTCAGAACTCAAGTCAAAAACACAATGTCAGTGCCTGCCACAATGACTTTTGGAAAAAGCGGGTTATTAAATACGATAAATGGAGTCAGAGCTTGGAAAACCTACAGCAAATTTCCACATGTGCAGCTCCTGCTGCATAGGCTGAGTCAGTGTAGATGGTTATCTTCTTCCCTTCCCCTTGCTTTAGTGCCTCTATCACTGCTCACGTCTGCCCTCTGCGCTGACTGCTGTCCCTTCAACCTTTCTGCCTTCACTGATGAACAGATGTTTTAGCAAAAATCCATCATAAAACATAAGTGTAAGAAAGACTAGCAAATAAAAATTACAACTTAGAAAATAGTTTTCCCTTTCTGCGGTAAATGGAAAGTGCTCTGCATTCAGAAAAAAACCCAACAACTCAATTGTCTCTTTGCAAGTTTTAAGATACAGTACATTTTCACCTAGGGCCTGATGGGTCAATGCACAACAGGCAAAACTCATTAGATGTGATTTTTTTAGTTATGCGTTAAGAGCAAATCGCAACCACCAGGTCTGCGCCTCAAACCTGAATTCTTTCTAATGGCCAGCAGGGGGCGGTTCTATTCGTTGCAAAATGACCCTAGTTCCTACTTGATTTATTACCTCAGTAAACATTTTGGTAATGAGTTTATGGTCTCAATTGCTAGTTTCAAGTCTTCTTCAGTACAGCATAATGTTCATTTTGTAAATTATGGTTATATTTAGAGTAAAAAAACACAATACAGCAGGGTATGCTTTAGGGCGTGGCCACATTGTGATTGACAAGACGCTACCATGGCAACGTGTTAATCAGGATAGAGGCTAATCGTATCAGCTACACCGTGCACATGTAACAAGCCGTGAACTTGTTTTTGAGTGCTGTCGATGTCCAAGAACTTTGATACTTTCACAGTGTGTTTTTTTTGGTCGCCTAAATGTCTTGTTCAGCATTTGTTGTACCTTTGTTTCATTCGGTTGTTTTTCGCTAGCAAAGATTTGCATACCAATTAATATCACAGTAAATGTGAATTATGGATGCACCTTACCAACCAAGCTAGCCAACTCCACTCTCTCGTCCGAATATGGTCACTTCTAGTTCCAAAAAACCAAGATGGTGACAGACAAAATACCAAACTCAAGGCTTCAAAATGGTAGTGCCCAAACCAATGGGTGAAATCACAGTAACTAAGTCCACTTCTTTTATACAGTCAGTGGTTAAGTAGGCTGACCTTACGTCCTCTTTTCCCCAGCCATGTCCTCTTTTTGGGACCTGAAAAATGCGTCCGGATTTTAAATGCCTCAAAATTTGATTTCTACAGACTGACTGGAAATGATGATAAATTATGTAAAAAGTGTTTTTTGCTGACAAACTCACCAACTCTCTGTGACTTTAATTGTTTCCATAATAAAATTTAATGGGGAAAATGAGAGATCATGAAAAGAAAAATCATTCTTATAAATGAAGAAAGTTGTTTGGTCCTCTTGTTGTTCAGACCTACAATTAACACAGAACAAATCAAATATAAACTTGGGAGTGACACAGGTCTAGACCTTACCTCAGTTCTCATAATGGCCTGTATGAATGGGAGGAATGATTACAGCAAACAAAACCAGTTTCAATGTACTGACTGTTGTTTTAATACAGAATTTAAAACTTGTGAACGTATTCTTCAAGTCTTCCTTTATGTTTTTTTTATGGTTGCATGGTTTTCACAGGACAGCGACCATTTAAAATCTAAATGCTTAGCAATACTTGGTGATCAGATATTATTAAAATGTATCCAGATAGAGATCATATGTTATTGGCAGGTGTTAATGGTGTCAGAATTACAAAGCAGGTTTGAAGTATTAGTTAAACGTCATAGTTATCAAACATTAATCATGTATTAGTTGATATTTTATAGAAGCTTCACTGATTATTTGGTTGTAGCAGGGTTAACGTGAGTGGTTGGTTGGTTGTGCATTTTTCCATTGCTTTGACCTTTCCCTTTAGGTCTCGCCTTCTCACACACCACCATTGGTCGGTCACGTAGGCATGCATGTCCTTCACTGAACTTTGGTCAAACTGCATCTCAATCATTATCCTAAGACTCACAGCAACAGCCAAGAGACAAACCAGCCGCTTGCTTGTCAACAGTGGCACATGGCGCCTGAACAGCATAAAACATGCCCAAACGCAGTGCTTGAAGTGGGCCGGTACTCACCGGTACGCAGTACCTGCACTTCTACATTATGCTGTTTGGTGTACCGGCACTTCTCTCAAGCTGCCAGTACACTCTCAAGATTGGGTGCTTTTTAAAATCCAAGAGTGTGCATAAAGTTACTCATTAATGTCACTTTTCGTGAACCAACCAAGCACCAAGTTAAAAACAGGTTGACATGGTGCTACAGCAAACTTTCAAAAGGTTAAACTCGTTCCTCATGAGTGGTTATGATTATAAAGTATTTCTGATTTATTGACAAGTTAGAACTTAGGATTTAATGAATGAGGACAACGAACCATAAAGAAACTAACTCCAATTAATATTATATTAGTAGCTAGCTATATAGGATCCTATTATCTGAAATTCTAATGAATACACTAACATTACCCGTAATCAAACCTTACAAGTATTAGTATTACACTAACATTAATCTTTTTATTTAATGTTTTAATCCGTGTGAAGTAGAATGTAAGACATGCAAAGCTGGTATGTCAGTGTCAAATTACAGTTTTTCTCAGTCGCTTTGGTGCATTTCTCAGATCAGAATTGAAATTCTCAAAACTAATTGTTCAACCTCCACATCATCTCGTCACTTGTGCACATCATAAAAGCACTTTCTCATTGTTCTGAACAAATTGCAAATGACTTGACACACTGATGCAAATGATTATGTACAATTGTCTGCTGTTTTCTACATTATCACTTGCTTATGTCCTGCTGATCACAATGAATTATACCAGTCTCTGTGGAATAATCTTACCTCCCAAAACATCTAGGCATAAGTTCATTGCATTAGTCACTACATGCAAAATGCTTGAACACGTTAGTATAAGTTAAAATCCTTTATTCATTTCCTTTGCCTACAAGTTTATAGCTAAACGAAATGTTTCTTATGGACCATAAACAAAATAAGAATAGACAACAACAACATAGCAATAGCAACACTCAGACCATTCACCCACAATACCATAAATACACAGTGAGCAGTAACATATATATAATGAATGTTGTTTTTTCCCCCTGAGAATAGGATAATTAATCTACTCGTATAAATAGATAACAAACCATAGCTGAACACAGGGGCTGGCAGGTGCGTTTCTTTAGGATAATTTCAAAGCAATTACTAGTGTCACTGGTTAGTTCAGTTGGTAGAGCACAGGTCTCAGTTTAATTAGTTTGATTCCTGTTCTTGTTGACTTTCTTTTTCTTCTTTTGTGTGTATTATCCTGTTCAGCAAAATTGTTATGAAGAGATTGAGGGGAATCCAATCACACATTTCCCGACGGCTATTTCAAAGATTCGGAAAGCCGTCAGGAAATGTGTAACGTCACATGGATTCCCCTGAATGAGAAGGAATTTCCTCTGCCTGGGAATGATGGGGAAATGAAAAGTCCATAGGTTGATGGATGTGGAACAAGAACGCACAGAGTCTAGCATGTGCTTTAGAGTAATGTGAGCATATGAAACAGTCTTTTCATAAGAACTTTGTTGAAGAGGATTATGAAAAATATAAAAAAGAAAAATTTAGTCTTCAGTGAGGAGTGAACACACAACCATAAGACTACAAGTCCACTATAATTACCATTATAGTTATCTCGAAATCACGAGAAAATTATCCCGTTATCACAGGAAAAGGGAGTAAAAGAATATTTAATTAGGGCTTCCGTATGTATATATATATATATGAATGAATATATAGATAGACATTCTATACATGTCTATTTGAATTTTTTTGTAAATGTGCCCTGAATTGATGAAGATATCTATTGTGATGTGGAAGAAAATCTGTGATAAAACAGACCGGAACGTCAGCCAAAGCGATGTACTGTATCCCATGCAGCAGTCCTGTCACTTTCTTTTCTTCTTACAACGACAATTCTCTGTCAACAAATTACAGTACGAACAGTAAAAGCTGTGATTCCTGTCCTCTCTCCTGCAATGTATAACTTTGTACTGGTGAAAGTGATATATGCCATACAAAAAAGTGCAGCCTTGTGCATTTTCAATCATTGTCAAAATCTTAGCCAAAGTGTACATCAGAAAATACTTACAGAGCACACTGTTATATTGACAAGATGGCTAAACATTTTGACTTGCTTGTTCATAAACAGGACACAAGGACTTGTCGTTCTGATGGCACTGACAAGTTCAATGACATAAAGATTTGCTTTTGAGAGATAGACTAAGGATTCTGAGCAAGTCATGGGCTTTTGCAGGTAATCCACTGTGTTGTGCTGTTTGTACTACCTGTTTCGAGAAATGCACTTACTGTTTTGCAAATTTTAAGGATGATTCGATTCAATAACATAACTATATGCCTATCACCTTCCACCGGGTGTCCGTCTGCCTCCTGCCCCCACTGTGCTCTTTTTTGAAAACCAAAATATCACCCTAGGTTAAGGAAACTTACACACTTACCATGTCGTAGCTTCAAAAATAGTGTTTTCTACATCAAGCTTCAGATATTGTTGAAAAAGAAGACTACTAGACGATGTGTACATGGCTGTAAACAATGTAGATTTAGAAATATTCATTACAGCTTTGCAAATGTTTTACGAGGAACATTTGGCACATTTATTAGGCCTTAAGGATACACATAAGTAATTTAAGTGATAATGTAAACATAAATTAGTTTGTTTAAAGAAAACTCCACAGGGTACCATTAAGTGGGACCTGGGGACAACCAAAAACTGAGTGGTATCTGAGTCTGGTTGCAGAGTTTTAGAAAAGGAGTCAAAAGATGAATAGATCTGAGTGATCTGGTGGGATTGATTCTGTCAGAAAAAGCATTGATTTCAGAAGCACTTGTCATTTCACTGGTTACTTGTCATGGTTAAGGAGGCAAATTTCCACAAAATGTGGTTTGTAATGCATCCCTTTCTTTCTTTATAAAACCCTTTATATTTACGCTATTAACCAAAGTTACAATAGTCTAAAAGTAACAGTCAGTTAAGAGTAAGTTTTTCTTTGTGATGGGTTGATACCTTCTTGCTGAACCAAAGTCAGTGAGAACATTAATAGAAAACAGCTTTGGTCTGACTGGTTCATAAAGTCATTATAACCCCTATTGTTTTTGCTCTCTTAGCGGGATTAGCACCCAGTAGGCGTGATGATGACAAATGAAGTTGTTTGTAGGGGATTAAGAAGACTTTGAGCTCTCTATGGGTTTGAGTGTGATATAATATTTTCATCAGATTTTTTGCTTTCCGTTGAATGTAAACAAAAAAAAATTACAATAAAGATTATGAGACAAGTCAAGCTAATAATTACTTGAGAGATTATGCAGATGAAGAGTAGATTGTTTCTGTAATGACACTTTTGAAACCAAAAGATCAGCAGTTGCAACCACCACGGATGGTGAGCGTAACCCTGAACATATGCTTGAATCTGAAGTCATTTCAAAAGAAGTTCAATTCCTTTTTTAAATTGACATTTGGCTGATTGCTTTTATACCTCTCAGACTCAAATCATTAGAGTCAGCAGCTGACTAACAAACTGAAACATTCTCAGTACAGCTTCATTTTCAAGTGATTTCAATCCAAGAACCCAGGTGACTTTTTTGGGGGGTAAATTCTTACATCCTAACCTTCTGCCACGGCCCAGTCAGAATCAGAATTAATCGTGCCATCCCTTTGGGAGGATGTGGAAGTGACGTGAAGTATAATGATCTCAATCAGGGCCAGGGGTGAGAGACAGAACTAATCACTGAGTGCGCTCCACTACCATAATGCAGTCAGTCGCCCTAATGACCCTGGTGCTCCTGTCAAAGCCATTACTCTCCCCCGTAGTGAAAGGCACATCAAACCACTGGGGCCCACTCATAATTGGACTAAACTTTGAGCTATGAGAGGACATTACACATGTCCTGTATTAATTTGGGTGCCAGATTTTTACATTGGTAATTATTTGAGGCCAGCTAGGGGGAGAGAGAGTGAGTGAGTGAGTAGACGATGTCCCACTCCCGCGATGGGGTAAAGGCTTGAAGATGTCATTGTGTTCTACATGTGTTGATGCTGGCAATGACTCGTCCCGTTATTTAGGTTTTATGTTTTTCTTTTTTTTTTCAAATACACAATAAGATTGCACATGAGAATAAAGTTTTTAATGATTTTTAAAAAAATATATAGCACAAAGTCCATTCAGTAGATATTCTGAAGCTTTTGGTCATATCACATGGTCTTTCTCGCAGAGGGAGTTTGCCCAGTTGTCTTGGAATTTTAAAATTAATATTTTTTCTGAACACCATAAGGAGCGATGCTGAGTTAAAAGCTGAAATTCAAAGTTCCTTCTTGATGTTGGAAACAGCAATTGAAACTCACCACAAGGTCCATTTAGTAGCTGCTATGGACAACAACCAAACAGGTCCCAGGATAAATAAGAGAGCAGGAGGAGACACAAAATAATTGAATGGGTAAAAAAATATTATTTTGTTACTTTCTCTAATTTATTTAGCTATTTTCTTGAGAAATACTTATAAAAATCTGGAAAGGAAATGGTAAATATTAATCATTGGTTGAACAGTTAGAAAGCTTATAACTAAAAAGATTGAGAACCAATGGTCCAAATTAATGATTCCAAGCAACATTTTAATAAAAAAAAACTATGAGTTAAGGTATTTTTTAAGGTATATTTTGTTTTATATGTGAATAGAAATCCCTCCCATTTTTCTTTGTGGTGGAGTTGATTTCAGCTGTATGGCAGTGTTAGGCTGCTACATTCATGCACTTAAAGCATACAAATCAATGTAAAATGACAAAGTGCTTTATCCACTCCTGTTTGCTTGAAATCGCTGTTTACTGTTGCAAAAGCCATGGCTCCACTTGTACAGATCTCAGATAATAGACCCCAAACCAAAGGGGAGACAACCTCTCCTCGCTTTTTCTCTCTTGTTTGCAGCTATTGTCCTGTTTGTAAAAAAATCAAGTTACAATGTCTCAGATACATCCATCATCTCGCCCTTTCTGGCTCGCGTTGGAAGCGTGAGGTGAGTCTGCGGGGATCTTGAAGAATCCTTTTGGTCTTCTGCTTACAGCATCTTGAAGAGACATCAAGAGAAGCTCCATTGATTTTATTTTTTTCTCTCTTTTGGCTTCTCCTAAATTTCTGTACAGAGAGCTAGCAGGGGGTCCTCCCTGTATGTGCTGTTTCAATAGTGCCACTCAAAATGGAGTGGGTCAAAAACAGATTGCTTCAGTGGAAGGGGGAGAGGAACAAACCCAAAAAGTTTACAGCAACTTTCTCTCACTCTTTCTTGAGGTGTTTTCAGAGCCGGACAAGTTTGCTGTTTGTGAGAGTTTAGTCTGTTTGCTTTGCCAGCATTTTTCTACCGGCACTGACTTAGAAGTGTAAATTAAAGGAAACGTCATTGTTGTTCGTCCCTGTTTAGTTAATTATATGAGAATTAACAATATGTTGCATACTTTGACATCACTGATCTCATATATTTTTAACATTCATGTTAGTTATTGATTTATGTTACACCTAGTTCAAAAGGTCATACTGTATGATTATATAATATTAACAAGTTAATACTCAGGTGTGTTCTTGCAATACATTTGAATAGCCAATACGCAGGTTTAAATAATGAAAAAAGGCCAAGGGAACTTTATTTAGAATGGACATTTTGTTACATTAACCCTCAGTCATCAGTCATCATCAACCACCTATCCTGTGTACAGGGTCAGTTTAACCCTGCTACAACCAAATAATCAGTGAAGCTTCTATAAAATATCAACTCATACATGATTAATGCTTGATAACTATGACATTTAACTAAAACTTCAAACCTGCTTTGTAATTCTGACACCATTAACACCTGCCAATAACATATGATCTCTATCTGGATACATTTTAATAATATCTGATCACCAAGTATTGCTAAGCATTTAGATTTTAAATGGTCGCCGTCCTGTGAAAACCATGCAATCATAAAAAAAACATAAAGGAAGACTTGAAGAATACGTTCACAAGTTTTAAATTCTGTATTAAAACAACAGTCAGGGACCAGTATGTACATTGAAACTGGTTTTGTTTGCTGTAATCACTCCTCCCATTCATACATTCAGGCCATTATGAGAACTGAGGTAAGGTCTAGACCTGTGTCACTCCCAAGTTTATATTTGATTTGTTTTCCGATTTACCATCTAGTTAAAAATCTGTGTTAATTGTAGGTCTGAACAACAAGAGGACCAAACAACTTTCTTCATTTGTAAGACTGATTTTTCTTTTCATGATCTCTCATTTTCCCCATTAAATTTTATTATGGAAACAATTAAAGTCACAGAGAGTTGGTGAGTTTGTCAGCAAAAAACACTTTATACATAATTTATCATCATTTACAAGTAAGTCGTGTGAAGCTGATCGATTCTGAGCGTCTGGTTTGATATGAGTTACATCATTTCAGTTTTCCCTGAAACGTTTAGCCTAATAAATCATTTCCAATGTTCAAAAACACCACACTCATATTCTGGGTTATTCAATAATAATTCACAATCAGAATATCAATAAACAGATGAAAAATAAATAATATAAAGGCATTCTGCTAGTAGAAATGAAGCTGTGCTTCTGAGCAGTACACAGTATGCTTGTGTTAAACAGGTAACAGCTACAGAGAGAAAACGTGCTGCTCTGCAGTGATAACTGTGTACGTTTATTAGTATTAGCACAGTACACGTGTGTTAAACAGGTATCAGCTTCAGAGAGAAAACACTGCTGCTCTGGCAGTGATAACTGTGTTCCTTTATTAGTATTAGCACAGTGCACATGTGTGCAGACACAGACTCCATCAAAAGTCTCTACAGCTGTTAGAGCCAACTGACACCTTATCCAGCTGTGATCAGCTGCCGGCGTCTTCAGACACAGACGTCGCTTCATGTGACACTACAGATGAAAAGACATCTCTCGTCTCTAAAAACATATTTCCTTGTTTCTTTTCTCCACGCTTTTTGCTGGGTGTTCTATGCTGTAGAGACTGGAAAGCTCCACGAGGCAAATTGTGATTTGTGATATTGGGCTATATAAGTAAAATTGACTTGGCGAAGTTCGGTGGATGTTAGATGGATAGTGTAAGCATTTCTACAAAATCTTGTCTTTGCTAACGTCCAGTGGTTTAGCTTCTGACCCTGCTGCTGTGATATACAAGTGTACTCCAGGACCCCACCCACATTCACTGGGTGTGGTTACAGAGGCAACAGAAGTGGTCAACAGTGAAATAGGCTTAGAACTTCATACCAGAGAGGGCAGTAAAACAGCCTAGTGTTAAGTAACTCTTTATTAATGTGTCCAAACAGATGAGATTGCATAATGCCTGGCTAAGATCAAGAGTTGGTTCACAAAGATAGACTTTCACTTAGATCAAACTAATAGTCCGACTGTCTAGTTCATGACTACATTTATGTAGGACTAATTTGAAATTGATATGTTGTTTTCAAGCTTAAAAAAAGAATAAGTCAGTCTTTACTTTTGTGGATCAGTCTAACTTGAACTTGATATATAAATACCAATAACCAGCAGCTCACAATGGGGGCCAGACCAGCTCCATGCGGTCGGTGTGCATTTACACCTTCCATTAGCATTCCTGATGCAGATAACACACACAGATCACGTGGAAATAAGGCATCAAATATGTTTTAAAGAGATTTTCCTTCTATTTGCAAACTAAATCATAAGGGCTGTAAATATAGTTTATTCTGTAAGTTCACGCTTAAATACTGGATAACAGTCTTACCAGACTGAGATGGTGTTAATGTACTGGTGAAGCATCTCTTTCAGTCACACCATTATTACCTTAACACCAAGAACCCCAATGAGGCTGCACTTTTTTGCCCCAGGCCACAGAGCAAGAGAGGAGGGGGAGATGGGAAAATCAGAAAGGGTGAGAGGAAGGTCGAGAGTAACATATAGAGAAAGAGAGAGAGAGGTGGAGGAAGGGAGAGAGAAAACAACTTGGTTGCCAGGGTGTCGGCAGCATCCTGTAGGTTAGCTGAGAGCTGTGATTACTCACAATGTGTGTTTAATTAATTAGCCTGTGTGGAGACGGCGTGCTGTTCATCAGCGTTTCTGTCAATACCTCTCCATCCCAACTTCAACCCCGCTCCCACCTCCTGCACACGGCTTCTTTCACTTTATAGAAATATACACAAGGGACACGCAAGGTGTAAATACACAGTTTGTGAAGTTGGGGAAGTTGATGAGGAAGAGGTTGCCTTGGATGTAAAAGCAATATGTGCATGCAAAATATCTATTTCTGTTGGGGGTGTTGTGCAGCTTTACATGTTTGGATCTCCAAATGTCATGAACATCATATTTGTAAACTGAAAACTAAGCTGCAGCAGGAGTTTAAATTTTTTCCAAACTTTGTGGAAAAGGCCAAAACTGCAGGCTTTAAGTTTGAGGAGATTTTCACAATATAATCTTAACAAAATTAAATAAAACTCAACATTGTTTGCAGTGGGTGAACTAAAGATGTGATT
Organism: Micropterus dolomieu; assembly: GCF_021292245.1. Taxonomy (NCBI): domain Eukaryota; kingdom Metazoa; phylum Chordata; class Actinopteri; order Centrarchiformes; family Centrarchidae; genus Micropterus; species Micropterus dolomieu. The sequence goes on from NC_060152.1 coordinate 5,484,612, forward strand.
CTCTCTTTCAGGATGCCTCCATTGCACATCGTTTCCATGTTATGAGGGAAAAGCATCCTGAGAAATTTAACAGCAGGTAAGTTTGCTTTTTTGTCAGCATAGAAATGGTAACTGCTCCAGACCCAGAGTATTGCAATACTTAATAAAACCATTAAGTATTGCAATTATACTTACAACTAATTCAGGCCTACAAATGCATAACAGCCTAACCCAATAAGCATTTTCCCCATATACCACCATTTTCAAGACAGATCTTTAAAATGTTGTTATGAAACTACATTGGTATCATGAATTTATGAATTTTTATATTTCTCAAAAGTTTAAGAACTTAGAAAAGAGATTTTTATTTTTCACTATTTAGTTTATTGACCAAGCGGGAACACAAAGGGCAAGGATGCAGGAGAAACACTAATCAGCATGTGAAGGGTTCCGCACAATATGGATGTATAACTAGAGATTGCCAAGCAATGTTCATTCAAGTGAACCTTTCTTCTCTGAAAATCTTTGAGTCTAGTATCCACTTCTTATAATAAATACATTCATTCAGTCAACAGGCATTAAAAGTGAGAGGGTATTGATTTTCTTTTTGTACAGTGAAGTTGCGTGTTGTAGCATCGCAACTCACTAGGAAGCTGGACATGGTTCATCAATACAAGAGGACTCTTGTGGAAATCTGTTACAATTAGTATTTTTAATACAAAGTCACGCCTCACTGTATTACCCTACCAGATAACATATGTTGGTTTATGAGTTGTTCAGTTATTGTTCCCTCTTTTTATTTTTAAACTGACCATGATGGAAACAAATTCCTATTTTTGAAAAGAAAAAAAGAAATAATTTCTTTTTCTTTTTATTATTGCTTACAGTCTAAACAAACCTGCAGTGCATTTGCAGAACCTCTGCGTGTCCCTTTCATGACAGCAGACAGTGTAGCTGCTCTGGAGCTCAGCATGACGAATGGACAGGCTTCGTATTTAGCATGTGTGATTACCTTGAGGAGATGTGTTCACCTTTGGAGATGAACAAATGTGGCATCTATGTTTCCATCAATATTTAACGTCTCCAATACGTCTCCACTAGTGCCAGGGAGTAATTGCAGGCCTAATTGAATTTGCTTGGCTAGTTTGACATCATGGATCAGTCAGACCGATGACACACAGCCTCCTAATAATCCCATTTGTACTCATTATCATATTTTACCCTGGCCTTAGTACAACATTTAGCCAACTATCCTTCTGCTGCTTGTTGCTCGAACATCCAGATATGACCGCGAAATGGTCCAAAGGGAAGCGAAGGGGGTTTCAAATAAATCCAGGCCTGCCGTATAATGGTTAATGATGGTTACGAATGATGTGCTTCCATGTTGGAGAGATGACAACAAGCAGGGGAGACTTTAAAGTTATCATCTTTGAATTTTCTGATTAAACAAAGCAGGGGTTGGGTAGTCATCGCCCTGTTGTTACTCCACCATGTAGTTATAGATGTTGGTAAACAGTTGTTCTGTCTGAATATTGTTTGACACACTCAAATTCAGACACTTTCCAGATCTTCATGCAGGACATATGGACTGCATCTCTGTTGTTTTACCCCATTTTAAGCCTTTATGAAAAATGATTGAGATATTTTAAGAAAATTATTCTGTCTGTTATTTGAATTCAATTAATAATTCAGGAGGGGGAATGGGTTTAGGATCTTTCTATTACACACTATCCTTGCCAATTCAATAATGCATGATTATAGTTTTTCAAGGTAGCATAGATTTTGTTGGATTTGTCCAAAGGGCTCATGTCCATTGGAAGTATATTGCAACTTATCACGGGAGTCAGTTTCCTGCAGCTAGAAGCTCTTTCTCAGGAACGTCAGGGACAATGGAAGCAAAGTGCAGTGTGTCTCGGGGGAAAGACTTTATTTCACTCTTATCAAGTCTGCATTAGGAGTATGTTTTTGTCCAAACGAATGACAGGAATAGCAGCTGCAGTGTTTTCGATGACTTTTTAACAAGCACCATGAAACTCACTTCTCAAACACACTCGAAGTTTACAGTTAAATAAAAAAAAGTAATAACTCTGGTGTTCCAGCTTTTCCATAGGGGTGGTAAGAGGCCTGCAGACTTAAAAAATAATAATAATTAACTATTATGCCACTTTGCAAACATTTTTTATCTAGAAACTTAAGACTACCTACAAATAATTGAAAACGAAGTACCAACATAGCGCAATGAGATTTAATTAAATTCAGTTATGCCTTAAGAAAAGAAGCAATCGTGGGGTTATCCTGCATTTGAATCTTTTGCACATATTACACAGCAGTATTACAGCAGTGACACCAAACCAACCACCGCTTTTTAACAGTTTTGCAACCTTCCTTGTTCCTATGACAGATGTGAAATGTATAGAAACTGAAATATCTAGTTTTTCAATGTTTAAAAGGCATACTGATAGTATTACAGTGGATTTACCTAGTATTGTTTATTCTCTAAGGTAATAGTGGGAGGTGAAATTTAGATGATTGTCAATTTGCATTTTATTAAATTTTTTTATTGAAATAATTCTAGATCTGATTTTGTGAAATCAAAGTTAAATAAGTTAAATTGTGGATATATATTCTACATGTCTCTGACACTGGAGTATAATTTAACATTAATTAAATCTCCTCTAATAGATATAATAAAATAATGTAGTGTATATCTACAGTATGTGTACAGCATTTTAGCATCATTTTTATGTATTTTTATTGTTCTCATGTACCTGTGTCTTTGCTCTTGAGCAGGTTTAAAATAAATAGATTAATACATATGCAAGGTTTCAATACAATTTGGAAAATGAAAAATGTCAAATTTTGAATTATTAGGTTTTTACCCTGACAGCAGTAATGGCCCTTCAGTTCCCATATGTACCAGATCTATACATTTTGTCGCTGGTTTGACCTTTAAGAAACTGAATATTTAATCAGCTTTAATTACCAACCAAACAAGAAGCTTTTCTTAATTAGAAAATTAGCAGATTTTGTTGATGAAATGCAGGGGTCATACACTCACTGCCTTCATTTCTCTGGTTCTATCCTTCTGTATTTGCACCTTGGGGTGATTACCAGGGTGAAGGTGTGAAGATTTGACACTCGGCAGATAGATTCATTTACTGCCACTGCCGGACCTGGAGGTGATAATGAGGTTGAGGATTAAAAGCAGACAATCAGTCGGCCCGTGACGAAGGCTGCGCCACCTCCTCCCCCATCGCCACTCCTCCTCGACCGCCTAGTTAAAATATACTACCCTCTTTTTCCCCCAGTTTTTTGCTGATCTCCCATGTAATTACACACTAATCTCTGACTCTGAGGGAAAGAGACAGATAGTAAGACAAAATAGAAAAGAGAGGTGGAGGAACAGAAAGAGAGGGGGTTCAAAAATTTTAATTATTTGGGCTGTTATACAGTTTCATTCTTATATACTGGTTATTGTTTTATTTGAAACCTTTGTGTATTTCCCAATAACCATTTCACTGCACTTTTTATCTTAGTCTTGATCAGAGAGCATCACCATTTACCCTTTTATGCATTACTCCTGAACCATAAGGTATAAAAGGCACCATAAGGCGGCAGTAGCTCAGTCCGTAAGGATTAGGCTGGGAACCGGAGGGTCGCCGGACCAGAGTTCCAGAGTAGCTGGAGAGGTGCCAGTTCGCTTCCTGGGCACTGCCGAAGGAGGCCTTGAGCAAGCCTCTGAACCCCCAACTGCTCGGGGCGCCGCCTCACTCTGACATCTCTCCGTGTGTTGCTATCCTGTTTGTGCATGTGTGTGTCTTTCGGACCTGTGTGTGAAATACTAACATAATAATAACAGAGTGAAAACATTGAGTTTCCCCTCAGGGATTAATAAAGTATATCTCAATCTTAATCTTAATAAAAGGAACACATTTTTGTCATGGATTTTTTCCAGGTCCATTTTTGGCTGAGTAAAATGTCTGCTGTAAAACATTTTTTCACGTTTTGGCCTCCGCCAAAGTAAACTCTTCGCTAGATAACAACCGCTAATTATATGTTGTGAAGCAGTAGGTGAACTGTGGACCACGCTGTGAAAATGCCATGTAAATCATCTGATTTTTGACAAACGGTTTACTTCCTGTTACCAGTGGGTGGCGCTATGATGTTGAGTGAATATTTGCATGTAGATGTGTTCAGGGTGGGACTGTTATTTTGTTATAGTTTGGTACAGATCTGAGCATTAGAAGTTATTATAACTTCCTCTTTAATGGTGAATTGTCGATCTTTGACACCACGGACACGCCTATCTATGAAACCTCAGACTTTTCATCGTCAATGTCTTTATAATGCACAGTAGGAAATTTAAGTCGATCCGATAAATTCCCTAGGAGGAGTTTGATAAAGTACAGATCTTGTAAAATGCCATAAATGGGCTGTAATTACACATTCAAATCAAAATGGCTGACTTCCCGTAACTTTCTTTTTTGTGCGTCTTGGGATGATAGATAACACAAAAGTTTTGTGCATGTTGGTGATTCAGTGCGCGGGGGCTGCATCATTGAAGGGCGCTATGAGGTTGAGTAAATTTTGACCTGTAGATGTGTTGAGGGCGTGACCCTTATCAAACATGTGAAATTTGGTAGAGATATGAGCATGTACAGCAAAGTTACAACAGCTTCCTGTGTCATGACGAAGCATTGAACTTTGACGCCACGCCAAGGACACACCGTTATCCGAAAACTCACAACATTCACAACATAGCATCATCAATGTCTTAAGGCTCTTCTGTTTTGAAGCAGGTGTTGCAAATATGTTGGGAGTAGTACATAACAGCATGAAACTTGACACTTCCAGTTGCCAGCAGGTGGCGCTATGACATTGAGTGTTTGTTGGCATATGTGTTCAAGGTGGGACTCTCATCTTACATGTAAAGTTTGGTAAGAATGTGAGCATGTACACTGAAGTTATAACAACTTCCTGTTTCATGGCAAATCATCGATTTTTTTACGCCACGGACACACCCATTGATGAAAACTCACAGCACAACTTTTCATCGTCAGTGCCTTTAGAATGCACAGCAGAAATCTGAAGTCGATCGGATTAATTCTGTAGGAGGAGTTTGATAAAGTATGCACCCTGTAAATGGTGAAAAAAATTTTAAAATCACACTTTCAATTCAAAATGGCTGACTTCCTGTTGAGTTTAGGGTTGAACGTGGCGCGGGGGCTAATTTCTTCCAATTTTGTAGGTGGCGCTGACCCTTAAAGTACGTAATTTTTTGCCACGCCTGACGTGTGTGCAAACTTTGGTGAGTTTTTGGGGACATACAGTCCGTCAAAAGTGCGATTCATTTGTGAGAAAGAATAATAATAGTCCTCACAGTTTCAATAGGGTCCTCGCATGTTTCATGCTTGGGCCCTAATTAAGATGACACGTAAGAATATCAACCTCACGTAATCCTACATAATTTGATGGCATTCTGCCACTAGGTGGCACAACTGCAACATAATAATAATAATTACCTTATCACCAGACAAGAAAATCGATGTTGGACATATACCGGAAAGTGAAAAGCGCACTCTCCACAGAATCTGTAATCCAAATGGTTAATACGTATCATGTTACTACAATGCCCCCACTTTGTTGCATATCAAACCCCTCACTCCCTCCATGTTTCCTGTCTGCATCTTTACTCAGCCATCCAATAAAGACGAACTTCATCTTTCAAGCATCTTCAAAAAAGAAAAAGTGCTGGAAAGATTGTGGTAATCATAAATAAACTAGGGCAACTAAACTTGATTAAGCTACAGTTGTGGTTAATAACAAGGTCTAAGAGAATTGCAGGTCTGTGACGGAATGCAAACCCCATTCTCCTGCATAAAGGTTAGATATGCTACATGCCCATCCACCACTTGTATACCCTTACTTTCCACCTTGCTACATACAGTACACACTACTTCCTCATTGGCACTGGACTTAAACTGCGAGGTGTAGAATCGTCCAACATGGATGTAATTCATAGGGATACTGGGCTGATATTAATGGACAAAAAATTTTCTTACGTGAGTTGTAAAATCTGATTTGCATCAAGGTTACAATCATATGCAAATACTATATTCCTGTCTTTTACGATCTTTACATTGTAAATATGGTTTTGTGAAGTGAAAAATCTTAATCTGGATCTGGACCCACCTCAGGCTTCACTCGGCGTGTGTGTGTGTGTGTGTGTGTGTGTGTGTGTGGGTGTGTTTGAATTAGGTACCACACCATTATCCACGGGAGGTATTTTAAGGAGGAAAGGGGGAACTTGCAAAGGGTTAAGCAAGAGTTCGAACTGTGAAGCCGACCAAAGTCTGCATGGAGGGTTCCATGTAAGAAATGTAACCATCTTGTTTTTATTTTTTTATTTAAAAAATCTATTTGGCACAGCTGGTGTTTGAGCCTTGTAGGTGGGCAAATGAAACAGAGTCACAATCCAAGTCAGACAAACACACTGAGCCAAAATACTTTTTTACACCACATTGTAGCATTTTTCAGAGAAACACAGACTTACTACGTTACAAGTTGCGAATATATTTGACAAGCGCAGACCAGGTAAAGCGACAGTGAACACACCAGTGCAGATGTCATTCGTTAGCTACCACGTTGGTTTTGTTTTGTCAACAAACCTCCTCAACATGCGGCGCAGCTGCTGGTGTGAACGGAAAAGTTCTTTTTTATTTACTACTAATGGAAAAAGTCACCGGAGCAGACATACAGGATGGGAGAGAAGAGAAGAAGCAGGGCACGCTGATGTGTTTGCAACAGAGGTAACTTACGTTAGGTCTGTGAGTGTGAAGAGAACTGAAAGAGGCAGAATCAATAAGTGAGTGACACTTAAATAAGGTGGATAACTAAGTATAATTAAAACGGTGAACAAGCTGATACAAATAGTAAAAACGTACCCGCTAATACCGATGCACTTCCCCAGCCCACTTTGCAGAAAATACTGATATATATTTTATATCGGTATTCGGCCTAACAGTACCGTGATATGACTTTTTGCCACATTTTTTCCATATCGCCCAGCCCTAATAGGAAGTAACCATGTTGTAGTCCTACGTAAGACCAAAACTGGCTTTACTGCCCTCTATTCAAACCCGAGGTGTGGCTTTGTGCATTAATTCTACTTTCTATGAGAACTTGTCACTCTGGACGTATTCAGCCTCGCTCACTCTTGACCCCCAACAACTGATACTGAACTGAATGTTGTTATTTAATGCAGTGACTTTAACAATGTGTTAACTCACCACTAGTAACCTAGTTTAAATAGCAACTTAATATAACTGGAAAAAAAATATTTGAACTATTTTCACTCCATACAATACTAAGAATCCTCTTTTGGACCACTTTTCTATGTTGCCCAGATCATAGCTTGAAAACAAAATTGGCCTCCATGCTTTCCACACTAATCTGTGAAGGAAAACATCTGATTTGGGACCTTTCAGCTGCAGTGTGAAAGCTGTGGCTTCACCTGCAATGTTTGTTTATTCTGTGGTGCCTTGATGTTCCCATGATATTTGCTCTGCATACCCAGATCTATTTATGGTCCTGAGACATCTAACACCGTCAGCACGCTCCACCAGAGCCGCTCTGCCCCCGTGCGCCCACAGGCTCTCGCTGTGCTGTGTAACCATCCTGAGTTAACCTTTCCTGAAGGCACAGGGAAGCCCAGGCATGGAGCACTCTTTAGCATAATGAGTATGTTCATCAAAGCCCTGCGATGTGCTGGATGGGGCCGCCAGATTCACCAACACACGCACCCATCAACACACCCATGCTAATGTGTGTGTACACATTTAATTGTGTGTGTGTGTGTGTGTTTCCTGCTGAGCTGGGAACAGGGCCACAGGTGATGGTACTCTAAATTACACACACACACACACACACACACACACACACATATCCATGGTGGACCTCAGTAGCAGCCGCCCTCGGACCTCATTTGAGGATGAAATCGTTTATGTGACTAAAGTGTCATCTATAATTAATGACCACTTGTAATGTGTAATTTAGAAGGATTTTCACCTGTGGCCCTGTCCCCAGCTCAGTGGAAACACACACACATAAACTGTGAACTAGCACACATGAGATTCAGCACATACAGTAGAAGGACTGAGCAATATGAAAAAATGATGACGATAAACTGAGGATACATTAATTTAAATGACCATTATGTCTCCCTGACCTCTGCATGCCTGCATAATACAACCTGTAAAAAGATCATGTTTTAAAGTCCAGCTGAAATGAAATTACACGTATTTCTTCACATAAGATTATAGACTGTATAAAAGAAGTGGACGCAGTCATCGTGACGTCACCCTTTGGTTTGTGAAATGCCGTTTTGAAGCCTCAAGTTTGGCCAATAGGAGGCCGTTGTGTTGATTTTTTGCAACCAGCGGCACCAGACGTGACCATGGCTGTTTCTCAATCTGCGTTCTTGCCTGTACTTGTTTTCTTGTGGACTTGTGAAATGTCATAAGTCGCAGCCAAAATACTGTTCCAATTCAAAAGTCCGCATCTAGCCAAGTACAGTCAAATACCCGGATGTGTTCTCGCTCCGCCCGTTTTACCAAGCCTGCATCGGTGGTGACTTGTGTGGACTTCAGATCGCCAGATATCCCAGAATGCATTTCGCTGACAAAAAGCGGAAATGTCGGATGAGAAAACACACAACTGTAACATATAATACTGCTGTTCTCGTGTCACATATAGTATTTTTATGCGGGAATATAGTTTTTTAAACTCCAAATATGTAGTTGATTTCTCAAGACAGAGCTGATTGCTACGAAGTTTTCAAAGATGTGAGGTCCCGCCCGCTAACGGGTCCGGCTGTCATCAAGTCCGCTGCTGTTCCAATTGCTGAATGACTGACTGCGTGCTCCCGTTCCTGGGAGTTTGTACTCCCGAGCCGAACTTGCCAAGTCCGAGCTTTAAAGTACAGAAGTCCGAACTTGGCGAACCCGGTATTGAGAAACAGCCCCTATATTTGGAAGAGACTGTGGAGCCAACGGCTCCGTGTGGAGCTAGCAAGCCGCTTAGCTAGGTGCATCTGTAATTACGTTAACTGTCATTTTAACCGGGATGATGATTTTGTCTAGCGAACAACAGGCTTAAAACTCACCAGAGAAAGTGAACAGCCAACTCCTACTAAGCGTTTTCAATGGCGCTGGTTAAATGTACACAGTGCCATGGGTACAAGTCAGTCTAGTTTGATTGACAGGTCGGCATGGTAACGACTTGTCAATCACAAGACAGTCCCACCCTGAAGCATACTCTTCTAGTTTCCTCTAAATGGGACCATAATTTACTAAATGAACATCATGTTGTATTGAAGAAGACTTGAAACTAGCGACTGAGACAATAAACTCATTATGAAAGTGTTTACTGGGGTAATTAATCAGCTGAGAAGTAGGGTCATTTTACCATTATTTCTAACAGAGCCCGACTTCTTTTTGCAACCAGAGGAGTCGCCCCCTGCTGGCCGTTCAACAGAATGCAGGTTTAAGGGACTTCAGCATTCTCTTCACTTCTCAGAGAGAAAGCTTCCGGCTTGCGTTAGATTTGTGTTGTAAATTGCAATGTATTAAAACTGTCTTTTAAGATAAAATTTGTAACTAAAGAGACTTATTAAGAGATTTATTATTCAATATAAATAACAAATGTGTTTAGAAATAAAAATAGATGAAAGATACCAAGTATGTGATGCAATTTACATGTATTAATCACTTTGTATTGCCAAAGTGTGAATGGATTGTAATGTAATGCCTGTGGCCTGAATTCTATGTGTGCAGCATGGGTCTGGCTTTGGTTACTTCATGGTGTTGGCTGATATGGTGATTGGCAAACAGCAAGCTTGTCAGTATCATGGATAGTAATGTTATTCTAAATATGATTGTAATTTATTAATTGTTTTAGCATTCAGTCTAGTGTATGTCATGTTACTGTTCTGGCCGATGCCCAGGATGAGGGTTCACTTCAGTTAATTGAATGGCAAGAGTTTTCTGAAAGTTATATATAGAACATTTAGTGATTTTATTTCTGCCGAAGAAGATATAGCGGGGCTGGATGTATGTATTTCCAGTCCTGAGTAGTGTCTGCAGATCTTCCTCTCAGGCTATATGGCCCTACCTAAGATGCTCAATCCTGGGTTAAAAAAGCCTCTCACCTGCTCGTAAAGCTGTGAGCGAGCCCAACTGAAGGTGATCTAAATAAGTGTGTCAACATTTTTACCACCTCAGAGTTTCTCTCAACTTGAGTTTGGCCGCTGGAGAGTAAGGGAGGGAACTGTTTAGAGAGATTTTAGTGAGTAAATCAAACTGAACTTTCAACAAGTTTCTAGCTGGTGTTGCACCTTGGCTTGCTGTAGGAGCTACCAAAAAAACATCCACTGTGGATATTACAATGCCAACATCAGTTTGAAAGCTAAATAGCCAATAAGCTTGTCAGCTGTAGCACATAAAAATGTGGTCAAGATTGGTCAGATTAGATGCTAAATGATATAGTCCTTGATCTTCTATGCCTCTGTTAACACAATTTCTTTGACTTGAAGCTAACTTGTTTACAGCACCTTGAATCTACCTCTGTGTATGAAACATGCTTTATAAATAAAGCTGCCTTACCTTGCTATACATCGTGTGCCTCTGCAAGCTCAGCTGTCAGCCAAAGACATGCACAAACCCATTCATTCAGAGGCTTTGAGGCTCCAAGGGTATCTGACCTTTTTAGTAGGATATATCTATACATTTAGAAATAAATAAATATATCTACTTTGTATGTACATTTCCTGAATAGTGTATATTAGCAGAAGGAGAAATGTAAGGCAGACATAAGAAAATCTAGTTTTGATAAATGTACAAAGTCAGTTACTAATGACCACTTCTTTTAATATTAAATTAATGTCAATTGTCCAGCATTACTTACTGAGTTGGCTTAAATCATCCAATGACATTATTTCTGCTTCCACTGTATAGTTCTGTTTGCAAAACTAAAATATATAAAAAGATTAAATTAAATTAAATTTAAAAAATAATATATTTGAGATTGCAAGCTTATCAGTTTACTTATATACTAATTTTAGCATGTTCATGTTATGCAGTTCAGTTTTTGTATTTGTTCCTAAAGATGTTGGATATTTTATACCAGTATCACTAGTTTTAGTTCAGTGCAGTGCAACAGAAAGAAATACATTTTTCAAACTGAATGCTGCATCTCTGAAGGCAAGACGACACAACTCAGGTCATTTCTCAAACTGCCAATCGGAGTCGGAGCGCTCTAGGCAGTGTCATGTTAAACAAAACAGTGCATTGATGCAATGCACAAAGAGTTGGTTATGTCAATGCAATATTTATCACCTCTGATCAAGAAGAAATTAGTGTGAAAATAAGGTCGTAGATCATTGTGGGTTAGATTAAGTGTCAGAGGGGGGAAAAAATCAATGGCTCTGTGCCTCGCGTTCAGTGTGGCCAGTAGAAAGTGCATCTAAAGGTGCTGTGGCCTCAGGACAGCGACGCTACAGTGAAGCTTATCGCCTCTGACATTCTTTAATACGGTGACCAAGCAGTGGAGCGTTGATGAACATGGATGTATTGTTCAGATTCAGGCTATTTGAGCCACATTTGTCTTTCTGTTGCTCAGCTCACTTGACTTTTTTTCTTCTTGTTATTAGATGTTTTTCTAGAGCCCTTTGTGTTTTCTCAGCCGCACAGTTTGTGTATGTGCCCTTTGTTCAGTTTTGTTTTATGATTTGTTTGTGCAAATAAACAACACCTTAGTGGCTCTGGAAACCTGAGCCACTGTTTTCTGTTGGTATGCCAGCTGTAACAACTACAGCTGATCTTGCATGCACACCGCTAAATTTATTATTGCAGTACACTTTGCATTGATACACTGCAGGTAAAATCACAACAAAAGCCTTGTGGCTACTGAGAGAATTGAAAATCTGCTACATACAGCATGCTGCTTTTTTTTTTTTTCCTCCTGAAAACACAATTCACACAAATTCCCACAGGAAATATAAAGAATGAACTTCTAAGATGTCCTGAAAGGATGCATGAGCTTAAAGTCAGCCAACAGTTTAAGGAAATGGGGACTTTATGTTCAGTTTTATTGCACTTGCCATAAAGCAAGGTTCTCCTAATCTACCTTAAAAGTATCATCTTACCCAAATGGACTCACTATTAATCGTAGGACAAGCTGGCCACTGAAGACGCTCCTCACAGTCTGTCAGAGAAGTCCAGTGTTTAGCAGCGGTCGGCAGATAACAAACGACAATCCGATCCAGCCAATGGGATGCCCCTAATTACCTAATGAACATTGACATGAAGTGATTTGTTGCCATGGTGCGCTTGTTAGGTTAAGTGGTGGGAATCGACAGGATGGTCAGATGTTGTCTCTTACTGTATCTGTTTTTACAGTGTGCTTTACTTTCCTGCATTTGGCTGCAGTTGTCCTGAACGTAGTTTGGTTCTGCTGTACTGTAAAACAAAAAAACAGAGGTCTGACTTTAGGATGTAGCCATGCTGTAAATTTTGAAGAGAATGTCATGTTACTGTTTTTTAAGTGTGAAGTAGGTTATTGTTTCAGGTAAACGTATAACAGATGTCCACCCAACAGGTGAAAGATATAGCAGCTCTGAGAATGCAGTTTTCCATTGCACTTCTATGACATTGTCATAGCCTCTTGCCTCACGTAGAGAGGACTGGCTTCAGAGGTCTTGTAAGCTCACTTCATTCTAAATCCACACTCCCAGATAGTTTCATTTTCAAACTGAATGTGAATGTTCCAAAAACATATCAAGTCAGCTTCAACAAAGCAACAACAGAGAGTAAAGGCATCAAAAGCATTGCCTGTAATGTATCTGGTTTCATTCTCTCCAGCAGTCACCAGCCACTGGTTTTGAATATGCTTTTCAAAGTAGCCGCGTTCATTTGTTTGTTTGCAAAATTGCCAAGGCCTGTGTTCATGTGTGCTCCTGGGTTTTCCCTCTTGACTACTAGGCTTATAGGCTGATGATGATGATGCTAGTGGAGATGTAGGGATGTTGTTGTGGAAAGCCTCTCAGCATGGCCCTGTCCCCCTCCTGCCTGTTCCCCCCTCCCTCTGCTCCCATCCCTCTTCTATTGACCATGTTGCACATTATAAATCAACTGTGAGTTGGGCTACCTTGCAAGTACCCTAATGAAAGCTCATTTATAAAGTGGCTAAATGGTCCTGACAAAAGTCCTAATGAGGAAATCAATAATTCAGTGATTGTTACTCTTCTTATACTAATACGTTCCTCTTGTAGTGCTTTGATTCCAGCTAAGAGAAAGCCATTTTTTACTGCATTCAGTTCTGCGTGTCAGCACTGTTGTAGTTTTTTTTTCTGTCCTTGAAGGTTTGAGATAAATTGTGTGTGGTTGTCTTTTGTTTCTTGAAAAGATGCCAAGCCTTTTGTGATCTGTGGGATGCCGTGACCCTGCTTCAGTGTTGGGATGCTGCTTTCTCTGACACACATTGTGATTTCCAACCACTACTAAACTTGGTACTTCTTATCTCAAAACGATCTAGCCTTAGGGAACAGTCTCTCTTGCTGCCCTGTTAGCCTAGCCTACTAGCTTAGCCTCTAGTCACCCACCGCTAATGCACACTTGCAAACTGTGTTAAGATGGTTTTCAAAAATTGTTGCACCTCTGATGTCTCTTCTAGAGAGACATGTCCGTCAGTTATAAGATGATGCAAAGCTTTACCCTGTTCAGTAGTGTAAGAAGGTTTGCAAGACCACGCAACTGGTTGTCTGGCCAGCTTCAGAGTCACCTCTCCCAACAGTTTTCCACTCTCGCCAGCCCCATTGGTAGTCCCGTTGACTTGCGTGCCTGTTCTATCTCTGCCGACAGGGTAAAACAATGTGTGCTAGTAATATTCATAGTTTTCAGTCACGTGACATGTATGGTGACCTGGAGGGCACAACAACAGACCAACACCGCGACTCCCCCGTAGAGACGCCGCAAAAGCAGTCACATTTTATTTGTATCACCTTTCAACTTAAGAAATGGAAAGATATGAACACAAACTGCAAGTTTTGGGCACTTCCGATCCATATAACGTTACAGCATCCATTAAAATCTGCCAGGTCGACTGCGGTAATGTTTACTTTTACCTTCTGGGGAATCCCTCACCTAACACTGCTCAGGCTTGTGTCCTCCTCGAATAGTACATCCGAAAGGAAACGCAAAAAGTAACTAACTCAAAGTAACAGTGTATCACTTGCATATTGGTTGGCAGGCAGTGGAAAATAACGTCTTTTTTGAAAACCATGAATAGGACTCCATTCCCTGTGACATTAGATTATCACTGTTACGGCCCCTCCCCTTCCTGCCAGCCACTCTTAAGCTTGATTTATGCCCCTGCATAGGGTCAGAGAACCCAGACATTCACAACCTCTTGCTTAAACAGCATTGTAATCCACGTTGGCAATAATAACGTAAGGATGAAGCAGTCAGAGATCACAAAAGAAAGCCTAGCCAGGACGTTTGAGTTTCCAGAAAGTTGCCATCAATTATTTGTGTCTGGTCCCTTACCTGTGAGGACTAATGACGAGACAGTAGGGTTACTTCACTGACCCATTGGCTGGCTTGGTATTTTAGTGAGCAGAGATTTGGCTTTGTTGATAATTGGCCTTTCTGGGAAAGCAGGCGGCCTTCACCCTACCTGGGTGCCACAATTTTTTCTAGAAATATAGATAACGGTGGGGTTGTTGCCTTAGCCTGCACATCTATTTTCTATTTAATCTCCTTGGTATTAAATTTAACTAAGATGTTAAACCATCTCCACCAACTATGAATTGCTTTGTCCAGACTCAGATTATTCCACCTCGTGGTACTCTATAGGTCCACCAGTATAGACACCAATACTAAGAATTTGGAGATGTAATCTCAGATCTTGTTACTCACTCTGATGAGATTTCAAACTCTTGACTTGATTCTATCGCGTGGGATAGAGGTGTCTGCCCTGACCGTCTCCCCTGTCACATCCGTGATGTCAGATCAGTTTCTTATTAAATCTGAAGCGACACTAGCCTGTCCTTGTAATGTAGGTGCTGATGTATTTACCACTTGCCACATCGGTCCGTCAACTTTAACTGCACTAGGTGAGCGATTGCCTGTGGTCCTGGCTCATTTCACTACAGTTACAGGCCCAGTTGAAAATTGTACCAGTGACTTAAACACCCTTTCCAGGATTCAGTTACAAAAACGAGATCTACACCCTGGTTTATTAAAGAAATGTGTGCTCAGACCTGCAGGAAATTGGAACACAATCGACATTAATATAATTGATAATTTCCAAGAAAAGCAAATATTAATATTAATAATCAATATAATAAAAAGTTCTGTGATTTTAGAATAGATTCCAGTTACTCCGTAGCTTAAAGTTAATATCTCTCATTTCACACCCTCAGTGAGGCTCACTGCAGTCTTTTTTCATTAAATGCAGTAGTAGAGGTTTGGATGACAACCACAAATAGTTGAAAAGAAACATGTTACAGTAAGTAATTCACCTCAAACCAATGGTGACACGAAAAAGTTAGTTTTGACTTCTTCTAAAGCTCAGCCCCACATCTTATATATATATACTTATTTTACATTAAATCTAAAAAACTTCTGCTATTGGTATCAACAACTAAATGTTTACATCACTACTACTATTATATACAAGATATCTCATAATATTAGAGTGTGTATATTAGAGCACACACTGGAGGATCCCGAATGTTTTTGTTACACATTATTATTATAATGATAATAATTATTATTATTTTGATAACCCATTTCATCTAGCACACATCATGCCCCCCATAAGGCTCTAACAACTGCAAAATCATTTTGTGCCATCTAAAAAAGTGTTATGAACTTTGCCTCTAGGGGCAACTGTTTGGACTTTATATATGTGATTCAAACAAAGCTTGTTTGGACAGATGTGTAGCTTTTTTATTGGACATTACTGGTCACCTCTTGTTTTGGCAGTAGGCAGGAATTCATATCCTTACTCTTGATAAAACAATCCATTCTCTTTAAAAATGACAGAGAGGGTGATGGGACCTTTGTTTTAACTGGCATTGTCAAATGGCCAAATAAGCAAATCATATAAACATGAAATCTCAAAATCTGACCCCTAACTACAACAATGGACTTAACTTGTGCAGGTGACCAATAATAAATCTTTTTCAGCCTGTTCCCTTTCCTGTTTGAAGCTAAATTGATGCACTGTAAGACATTTGTTTACATGAGTAGCATGAATTCAAAGACTACAAAAACTAGTGTAGTCTTTGAATAAAGATAATCAATACTCATACAAAGGAAAGACATTTTATTTGTGTAGTCATGAGAGAATATAAGGTACCATAGCAGTATGGGGACAGATGGTGACTCACTCCTGCGAGGTCATTGATCATCAGCCTTAACAATGGGAGAATGTGCTGTATGAAGCCCGGGGAGCAGCATGGGGTGCTGCTCTCCTGTTAATTGCAGGGGCAGGTAGATTACCCTCTTACGCCCCTCACTGGGCCTTAATGTTGGGCATGGGTACCCACTGGTCACCCCATGTGCTCCCTCAGATGCCTCCTTAACTGGCTTCAGATTCATCATTATGCTTCAATATGTGATTAATGAGCCACATTATGCATTCTTTGGAGATTAATGACTGTGTGATTTTGGTCAGCGGTAAACATTAAAGTTATATTTCCTGTGGAGTTTATAAGATCCTTTTGCAAGTGAACACAAGTACACCTTTACAGAGTGGTCTTCTGTTTATTTTTATTTTTCACAAGCTCAGCATATACGGACAAGAGACAGAGAAGAGAAGCGCAGACGCTATGACTTACAAGCTTCAGATTTTGATGTTGGGAAAACACTCCTATTTATCCTCTTTTCTTGCTCCCCTTGCAGTTCCTGTTGTCTTGTTTCTTTCAGAACAAAGAATAAGCTGTGGTACTTTGAGTTCGGCACTTCGGAGACCTTTTCGGCCACATGTAAGAAACTCCACGACTTTCTGGAGGTTGAGGTAAATCAAACCACACATTTTCTGTTTGTTTTTTTTAGGCCTATACAAAAAGAAAACAGAAGAGAAACAAACTCAAAGGAAATATTTTAAAAAGTCACTACTTTTGTGAATTATTCTTTTATCAGTTATTTTATCATCAGTTGTGAATAGCAAACAGTCATACATTCTCTGTATTATCAGGGATATTCGATTAAACCGTATGCACATAAATGCAGATAAGTACTCGTGTAAGAATAATGGTGCCTCTTAAAAATATTCTGGTCAACCGATATTCTATAAACAGCACAAATGTGTACTAGTTTCAAATTCACCCAGACAAAGTGTTGATGTGTGAAGGCTATCTGCACCTTCCCACCTGCTTCTCACTGAGCCTCAGTTCAACACACAGGTAATTAGCCCTACACGACCCTGCTGTGTGTGATATTGAGTGATAATGAAGATGCCATATATACACTTCATCTTCCCCCTTCTCAGAGCTATCCACACAGTGCAGAGGTCTTTATTAATTAGTGCTGGTTAAGAACCTACAGTAGTGGAGGAGAGCAGGTATGAAGATGCACGCTATAAAATGCATTATTTAGAGTATTATGCTTGGCAGAAGATGATTCTGGTGGCCTCTTTTCAGCTTAAGAAGATCAAATTTTCAGGAATTGTGGCTCTAAAAATAATTTCAGACTCAACCAGAGAGACATACTCAGACTCAGCCCAAAAGGACAGGGTGGTCTCAGGTTGAGATAGAAAGAGAGACAGATTCATATCAAAGCACAGACAGAAAGACAGGTTCCATGTTCACACTCAGATGAAGAGAACGGTTTAGACTAATGCAACAAAACATGTCCACACTCAGGCTCAGACAAGAAGACAGCTCAGGTGGGAGTAGACAGATTTCGGTTCTTGCTCAGAGAGACATATTCAGGTTTAGGCTCAGACATAGAAATACGCTCAGATTTACAGGTTTAGACTAAGGCAGCGAGAAGATTCACACTACGGGAAGAGGATCAAGTCTATGTTTAGACAGAAAGACAGATATAGGCTCAGGCAGAGAGACAGGTTCACACTCAGATGGAGAGACAGGCTCAGTTTCAGACAGAGAGATAGGTTCAGGCTCAGAGAGAGAGTTTGGGCTTAGGCTCAAATAAAAAACTGGCACAGGCCTGAACAGAGAATCAGATTTAGGTTCAGGCTCAGGTAGAGAGACATGTTTTGACCAATTTAGTCTTCCCCCTCTGTTTCTTTCTCCTTTATAAAGTGTGACGGTGTCATGCTGGACCTCAGCAGTATCTCCTTGGAAGGCATTGCCATTCTCAACATTCCCAGCATGCATGGCGGCTCCAATCTTTGGGGTGAGAGCAAGAAGAGGAGGGGTAACCGCAAGGGTGGGAAAAAGAGCCAAGACAAGAGGACACCAGTTCTTGACCCCAAAGAGCTCATGTTTGCAGTTCAAGGTAGCTTTGACAGCATAACAATTTATATATCTATTACTGTTTTATTGTTGTCTATTGGCATAAATCCTCCCCATTATCCACTAGCCCATTAGAGCACATATCCATCCACAAAACCCAAAAGATATATCAACATGAAATATACCATTGTAAGCTGTGTTTTTAGCCACGCCAGCATCCCGGGTTTATCGACGGCAGTGTTGTTCAGTCCACCACTTTGGTCAAGACTGAAATGTTTCACTATTAGATTTTGTCCCGACATTCATGATCCCCAGAGGGTGAATTCTGATGACTTTGGTGACCCCCTTCAGCAAAACTGCTAGTTAGCAAATGTTAGCATGCTAACATGGTAACTTCCGATGGTGAGCATGGTAAACATAGCCTACCTGCTAAAAGTCCCCATATTGTCATTGTGACATTGCCATGCTGACACTCAGTGTCACTGAGTCACTAGCGCAGCTGTAGAAAACTGGACACATGGTGGTGTAATTGGTGACTCATCAACAGCACATTCATATGGTTGGTTTGCGCTATTGGACAATAATACTGTATGTTAAATGGGCCTGACAGTGTAGGAGGCTCTTTCCCCCGAAGCCCACATTAGACACAGACAGGCTGTGTCCTTGCTCCTGTCAGATAGACCAAAGACTAAACTTTGGACCAAACTTTTCCTGAGTGCATAAATATTTCACCGATGACAAGGTGAATCATAGCTAGCGGGTTTTGTTTGCAAAGAAGAGGTACAATCATGTCACTGTTTGGAACTGTCACTTGTGTATTAATGGTCTGTGTAGGCTCCAGTGGACAGGCTCAGTTAATAGGAGCGGACTCGGGGGGGTGTTGGGCATACCCCTGAATCCATTTACGTCAAAAGGAAGCCCGTCAATGGGAATATATGAATGAAAGAAGCAGAATGAGTCAGCTGCTCTGTGGTTGCTGGTGAAATGATCTGAGCGACTTGAAGGAGTTATTAGGAAAAGTATCCAGAAAGATGTGGTTGTAGTAAGTTAAGTAAGTAGGTAAGTATTCCAATCCAAAGTGTGAAGGTATTAATACCACCATGGAAAAATCCTTAATTGCTGACAAAGGTAATTTATTCAGAATAAATAAAACAAACGTTTAGGCTACAGGTATTAAAATTTTGATATTGTAAAAATTCGATCAAACCAAGACCAGACTGAAATATTACAGCAACTATTGGATTTGATACCATGAATTTTAGTACACACATTCCTGTCATGTTCAGGATGAATACTAACAACTTTGGTGATTCCCTGACCTCTCAGAAAAGGTTCGGTATTTGGTTTAAGCCCAAATATCTGCACAACTAATGCCATTCCCATCAACCTCAGTTTTACTTTGTGTTTGGTTAAATAGTTAATGTTAAGATGATGAACATGGTAAAATGTGTATCAGCTTCAAATCAGTATGTTAGTATTGTTGTTATAAGCGTATTAGCATGCTGATGTGCGCATGTAGCTCGAAGCACCACTAAGTTCAGCCTCACAGAGATGCTAATGTGGCTGTAGACTCTTATACATTCTTATACAGTATGTGGACAGTGTCGTGACAGCTTTTCTTGTGAACATTTTAGGTTTAGGTGATTTTTTTCTTGTGTATCCTACACTCACAGTGTTTTGTTGCTTGAAATCTGTATTTTCAATTTTGTCGATTTCCACGCTCAAATCTCAATTGAATTAGTTCACATATTTCATGTTTACTAGTTTACTGAATAGTCTAGGAGGTTTTAGATGCATTCTAGAATAAATTGTTATTGAGCAGTTTATAAGAATTCCTAATCGCAAGGACATAACTTTTTCTAAATCAAGAGAAACAAGAATGAAAAGTATCCATCGAAGGTTAAAGTCAAGGGCAACTGGACTTGGTTGAAGATACTGGAAGACGTTTCGTCCCTCATCCAAGGGACTTCTTCAGTTCTGACTGACTGGCAGGGAAACTCAGCTATTTAACCTCAGTGGGGTCGTTTGCCAGAGTCATCGATACTGCTGATGAAAGGACAGCACAGACCTCTATATTGGGGAGACTAAACAACCACTACACAAACGCATGGCTCAACACAGAAGGGCCAACTCCTCAGGTCAAGACTCTGCAGTCTACTTTCATCTGAAAGACAGAGGACGCTCGTTTGAGGACCACCAGGTGCACATTTTAGACAGAGAAAATGGATGGTTTGAAAGAGGTGTCAAGGAAGCCATCTACACCCGGGTCGAGAAGCCGTCATTGAACAGAGGAGGGGGTCTACGCCACCACTTATCCCCCACTTACTTGGATGAGGGACGAAATGTCTTCCAGTATCTTCAACCAAGTCCAGTTGCCCTTGACTTTAACCTTTGTTGGGTAACTATGACCTGGATGACTGAGAATCTTCACAGACAAGAATGAAAAGTGTGTTAAATAAAATAAAAATACATACATATGTGTATTTTTCTCCTATTGCCATGAGTTCTGGATTTGTTTGCTTTTATTTTCTATCATGTCTACGTCCTGCCCTTTCAGATGATGCACAGTATGTTTTTAGGTTTCATGGTGAGATGCTGTGTTTGTACTTTGGGATGAAGTGGATGTTACAATCAGTGTCAGGCTTGAAACATGGCGAGTCAGTGAGGCTCTCCAGACATGGCTGCCAGTGATCCCTTATGAGACTTCACTGGTCAGAACATGACTGGCAAGAAAAACAGATCTCTGTGAAGCTGTCTATCTAGCTTTATTCGTTTTTTTTTCCTGATGTGTTTCAATATTTTGTTTGCCTTGGATTTCAGTAGCTGTTTCGCCTTCAAAGAATGTTGATAGTAAAGCTTGTTAAAATCTGTCAAAACATGGCAAATCAGTCCCTTATGTATCAGCATTTACTGTAATTTTGATTTAAAAAGTGATTTATGTTATTGGAAAACTTAAATCCCAGCAGTGGCGGTCGGGGGGGTTGTAGAGAAACAGCTCAGTCCTAAAATAATCAACCCAAAGAAAGCATAGAAAACTTCCCTAAGGTGACAATGAGACAGTGAGATGAAGGTACAGTGTGGCACAGATGAAGACAGACGGTGAGGGAGATAGTTGATCAATTCAAAGCCCAACCTTGCTACAATGAACACTCCATTAATTCCTGAATAAAAATCAATCAGTTTGGTGTTTGTGGTTAAAAAAGGCCCCAGTGTGAACCTGGGAAGGCACTTAGTTTGAGTGGGGAGTGTGTATTTGTGTGCTGCTACGTCTTTGTGTGTTAGTGCCTGTTTGTTGATGTGGGGTGGGAGAGGGTGGGCGGCTGGGGCATGCACCTATCTGTGTGAATAAATGCCCTTGTGGAAGGTGCCCTCAAGGTGAGCAGCCTAACTTGTCAGATCAAGAGAACTGCGTATTTAGAGGTAAACACGGGAGTGCATTAGCCCAGAGGGGGCACCGCCAAACATGACGCATGGATCACACTGTTGGCAGGGATTATTTTGTGTGTGTGTGTGGAGGCGCCTGTGTGTGGATGGGTGGGTGGAGGGTGGCTGGGGGATAAAAAAACTCTGACCTTTCGGGAGCTGTTAAATCGTCCCGCTGGTGACGCCAGGAGACAAGCCCCTCAGGTGGAAGGGAATGGCTGTGGAGTGAATTATTTAGAATGGGACTGAGTGGGACTGAGATTTTTGTGTGGTTGGGGCAGGGGGGGGGCAGGGGGGGGTGGAGGGGTTGATGCTTGGGGCTGATGCCCCACGACAAGCCCCATGAAGCTTTCATTGGAGGATCGGCCTCCACACACCACCCTCCTCCTCCCGCCATTCCTCTTTAATTTTACTTTCAGCTGATCGGCTGCTGGTCCTGCTTCGTTCCCTCACTGCCTTTCTTTTATTCCTCCGCTCTCACCCTGTTGCCCCACATGTGTCAATTTGTAGCTGGCGGCCTCGACAGGTAGTTGTTTGACAGTGACAAGGACACCGTTTCTTATCCCACACTGACTGGAAGACATAAGAATTAAGCCACAGCACTGCTTTTGGAAATCTCCATGTATTCAGTCATATAACTGGCTCACTCCCTCTGTGTTGTCACCTTCACCGCCTGTGTGTGTTTATCGCAGTTAAATATTGCCTTCATCACTTGAGAGAGGCACATCATGTTGATTGTAGGTTGGGTAAGGGGTGTTTCAGTTTATATTTGGCTAAAGGCTGCTTATCTTGTGTGTTAATAATTCAACCTCCTTCTTGCGTAAACAGTTGGGTGACTCCATTTTTCTCCCAATTTATCTCTGGGAGGTAAACATGATGGCTTTTTCTATATTTGGCAGAGTCCACTTTTGATTATTGTTCCAGACATTTCATTTGTGCCTTTAATGTAAGAAATAATGGTTGGTGATTCAAAATAAAAATGGAATTTCAAGAATAAATCATACCAGATAAAATCTGACTTTCAGTCAGTAAGTATTTACCAAATTGTCAAATTATTCCTTTTAATTAGCATCACATGTCTTCTATGACTTTAAACAATGTGTTGTCATCCATAAGGTCTTCAAATAAACCCAAATATAGTCGTATTCTCAAGTAGGATTAGGTTAAACATTCTACAGGTCATCTAGAAGTTAATGATTATACCCAACACATGCAGGTAAAATCTATTTAGTTGTGTTTTTATTAAATATCCACTGGTTGTACAGAGTCTCTCTGACCTCGTTATATTTAGTAGAGAGGCTCTATGGTCTTTCAGACAGTAAGCACTCTTGGGTATACAGGATCTTTGTAGCCCCGGGCAACAAGGAATCCCTATCACTGTGGTGAGGCTGTCCATCATACGTGTCAGTGCGGGCCTGTGTGAGCCGTTTGCATTAATGTGAGAAGTCACAATGGGGGGAGCAGCTTTAAAGCCCAGTATCAGGAGGTCAACCTGCTGGGTATGTACACACACTCTTCCACTCTGACCCTGGAAAGCACTGCACTCACAGTCCGGCACTGAGATAGGGGCAGACGCATGTCCATCACCATGGTGACAGCTGGACACCACAGCTAGGCAGCGACAACAACACCTCACTACAACAGCAACATTACCTACGACACTCCTTCAGGAAACCAACACGGCTCAGATAAACATGACAGAGATGGAGCAGCAGTGGTGACAGCGAGCTAACTCGCTCGCACGCACCAAGTGCCTAAAAATGGGTTTTAGTTTCAATTAGTGTCTGTATGCTCCCAGCAGTGAGGCAGCAGCTTCTTAATTTGTGGAGGGACGAGTCGATTGAGAGTCGGAGGCAGAACGGGCCGCTGAAACAGATGGTCCCTGCATGACACTGGGCTTCCAGCAGGGCCAAAATCAATGCTCATAACTGCAAAACAAGAGAAATTAATAATTATATTATCACAAGATTGCTTTGCATTGCCGGTGCAATCTAATTAATAGCTGTTCTGTTTGTAGCTTGTTGTTCTTGTTGCCTTTTTTTCTTTTTTTAACTGTGAATGTTAAATGTTTCAGAAACGGAAGGCGACGTTTGAAGTGAGGAATATCACATCATGTTCTTTTATTCGTCCTCACTTTCCTTCTCATTTTGATCTCTCCTTCTTAGTAAATATCCTTCATCCCACATTCTTCCTCTCACTCCATGTGGAAGTGTCTTGGTTTTAAGATAACATCAGAAACATTTAGTGGCAACAATGAACATAATGTATGAATTATTTGTTGAACCATTTTATCATATTTAGCAGTCTGAAACACTAGATCATTGCTACTGAAATCTACTTTAAATACACATTATTCATGCTTCTAGCATGCATACAGTAACACTCTTATGATATGTACTTAGAATTACACACTTTTCAAAACCTAATTTTCTAGTTGTTTTTTTAAAAATATTAATGCTAGGGCAGGCAGCATTGCAGAACTAACAAGAGACAGGTGGATTTTGAAAGTGTCCCACTCCCTCCAAAGTCATTCCTCCAAAACCCATTTTTATGCGCAATAAGTGCATTTTTATGCTTTATTTTTTTCATTTATTGATTGATTCTGAAATAAATTGAACACCATAGCTTTAATCAGAAGCCATTCCATAAACACAGATAATTCTCAAGTTGGTCTCCATCAAAGCAACAGCTCTGGGCCCATATTTATCAAGCTTTTCAGAATTACTCATAAGAACACTGCTAAGAACTGACCTAAGAGTAAAAAAAATTCTTGGCTCAAAGCTGTGCTTAAAAGTTAGCATCATAGTCCTAATTTGAGTGAAGTGTAGGACTAAATCTTAAGTGTCAGTCTTAGTGCTGATTTACGACACTTTGCTGTGCCGCAAACAGGATTTTGGATGACGATGTCGATGACGATCTCTTCAGCGATAGATAAATTCACACTGAATGTTGAAATTCCTAAGAGGAGTTTATATTCAACACGCATTCAACAAAAAAGAATTTTCAAGATAATACATTATGATATTGACCTACACTTTAATAAATGAAAGATAAAAAAGTTTATCTTTATATGGGCGCCATCAAACGCGCTCCTGTATTGTCGGCTATATGAACTGTGTTTGCTTCTGTCGGATTACGGGGGTGTTGTTGGGAAGTCGATCAAGCACGTGACAGTGTGTGGAGCTGTATGTGCTTGAATTGTTTCCATAACTATTCAGCTTATTGATGGTTGTGACGGCCAAAATCATCAGCATTGTTGCGTTTGTCCCGTGGCAAAGAAACGAAGCGTCATCACCACCTTCAGTTTAGCTGAAAACGCATTACTGCGTAAAGTCAGTGGTGAGATGACGTCCCTCACCAACTTGCTGACAAAGTTTATGCCTGCGCTGTCTGACCCCGTCTGATTAACTGCGCGTCGTCAGAATTCTTCCTCTCCTCTCCGCATGTCTCTGTCTCCACAGCGCCATCACAAGCCCTACTGGCAACTCCTAACCACTTGAGAGACCTCTACAGCTGTCTTAAATAACTGGGAGAGTAAGAGTGATTCTTAGCTTTGAGAAATTTGATAACTTGCTTTTATTCTTAAGTTTAAAAGTAGGAGTAAATTTCATGAATTCTCAGCACTTAAGACTAAAATGGCACTTTGAGAAGCTTGATAAATACCAGCCCTGGTTGACTGGACTTTAAGTATGTTTAACAATCTGTTTTCTTTGTGTTTTAGACCTGTCTGACCAGCTGCTGGAGGTGGTGGGCCTGGAAGGAGCCATGGAGATGGGTCAGATCTACACTGGCCTGAAGAGCGCTGGAAGACGCCTGGCACAGTGTTCCTCCGTGACCATCAGGTCAGAGTTCAACTCGACCGCAACTCACTTTTTTTCATGACTGTGTCACTTTTTGTTATGTTTTGTTGTCTTTTTTTGTTAAGATCTTTGCTAGATTTTGTTTGACCATCAACAGTCTTTTGTCTGCAGTTTCATTATGTTACAGAATGTAAGTACTGAAATATTAAATATCCCCTCCTGTCATTTGGACATTAAGATACCTTTTGCAACATTTTAAATCAGAAATCAGACAAGCTTTTACTGCCAAGTAGTTTTTACATGTACTAGGAATTTGCTTTGGACATAAGGTGCTACACATAGACAAACAAAGGCAAACATACAGGTGACATAAATAAATGTAGAAATTTATAATATGGGATAAATTGAAAATAGTTCTGGCTGCACTAGAACAGTCAGGACAGTTAAGATCTTGGTTTCATGCATTTTAAAATGTAATTGTAACATGTTTTTTTTTTTTCACTGACAGAACCAGTAAATCCCTTCCAATGCAGATTGATGGGGAACCTTGGATGCAGACTCCCTGCACTGTAAGTCATTAAGTGTGTCCACTGTGTCTCTTCATTGTGTACTATACATGACAGGTGGTTCATGCAAACTTGGGCTCGTCACCCAAAAAATTAAGTAGTGACATAGCGGAGAAGTAAAAAATCAAGGGCAAAATTCACAACATCATTCTTTTCATTTATACATGTGTATATATATATATATATAATTTGAAATCAAATATGCAGTGCTTCTCAATGAGGTTGATGTTTTGCAACCTCAAATGAGAGAACTTAATTCCAAACAGTGAGAGGACAGAGTTTGAAGACCTCATTATGCAGCAGTAAATCAACTAATTTGATCCGGCCAAGTTTAAGCCTTTCTATTAGACTGTTTAACGGGAGCTAAAGAGTAACTTAACACCAGATTTCATCACTAAACTATTCTGGTTGAACATTTTAAGTCTGTAGCACCTCTGACGACACCCATCCTCCACTTTGTGTGTCACCAGAAGTGTGATCTGTTACACCTGTAACCACATGTTAGGGTGATGTGGCGTACTGATCAGATTATACTGTGTGTGTATAACAGAAGGACTGCTAATGTACGGACTAAGACCAATCACAGAATACAGATTAGAGTATGTCTTGTATGGATTGTATAGGAATTAAGCCATTACTTTACTTTGCTTTACTTGTTTATCGGGGACAATGCACAATAATTGACGAGATAACAATATCAATGCCAGATTTTACCCCAGTGGCTTATTTCTATCTGCAGTTCCTGGGCAGATTGATGTTAAGAATTAAAAAACTAACAAAAAGACAAAACGCATTCAATAGCACAATACAGTAAGGGTGCTACGATCGATCGGTCGCCGATCGTAATCGGCCGATAATGGCTTTAACTAGTTTGATCGGTGGTCGCTAAAAAGGCCGATCAAAAAAGCCGATCAGATGATGCAATACTCGCCAGACAAATTTTCAACGGCAGCTAAAATGTTTCACTAGGCTGTCTGAGCAGTTTTTAAAGCTAGCTAGCTCCAAAGTCCTTTTCAGACAGGAAGCGATTGATGCGCTGAGTTAATCAATTACAATGAGAGTTGAGCTGCAATCAGACAAGGAGCAACAAGCAGCGATCATGTGAAACTGTCGCGGTCGTGCTCATCTCACACACCCCGCAAGCAACCGGAGTTTCCTGATGCACAGAGAGGCGCCATGCACTCAACCAGCTGACTGCCTCTTTCTCTCAGTTTTTGTTATAAAACGGAGACCTTTTGTTACATTTCCGCCTCCCAGATTAAAGTGGAAGATGTTTGTTTGAAAACGCTGCTGACACGGTGGGCAAAAACAGAGAGGACAGAGAAGTTATAAAAACAATGACACAGACACTCACATTTGGCTGTCTGATTCGGTCTTATCAGTCATGCAAAGCAAAACACTATGCTACTGACAGAGTTTTATTTTCTATATTTTTATTAAAATATACGTACTGTGTAAATAACTTTGTTGTCGGTCAATGCAAAAAAGTAACCACCTGGTGTGGTTCTTCTCTGTATTACTTTCATCTTTCGTCAAATGTTCTGCAACTGCGGAGTAACGTTAGACCATCTGCGCATGCCCAGTGTACCTGAATGGCCATTAGATGTGTGTTTCAGTCGTTTTAATATAGACGCAGATCAACTCTGATATGCAGCTAAAACGCTGCTGTGGACGGAGAAGACTGTATTCATTACTGTTTGAAAATGCGTAGTAGTGAGGATTTAGCCTCACTCCTCTCTCTACTCCTCTCATGTCAACCCTCCCGTTGTCCCCGGGATTATTCCGTATGTTTCCGTTCTCACCCGCCGTATCCTCCCGTTTAAATGTTTCCCTGTAAATCTCCCTATCTTTAACCTTTATAAAACTGAACAAAAACCTGCTGGCGATATTTAAAGTGTTTGCTACTCGCTCCTCTGGTAAAGCCGGTGGCAGGAGGCCTATGTAAAAGATGTAAACCGTGGATTAAATAAATATAAACAATCCACTGAAATTATATAAAGCCTAAAGCCTGTAAACCATATGACATTTTAATGAATACAGTAACTATAAGTAATATTAACAATATACTAACAGTATAATATGGAATTAATATTGTACTTTTATTTATTTAAATGTCCCTTATTTTCAAATGTCATTGATGACTCCTCTCTGTAGCCCACTCTCCCTCTCTCTGCTCCTCTCTCTACCCCCTAAAGCCCACAGAACCTGCCTGAGCTTTCCAGAACAGAAAGCAGCTACTTCAGAATTTATCTGTTAATTTTAATACTTAATATATTGTTTTTAGGACTAATTAAATAAATATACTGTATAATGCCACATGATATATAAAAGGCTTCAAATAGACCGAGTGATCGCTATCGGCCAATACTGCTTTCAGCGATCGGTGATCGGCCCAAAAAATACTGATCGTAGCAGCTCTACAATACAGTATAAATTATTTTCTAATAGCACAATGAATATAAACTGTCCCTGTCCAATAAGGTCTTAAAGGACTGATTTCAAAAGAAAATACAGATTGTCATCTAGTGCAGTATCTGTCCCTTACATTTCTCCTACAGATCATTTTCTGCACTAATTTATGATAACAAATTCTTAATGATTCTTCTAATTTGCTTACTGTCTACGTCTCAAACATGTACCTCGACAAGTGTTTGCCCTCTGTCCAAGTTGTTCATTTTTCAAAATGAAACTCCCCAGTTTGCGTTGATTACAGTTGTGTTTAGCTTTAATTGCATCGCCACTGCAGATGAAGTGCTGCCGAGATTTACATATGGATCGCTGCGGCAAAGCTAAAAAACCCAGTGCATGACAAAATGAGTAGCCTGCAAGTGCTCTTGTATCTGCTGGCACAACTCCACACAGCGAAGTTGGGATCTGACAATACATAATCGTGCTGGAATGACTTCCACGGCGAGTTATTCATACTGTATGTTGGAGCTGAATTTGAATCAGTCGACCTGTTAAATGCTTATAAAAACAACACAGTTCAAATGGGATGTTAACCCACTAATTATTAACAACAACAACTATGCAAATGCATCTCATTTCCTTTGCATGCATAACATATTTAACACCAACCAACCATTTGCATTTTGAAGCGACATATGACATGTATCACTGTCTCTTTGATAATTAGGTCTGAAATAATTGCTACAAAACTAAATTTTTAACTGTATTTCCAGGTAAAATGACCCTTTGTTTAGTCTTAAATATACTTCCTGGTTAGTTTTCTTAGTTTGGATGATTTTTGATGGCTAGGGAGTACGTTTCATACATAATAACATACTTTTTTCAAGAGACATATTTCTCTGTAACTGGGGCTCTTGATACACATAAATGTTTAATGTTTCAAAACAGAGCTCAGTTTCCTTCTAAATTTCTTTCAGGTATTTCTTCTTTCTCCTTTGTGTGATCAGTGTCTTGACTAAAATCGTTTTTTTGTATTTTGTGAAGTACATCACAAACATTAGGTTCAGTCATGTTTAATGATAGTAGAAAGCCTACAAAAGCCGGTGATTGCTACTGAGTCAGAGAGTTCAAGTACAATAAATGACAGTTTTCTTTTGAAGGGAAATAGGGTCCCTTTAATGCAGATGGTTACATTTCCTCTCCCCATTACCGCGTTTAGACTCTTAGTGCAACAGTATAATCAATATGTGCTTAATATGACAAGCCTTTATGGCTGATATTTGTTGTTCCATTCATTTCAACTTTCAGTATATTGTCAGATATAATAAAGCCCACACTTTACCATTGCCATAATGTATATTACCATTATCAAAGACATGAGCTTTGGGGATTCTCAAAGTGCCCTAAAAAGTTCACTCAGAAGCCAACTGGCTCAGTTTCACAAGGACCCATATGGACCCAAGACTTGTGAGGTTTTTATGTTGTTAATGAATCAGAATCAGAATGCATTATCTGTGGGGAGGTGAGATGCAGTAGGTAACAAAACTATTTCTAGAAACACCATTGTTTAATGGGAATAAAGTAAAGTTGTTGGACCTTTGGCAAAAATGGCAATTAAATTGTTGTGAGGAAACTCTCTTTTTATTTGATCAGCTACTGCAACATGTGAATGAAGTGCCAGTGAGTAACTGCACCCAAGTAAATAATCTTGCTGCTACACTAAATCAGTTCATGTAAATTTGACTGGATACGTTTAATAAATTCAACTGTATTGCACAGAGCTCAAGTACTGAGACAAGAAAATACAGAACATACAGTTCAACCCATGGCACTCCTCCAGGATTTGAACACAGAACCTCTCACGCCCAAAGCAAGAATCATACCCCTAGACCAACAACCCACACTATACATTCTTAAAACAATGCAACAGTGCTGAAATTTGCTATTAATGTGCTGTACCACAAGTGGGACTAGAAAACTTTTGGGTGGCACACTAACAGCATGAATGTGCTCAGTTCATTTTTTTGACACACCAACTCAATTTGGACATTTCTTCTGTGCAAGAGGAAATTATTGCTGAAGACCAAAGTAGTGGACCATGTGACAGATTGATGCAACAACCTGCATTACCGAACCGAGCAACATCACTATCCTTAAGTTGTGTTCACACTGAAAGCGAATTTAATGTTCGCCTTGCTTTTGACCGGCGGACATTTTGAGTGTTCACACACGCGTGTAAGCGAATAAACACAGTCCGTGGATACTACAGCTATATGAACCCAAAGTAAACGCTTTGCTGTGATTTAATTGCAATAAACGGATCAAACTGATGCCGAAATAACTAAAATATGATGCCGTTTTGTTAGACAAATGAGTTCATGCTTTGTCAGGTCTGTCAGCAAGACAGCAGGACGACAACTTTTAAAATGTTTGTTTCACATCGATCAGGGCTATGCTATGCTAACCTGTTCACAGTAAAGTACAACAATAGCTAGAATAAAATTACAGACAGACATTTTCTGAACTCACCAGGTAGTTCAACTTCCTCGCTTTCTTTTCTCCAAGTAATGTCCAGCTTTGTCCGTTTTTTATATAAAAATGACTTAGTAGTCCAGCAGAACTCTGGTGCCATCTGACGCTGACAACAGCAGTGGAACCGGATGTGCACGGAAACTAGCTGCTGAGAAGCGCGAGTGAAGAAAAATCAAGTTGTAATTCCAAAAACTAAAGTAAAAAGCTAATTTTATAAAACCAATTAACTCTGAGCTCCTCTCGCGGGTAAACGCGTAGTTGTCAGAGCAGAATCCAGACCGACTACGGGTGTTTATTTGTCCGAAAGCTGCAGCACTGCTCCCCGTCCACTTCCCCGTTCTTTAGCAGCTAGTCATTACACCACTCGCCTGGTCCTCTCCGCCAGTGACGTTTGGACAATCTCACCACTGATAGGCTTTCGCAACATCACGTCAAGCGAATTTCTCGCCCAAGTTGAAAAATTTGAACTCGCACAAACCAGCGAATTTAGCAACAAATGCCTCATTTGTGCCGCCCGGAGGCGGAATTCACAGGAATTTGCGTCTTTGCATTGACTTTGTATGTAACCAAGCCGCCCAAAACGCTGGATTCGCTTTTGGTGTGAACACACCTATAGGCCTCATTGTGGATTCTTGCTTTTGCCAAACAATTTGTCTTCTACAGAACTTTGGCTGTTCTGTCTGACTAACAGTCCAAAACTCAAAGATATTCAATTTACAATGACACAAAAATGTGAGAACCTGGAACCTTTCCTGTGTAACGAATGACTTATTGATTGATTATTAACATTGTTGATTATTAATTTTCTGTCAGTTGTCTTATCAATTATGACTAATATAATCTAAGGAAAAGGGGAATCTGCTGGCTGGAAGTAGCTCTACTCAGGTGTGACTCATAAAGCAGATTAGATTAAATTAGTAGGATGATTGGGCCACTGATTCCTAAAACAGGGATGAAAAGGTACACACAGATAGCAGGTGATGGTACACACCACATTACCTCACTGTGCCATTTCCTTACATATTTCTTTGTAATGCAGACAACACCAAACTAAATCTTAGCTCTTTGCTTCTTCTTCTGACTCCAGATTGAGATTGTCCACAAGAATCAGGCTCCCATGTTGATGGGAGCGCCACAAAGCCGAAGCTTCTTCTCCTCCATCATCAGACGAACGCGCACTGAGAGCAAAGACTGATCTGTCACTGCTCAAGACCTTCGAGTCCTCACAAGCACCTGCAGAGCAGCAGTCACAAGTTGATCATCACTCGGCCCATTAGTGAAGTGGGGTCTTTGATGCCTGTTTGATAGCCCAGCGTACGGTAGCGAACTGTAGGTTCAGTATGTATCGCCTGCAGCATGGAGGTGTCACCGAGAAGCCCTCATTGAATCCAGAATGAGGTGTGTTTAGGACTGATGGTTTGATTTACAGTGCATAGAGAAGTTTAGCTCCAAAAATACTGAAGCTATTTTGGGAAGTCCAGTTTTCTAAATGTCTGTTTTTATTTTTGCCGTTGTGATTGGTGCCATGTGGAAAAAACCCACAGATGAATGTGTTTTGTGATGCGATGTATTTATTTATTTATTCATATTTTGCTGCTATTGATGTTTTTTAACCGTTTTTTGAATTTGCATACCCCTGATGCATGATGGACAGGGATAGAGGTTACTGCTGTTGAAGCTGACATATCTGGAGTTTGCAGCTGATCCCCAAGTGTTTAGTAAGAAGTGAAGTTTCTTTGCTCAGCATTTCTTCAGCGCTTCACTCATGAATGGCTTTGAGTAGTGAAAAGGCAGAGAATCACTTTTGCTTTCTTTTTAAATGTTCCTGCAAGTCATCCTTGTCATGTTTTGATCTGCTGTGTTGCTGCTCCGTCAGTGAAAAGATTAGGAATGATTATTGATCTTCATAAAAAATGCATGACACTCTTTGTTTCACGTTGCACGAGAGATTTCCAGACAGTTTTACCAATTGTGTGCATGAGTGACCAAGATCTTTTTTGACACTTGATCATTTTTGAATCTACATCGTCAGTGCTGCTCGGTTTAACCATATCATACTTTATCTATGAGATGGCTGCAGTTTATAGGATCCTGGCTTTTTCTGAACAGGTACTCAGGTCCTTTTAAAATGAAAAACAGCGAAAAGGCAAAAAAAAAAGTCTTGTGTTCAATCAGAATGTATGTTTGTACAATGACTGTATAGTTGGATGTTCATGGGAAACAGTTTGACATCCTCTGGTCATTGATTTGCTCTAATGTCTACTGTTGAGCGTTTACAGTCCACTGTGCATAGCGTAATTAATTAAGTCTAAATACAAAATGACTATTGACATATATATTGTAAAAGCTTGATTTAAAGAATCAATACTGAAAATCAGTCCCATCCAATAAAACCAGTTTTCATAGGCATTTAACAGCCAGTCACGTGAGCACATGGCATCTATAGTGCAGTTTTAAAGATTTTCATTCATTTTAAACTCCTTATTTCATAAAAGTGTCTCCTTATACAAATAAATGACATTACTCTGGATCATTCAGTGAATTTCTGCATTTAAATAGTATTTATTGCATCCATTCTCACCATAGATAAACACGCACACCACTTCAAATTCCAGGGGATTTGTTACAGGCCTACCAATGTGACACACACCTGATAAATGTGTTGTTTTTAACAGAATTGCACTCCTGCTTGTTTTCTGCGAATAATTGTAGGCTTGACTGTTTCAGTCTTTAAAAGTGCCATACCCCAGTGGAGACTGAGGTCTGATGAGTCTCCATCTCTTTGCTTTGTACTTTGCAGCGTTTGTACAGTGAGGTTGTATTTTTGTACACAGTATTATTTATTTTTCCGCTTACTGCTTCACTGTAGAACTCACACCATGTTGTTCTGCCTAAAAACAAATTATGCCTGCCAATGTTGACTGAGAAAAGTGATTATGGAAATAATTAAAAAGCTTTTGTTGTTTCACATAGTGTTCTGGTGTTCATTGTACATTGATCCTTGATGCCCTAGTCAAACTGAAATTTGAATTCAACTCACTTTTTGTTTGAGGAAATATAAACTATGAAACTGCAGTTATTGTACATATTTTTTTGTTATTCAAAAAACAATAAAACTTTTTATGGACATATTTGTGGAGACCAGACTGGCTGCGCCCCCTTTTGGTGGAAAGAAACAGGCTTTCAAATACTGAGAGAAACCGGAAAATGCCAAAACGCTATTGTGTTGTAACACATAAAATAAACATAAGAATCTGGTTCTCCAGTTCCCAATTGTTGCATTCTGAACCCTCAGATCATTTATGTAGGATAACAATATATGTACCCATCCACTGCTGACAAATGAGCCTCCAGAGATTGGTAATTCTTAATTTTGGCAGCATTGATGACAATAAATATGAATTAGCATCTGTCATTTACATTACTAGTGCAGTGCCCGTTCACAGGGGCCGATGTGACACCTCCTTGCACTTTGATGTCCAGCGCTTCCTTAGAACTCTGTTTCTAACCTATGTGATAATGATAACTCAGTTTCAACAATTCACTACCACATTGGAGCATATTAGCCCCACCTCCGCAAGCATACCCTGCCTTTGCTGTTGCAGAGTGGAGTGGCTAGCACATGTAGTTTATTCAAAGTTAATTATTTTTAAACGTAAATGCGACACTGCACTCCCTTGGGTCAGCAGCAACACACCCGCCACATGTGAGGACGATTAGATGAACAGTTCTTGACATACAAACAGATACACACACACACTTCGATTCCTGCCTTATTAGAGAGATACCGAATTAGAAACTAAAAACCACCGCATTAATAACTAAGGCTTTCACACTGAGATTTGAAGAACGGACTATAAGATACATGAATATTTACTATCAGTGTGGTAAATGGCTAAATGATGCTGGTGATTACTGCTGATGACAGCTGCTCCTAATCAGGATAGATTAAATGCTAACACTATGCATTCTACTGTGTATGATCATGTGGCAAGAAACTTGATTTGATTTGTATAGGAGGGTGCTGGAGTACAGTCAAATAGTATAACAGCATCAGACTGTTGTCTCCAACTAAATCTCAGCCTAACTGCGCTCAAAAAGTTGGCTATTACCAGGTTGATTATTTACAAACAACACTTGGTAATTCAATCAAATATATATTGTTAATTTCCAGATAAGTAATATCTGGCCACCATGTTGGGTCATTGATCCACTTGGACTGGGGAAGACTGAAAGGGCATGACAGCTGACTGATCTTCCGTAATTTATTAAGTTATCTTGAACACTCAGGTTCTGGCAAGATAGCAAAATAACTATTAGATATGTCTTTAAAACAAGGGTGTGTTTAATATGAAATGAATGCATACCATGTTATTAAAACTGTAATCAAGACACACATTAAATTGCATTGACATCTATAGGATCTTTGGTTTTCTATCCCCCAAAAGGGGCCACGGCGTCTTACAATATGGTATGGTCTATGGGAGACGTCATATCCCTGTAGCCTGTGCGATCACTGATGACATTGTTTCCATATTTCAACAAGCCCACATAGTTGGTTGTGTTCTGTTACCATCTTTCCACTAACCATTCAACAAATCGAGAGTATCCAACGTACAAAAGTGTTACGTTTGTATTCCACCTAGAGTGGAAGCTAGCTTTCACTTTGTTAAAGTTAGCTAGCTACATACCTGCCAACACACTTTTTTCCAGGGTTTCTCCTGTATTTAAAGGCCATCTGGCACCCTCCCGTTTTGTTGTCCCATAATTTGCATACCCCCACGGTGTTCAAGCTTTATTATGAATAGTTGTCATGCAGGCATCCAAGTTTTGGATGTCTGTTTGACGTCACCCAAGTTGCCAGATCGTCTATGAAACACAATCTACACACACAATTAACACACAAATTACAATTTCAACCAATCTGTCACCGCAACCTGGCAACCAACAACCCTATCCAAGGGGCTTTGGATGCAACTGCTCTCTGCGCAAGCACATGGGTCAGCTAACTTAAAGGATCATTTAGGTAGTTTTTAGACCTGGGCCCTAATCACATATTTTGGTGTCGAAATGACTAGTAGGTAAAATAAGTTGTGTAATCTGTGCAGTAGATGGCTTCAGCCAGCAGATGTGGACTGGCTGTGGTGGCTGCAACCTTTTACTTCAGGGCAATTGTGCCCATAAAAATTACGTCCACAAAAATCTTTTTGCCAACTGACGAGATCAGACCATTATACAAGGTGTCTAAAAACATCATGGAAAGGATCTCTACAAGTTACTCCAGGTGACACCCTTTGTTTTCAACAGGAAGCTGAAGTCTCGCTCAAATACAATTCTCGCCCTGAAATCTTGTGAGAGGCAGAGGAATACAATGGTGATAATAGGGCCCAGATTTAAAAATACCAAAATTATCCTTTAACGTTAGCTGTTTTAAAAATGTCAGGACAAATTACACGTGTTCAATGTGTTCAAATAAACTGACTGTTTTTATTGTCAACCCAATGAAATGACTTGTACCAACATTGTCAGTTGTAATCAAAGACTTATGCCCCTTGGAGAAGACTAATGTGAGGAGCACTGTCACTGCAGAAAAAATTTTCCCTTTCTGAAAATTACAATTTACTGATACTGATTTCTTAACAAAATATTCATCATTACACTTGAGTACCAGCAATGTCTTCAAAAAGTCAACTTTCCTGGAATTTTGGTAAAAGGAAATCTTTCTTGTCTGGAGTGGCACTTTGTTTACTGTGTGTCTCAGTGTCAGATGGGTGGACGCCTGCACTTGAACTGCATTTCTCCGTCCTCAGGGGGGTTCAACAGGAGTGACACAGTACTTCACTTCGCATCCACTTCACCTGCCTGGTAATGGAACCCTGCTTAGATCCAAGATGGCATCAGCGTGACCACTGCTGCCTTCCGATATGTCCGTCTATCAATCAAGTGTTTCATGCAATGGCAAAGTTCCCTTTCCAGGGTTTATCCTATATCTGTCCTGTATCATTGCAAGGAAATATTTGCTGATTATCTGTAGAATTTTTTGTATATAATTTGCGTAGCCATTACACATTAAAAAAGATCAAGTGCCTTCCTGGCAGTGTATGGAAACATCATTGTTTTCACATACATGATTGTTTTATATGTTTTGAAATTATAAATTTTACTAGAACGATCAGGAACATGTATGCATTTGGCTTGGAAAATGGTCAGAATACCAGAGTATCATATTTGAACTTTCTGGTAAAGAATCCCCTTTAAATCAAGTAAAAATGTTTTCATCCTCAAAGTTATATTTTAGCCTGTAGTTCTTTAACTTTCTTAATCTTTCTCCTAAAACCTCTTGACTATAAGAACATGTGCAGACTTTTCACAATGTTGATAATCAGACTTTGTTGCCAAATCTTATTTAGTTTGCTTTGGTTTTAGAATTTTCTTAAAGGTTTCTGGTGTTTTCAAACCTTGATCGGTGCGGAAAAACATTATTTAAAGCCAAGTCAACTTTACTTATGTAGCCCAACATGACACAGGCTCCAAGGGGTTTACAATCTGCAACATCTACAATATATGACACCCCATATTGAAATTCATCAAATTAACCCTTTAAGAAAAATTTCACAAATAAATTCCAGAAAAGCAACAGAGGAGTTATGCCTCCACCAGAATTGACAGACATGCAATGTCTGTCTTATGTACAGAGTAGACAGAAGTACCACATGTAGAATTAAAATACTTAGAAAATGAATCACAATGACAAAGCTGCTCTAATCAGTGGCTATTGCAATGTTAGAGGGATCATCCAGTGACGAATCCACAGAAAATGACCCTCAGCTCTACGGAATGTTTTCTACCTCTTTAGCTCATTGTTTTGGTTTCAAAGCTCGAATCCCACACCAATTTCATCACCCTTTAACTTGCAGTCGTTTGCTGTTTTCAGCAACAAAGCTGTGTATGCTACCTTTCCAGCACCAAACAACAGACACACAAAGTTGAAGGTGAGTGAACAGAGTTAAAAGGAGAGTGAATAGTCAACTGAAATCTGACACTAATTTAATGCTCATGTTGACCCGTGTCTGCTTGATGTGTAATGTTAAATGAGCCACGAACATGCTCGCCATATTTTATACTTAGTGTTTGGTTTACAGATTGTTGCGTATAGTTAAATATATTCACGGCTTGTTAGTGGTTTCAAACAAACACACACACAAACACATTCATACACACAAACTATGTAAGGTCAGAAAGAACGTCTTTAAATATGGACAAGGTGTATAACGGTGTAGTCAAATCATTTTTATTTAAATAGCAAAATATCAAAACTTGTCACAGAATGCTTGACAATCTTTAACACGTAAAACCCTCAGTTCCCATAGCCTCCACAAAAAGAAAAACTAAACTAAAATGTGAGAAACCTCTGAAACAGCATCAGGGGCGAAATCCCTCCTGTAGGATGGAAAGACATGCAAAAGGTGTCATATGTAGCAGATGTAGCTTTAGCAATAGTGGAATGACAATTAATTAATTATTATTATTAATTATTATTAATGTAGTAATATTCATAACATGTATTAAGCAAATATTAAGTGTAACTAGATCTGCAAGCAGGCATTAACAGGGTAAAAAGCCCCCCCTCCCGGTCCGCAGCAGCCTGTGGAGGCGATGCAAGTCGGACCTGGAGCCTCACGGGCGCGATTCAAGGCAGGGGTGGAGAACAGCACAGAGATTTGAAAACATTTTGTTCAAAAACAGTAGTTTGGAAAAACTATTTTAGCTCGTATAATATTTTAGTTTGCGCAGAGCCTCCTGTGTGGCAGGCATACTAGAGTGCTTCTCAAGTCTCTTAGGTGTCTTTCCTCGATCCTCGCTTGAACCGGAAGTTGTTCTGCTCCGCCATCTTGCAGGCCGACCCAAACATACTGTAGATATCCATATGGTCCCAAAGCTCTTATTTGCCCCACACACAACTTGCTTCGTTTAGGCTATTAGGATGATTTTATATTTCTTTTATTTCTCCCATCAACTTTTATTATGGAGACTATTAAAGTCAGAGAGTCTGTCAGCACGTTTTACATCATTAATCGTCTTCTATTCAGTCACATGTGAGGCTAGTCATTCCTGTGTTTAGTCCAATAGACAACAATAAAACATAGTAAACAATTAGGAGTCGGACAAGTTACTAAACTGCACTAAAGTCTCTAATGAAGTAAGCAAAGGAAAATGAATCCGCTCATCCAGCCGATCTCACCTACTGCATCTGATGAAAGCAGCCGGCCGAAAGCTGCTGTGCTAAAAAAAACAACGTCGGATTTCTATAATGGAACGCAGTGATCGATCAGTGATGAGTGATGTGACTTGCATAAATTAAATGCATGCATTGTGCCAGTAGAAATGATCCATGTGCTTCTGAGGAGGACATAGGCCTACAGTAGCCTATAATTATTCATGTGCAGGTGTTTGTTGAACAGGTAACAGCTACAGAGAGAATCACACTGCAATTAGTACATGTTGTATAGATTCCAAGACTCCACAGTGTTCACAGTTGCCGTTTATATGCATCCCCACTAGCTCCTCCATCCTCGCTCCTCGATGTGCATTTTAAGAATTGAGATGTCCTTCAAGATGGCGTGCAGAGATCGATTTCCGGGTCACACGCTCGTGGATTCGAGGAGACAGAAATTTGGGAAATGAGAAAGGCCCCACGTTTCATTGTGGAGGTATGACACCACTTCCTGTTTTGTTGCAACCTAAAGTAAGTTTTATAACTTGCACATTTTTTGGATTAACAAATTTTGTTCACATAACTTTTCATGAGGGTCCATAGATTTTACATGCAAAGGTTCGTGCAGATTGAACTCACCCTCTAAGAGGAGTTCAAAGAAGTAGACTGGCTTCACATATTTCATGGGGAAAGAATTATAGGTGGAAATGGGCGTGGCCTAGATCACAAGATGCAGCAGGGAAAGCCTGGATATAATGGTTTCATAAGGTTTTGGCAACATGTGGGAGTTACTGGCCAAAACGCACTTACCTTGTTTATAGCGCCACCAGCTGGTGGACGTGTCATTTTTTGTGTCTGAGGTTTGTGCAGCAGTCTAGACTTCTGTTAATTTCATAACTTTTATGTTGTGGGCTTCAAGGGGGGAAATCAGAGGGTTTGGGAGCCACCAGCCTTCCATGCGGGGCCCCCTCATTAGTTAACGAAAGGAAACAGGTAACAATATGCTGTTTGTTGCTGAACAGTTTTAAAAGCCATTCAGGGGAAAAATCGCAACAGTGACTGCGTTAGCAGAGCTGACATAGCAAGTTCGCTAGGTAGTAAATTAACTCTGCCTTGGCTTTAATTTAAACGGCTGGCTTTGTGTTCACATGTCCTATTTTTATTTTTGTCTGCATTATAGTTTGTATTGTATTTTAAACAATGTCTTCGAATTATTAGGCGG
Source organism: Micropterus dolomieu (assembly GCF_021292245.1). Classification (NCBI taxonomy): domain Eukaryota; kingdom Metazoa; phylum Chordata; class Actinopteri; order Centrarchiformes; family Centrarchidae; genus Micropterus; species Micropterus dolomieu. Next base: position 5,525,239 of record NC_060152.1, read on the forward strand.
CTAACAGCAGACAGTGGTTGTAGCCTACTTTCACGTTAAATCAGGAAGCTGCAGGGAAACAGCCACGTTAAAACTTTCCCCACTACACAAGCTTTAGGTTAGGACACTCTCTCTTTTATTGTATGTTTAGGAAGCAGTGTTTAGTTTTTTGGAAGCTGTCCTCGGTTCTGCCCGGTGACCTGTGCTTTACTTCCAGGTCAGTGCCTTCTGCGGGTCTTCGGCACTCCCAACAATGTATCCCTTACAGGAGAGGGGAGAGAGCTGGCTCTCCGGCAAGTCTCTCTGGAGGCTCTTGAAAACACAGTTACCATGGACACAAACTTGACCGGGAGAGGAGTGTGTTTGTGTGTACACACTGTGCGAGGAAAGACGAGAAGGACTAGGGGTAAAGACAGGACTCTGTGTGTGCGTGCGCGCACGTATAAAGGGAGGGAGTGTGCAGGTGCAGTTTGCATGCGTGTAACTTTAAAAGCATGAAAAAGTACGCTGAAGTATGGTTCTGCTATTATACAACATGTCCAGACTTAAAAAAAGAAACACCGCACGACACTTCAATGTTACCATTGCCTTCTCCCGTGCTTACCGCCTGCAGCCGTGCGTGATTGACTGCCAGCAATCTGATCCAGTGAAAGACATTGACAACCAATAGGAAGCGGAGTGCGGCTTGTTTCCATGGGAGGCCCAGAGAGGCGATGCCAAGGCGCTAGAAAGCAGCACAGCGAGCGGGGAGAAGCGCAGGCAGCAGCCGGGACTGTGGAGATCCTGCAGCCGCTCTGTGGCACTGTGGCGGATGAAAGCGAGGTCGTTAGGTAACTGCATGTTGGGGTTTTTGTTATACTTTCTCTCCTTTCACAAGTTGATTCTATCGTGTAAAAACATTTCGCTGCGCCCTCCAGCTCAGCGCGCTCCTCATTTACGCACGACATTTGCAGATAGTCAACTTAACTTTACAGCATCGCCGGAGGTGTTGTCGGTAATTTCGGTTAAAAAACAGCAGCAGGAGGTTCCTGAACTGTGACTTAATGAATGCATCTCAGGTCCTCTTTCTCCATGCTTTTAATCCATCTCGCTTTTTGAAGGGTGACCGGACAGGGGACTTTGCAGATCGCTCGTCAATTAAAGCCACATCGGCGCAGAATGGATGGATTTCACGACCAGCAAGTGCCTTACTGTAACTCCAAAGTGAGTGATCATTTGTCAGAAAAACTTGGAAGCAATCAGATAACTTTAATATCTTTTATTGTTGAAAAAATATCTTCGCTCTATTTTCTCTGATCTCATGTGCCTCTCTCCCTGCTCCTGCCAAGACTCATTTCTCCCTCAGGGATAATTTAAGTTCCATTTAATCATTAAACATAAACAGCTGAACAAGGTTCCCACTACTACACAGTGTTATTGATGATGCACCATGTTACAACTTGTTAATTATATCTAATGAGTGAAGCTGAGGTTCCTTTGAATGGCTGTAGCTCAGGCTCAGTCTCATTGAGGCTCTTCCATTTGCTCTTTCAGTTGCACATGTGCTGCAGCCAACAACAGAATCACCACTCCAGCAAGGAACAGAAAAAGATTGATTTGTGTCTTTTTGTTTTTTCGCAGAAGCCACAAGAAAAGACAACAAGCTGCCAGAGGCCAGCACATGACAGAAAGAGAAAATTCATTAAGTCCAACTTGGCTCTGGACACTGAAGGTAGGCAGAGGGCAGAGGGAGAAGTTAATTTCACGGCTCCTAAACATTTAGCAAAATTCAATTGGTTTGTGGCCACCTGCGCGGCTAACTACAGAATCTCAATTACAACACAGCGGCCTGTGATGATTCTCACAAGCCTCTGTCAGTGGTCAGAGACACAAATTGACTTGTTATTAGCTGCACACGTGCCCAATGAGCTCCAGTGGCTCTGACGGCATATCAGCCCGCCATAATGAAGTCAGTTGTTTCTGATGCTTCTCCTGGGCTTTGACTGTGTCTTTTAACTGCCTTCATGCCTTGTTCTCTGCTTCGGTTCCCCCTCCAGAGCTCTTCCAGGACCTCAGTCAGCTGCAGGAGACTTGGCTGGCAGAAGGTGAGTGTTTTAAATCTCGAGCAATAAAAAAAGGAGGAGAGATGGGTAAAAATGGATAGGTTGTGAGGGGGGAAAAAAGCTGCCTGGAGTTACTTGCCTAGCGTCGCAGTCCAATTAAAAGCCTGTGTGGAAGAGGCACCTTGTGTGTCATGCATACATTAGAGACTGTGAGCGAGGGGTCTTGAGGGAGACCGAGGAGGCTCTACCCAGAGAGTGTCATTACAAATTACCAGGAGAAGTCTCTCCGACGCTCACTGTCTCTTCTGCTTTTGGCAGGAGCTAACGCGCTGCACACCAGCCGCCGCCACCACTTCCACCTCCACCAGAGCTCTTCTGTAGCCTACCAGCTCTTTCTCTCTCACTCACTCGCTCTCTCCTTTCTCTCCCTCTCTCTCGCTCTCTCTCTCTCTCTCTCTCTCTCTCTCTCTCTCTCTCCCCCTTTGCTTCATCTCAGCACACCTCTCTATCTTCTCCAGCTGTACCATCACCTTGTCTTCTTCAATTCCATGTCTTTGGCGACAAAAAAAGAATGGATCTATAATTTTTTTAAATTTTTATCGCAGACTTCCAAAACACCAGAATCAGTTTCTCTAAGTTGAAATTTTTTTAGATTTATCCATTTCTTTGTTTTTTATTTTTTTATTTTTCTAATGGCAAGACTTGCTCATTGTGGTCTAACTGAGACGTGATGCTTCAGGATTTAAGCGCGAGTGTCCTCTTTCCACCGTGTCTGCAGCACCGAAGTTTTGGTTAGTGGTGAATATCGTTCATCTTTCTTTGACTTTACCGTGTTTTTATGTGCATGTGCTTGTTCCATTTGGTTTGTTGGCTTGACTTTTGTATTTGCATCTCACTGCGAAGCAACTTGCTTTGAATATTGCATGTAATCTGAAAGTTTACATCTCGGTAGAGTGCGAGTTGGGTATTTTATGAGATATCGGAAGTAGTTTTTAAAACCAGAAATCCAGACATTGTGTAAAGTTGTACAGTGTGAAAGCACATAGTTGCTTTGAAAGTGTGATTTAAATTAGTTAAATGTATATAAATCTTGAAAGTAAAACAAATTGCCAGTATTTTCTCTGTAAATGGGCCAAAGCACAGGTGTAAAAATTTTTTTAGACTGCATCTTTCATTTACTGCATGTACTGGTACATGCATAGGGTTTAAAGAAAAGAAAAACATTATTTATTATTATAAGTTTGCAGTTTAAATTAATTTGAAGTTCATGTGAAAATCTTTATGTTTTTAAAAATCATTTGTATTGTTAAAAAATATTGTTGAAGTTATATTTAGTCCTTTAATGGAAACCTGGATAATTAGAAATTATGAGATCAGATCCATGTCAACTGTAAAAAGGCACAAATATTAACTATTTTTTATATTATGCTGTTTCATTTGTGTAAAACAAGTAAATTTGAATTAATTATTAAATTTAATTTTTCTGTCATAGCTGGGGCAATAAAATACCAGCCTTCCCTCAAAGATATCTACTTCCACATATCTCTCAGTGCTCAGATTGTAAAGCCATAATTCTAGTTATAAAGTAGAACTCTAAAGTGCACAGTATAATTGAATCAACTGAAATACTTTCTTTAAAATGAGGATTGAGTCATAATACATCCCCTGGAAAAGTGTCTAGAGAAATTTTAGCTTGCACCCTTCACACAGGTGAATAAGACTCTCAATCATTTATAGGCTCCATCTATTCTTCAACACATTTGAAAGTGCTCACAGTGCAATCAGAAGCTTTTAAAAAATGAAAAGTATGCTTTGAAACAGATATTGGAGTAGTTGAGTCGACTCTGAGCTGCAGTTAGATTATGAGGTAGCGCGGCGCACACCGCAGGGCGTGTAAAAGAATAAGACACGATTTTAATATTTCAGTATCCAAAGTGAGAAAAGAGACAGCGGCGGCTGATAAGAGGTATTACTGTTAAAGATTACAGTTCTGCCTGTCATGGATCAATGTGATGATGTACGCTTCAAGATTGTAGATTTAATGAATGACTTCCTGTCCATTAAGATGAAAAGGAATACCTCGCCATTTCTAAGATTTATTAGTTCAGGTAATTGGAACAAGAGGAAGAATTATGAGAGACGGACTGAATTTCCGACTCCAAGACTGGGAGGTTGAAGAGGGTTTGTCATCTGACAGGCGTATGTTTGACACCCACAAACCACATGTACCTTTCTCGCCAAAAAGTGTCATGCATTAGAGATTTTTTACTTTAAGAATACTGTTTTTACTTTTGTTTATGTAATGATTTCTCTATGAAATACTGGTGCTGGCAGCATCATTTATCTTGGATCTCTGTGCAGACAAAATGTTCAGTTTGTTTAAAACTCAACCTTGCACACAGAGCTGTTGCAGGTTAAGTCTCTGTTGCTCCGGCCTCTCGAATACAGCATTAGCAACATCTCCCTTTTCATCCACGCTCTTGTTTTTGATTCTGTCCTCTCTATTTTTTGGGGGGTTGGTTTTGTGAATGGCGGCAGATTTCCAGCTCTGCCGTTCTCCCCAGGAGTTTGTTGCAGGGATCAGCTGGCTCATTCACAGACTGAGGCCAGTGACTCATCCATCCTGTACTTCCTTTTGGACACAGAGACACTGCTGGCCTCTTTTTTGTTGTTTTTCATCTCCTCTCTCCTCCCTTTCCAAGTTAGGTTCTGTGAAGTTTCTGCGAGTTTGTTTGTGTTGTAACGATGAGATGAGTTCCACCCTCATTTCTGTATTTTTCATTGTTGTGTTGGTTTAGCATTTTTAAGGAAAATTGGTTTTGACTACTGAAAGGAAAAGGGGAAAAAAAATAGAGTCAAAGTGTTAAGAGCATCAGAAGGGTTGAGTATGACTTTCCTTTGTGTCTGTTTTCGGTCAATTTGTTATCAAAATTTTCGTGTAATGGCCCTTTAAGAAAGCATGCAACAAAGAGGAGTATTGCAGCAAAGCAGCCCAAGTTATTCTCCAAATCAACAAAAACTCCACCAGGCTAAAATACAAATTGTATTTTAAATAATGGCATACAATAGTGTGTTGATAGTTTACAGCAGAATCCTCCTTCCTACCTCTTTGTTTTCTGTTCTCTTCACCCGCTTGACATTGTTGGAGCAATTTCTCCTCTTTATCTGCTGATTGTTTACTCTCCTCAATTCACACCTCTGGCAAGAAAAAAAACCTCCCTGATAATCATCAATTTTTTTTTTTTTTTTTTTTGAAGATCTCTATAGACACGTTGAGACATGTTACTGATCCTGTGATAATGAGGATCCACCTCATTGTGTATATAAATAGACATGCTAATGACACGTTTAAATCTCCTTTTGCCTTTTGCCAGAGACTCGAACTTGAGGGACATAGAGAACTGTCACTGAGTGAAAATGTGTGTGATATAAATATGTACATGCCTAATTGGAGCCGGAGTGGAGCAGGCTTCATTATTTTAGCATTAGCCTGAGTGCAGGGGCGTATGAGGCGCAGGTGAAGCATTGGAAGGTTTGGAACAGACCTAACTCGGTAGGTACAGGTGGATTCACCAGTAGGGAAGAAGCCAATTAGATACTGTTAACAATGGGTGTTTGGCTGCTGGCAAGGAGTGAGAGCCGAGGCTGCAGAGCAGTCAATGGACAAGGCGACCTCAGGAAGTGGAATTAGGAGGTAGCCGGTCACTTAAAGCTAAATATTATCTCCCTCGCCGGCTGCCATTTGTTGGAAAACATGGTTCATTGTAGAATCTTTTTAAATCATGGAAAACATATTGCTCAAAACATTTCAAGGTTATTTTGTACACTGATATTGTCATGTCTATAATTTCTGTTTGTAGTAAGCCATTTTTCAATTTTTCAGAGTCAGATTTTATAAAAACAAGTGATGAAATTTTTTAAGTTTTTTAGAGATTAACCTGTTTTAAGATTAGTTTTGGATACAGTGTCTGTATATTGATACGAAACACAATAAAGCGTTAAAGGTTCAGAAAAATGGAAATCTAAACAACTACCGTTCCATTGCAATTGGACAATCTTCATCTGCTGAGGAAGATTGTGTAATATGCTTGAAAGCTCAAGAGTGGCTACTAAATCTCTTGTGGCGAGATTGTTTTGTCAAAACTAAAATCTCATTCAATTCATGAAATTTTTTAGAGAGGATTTGTTGAAAAGTAATGAAAAAGAATTAGTCATTTGAATTTTTTTACAAGTTAAAAAAAGACTTGACTAGAGAAAAATGAGCATATAAAACCTTATTGCACATTAAAAAAACAGCGTCACCATATAATTTCCATCACACTAAAGAATAACAAAGTACTCCTTGCCCTGATTTCCTGTAACACATATTTTTCGCAGCTGTGTTCTTTAACCGACAGCAGAGGCAAACAATGCAGGAACAGGCCAACCTAATGTCCCAGGAGACTGTTTGCCAGAGGAGGGTATTGGACTGTAGAGAGCTGTGATCAATGCTGCATTGTCCATCAACATCAGAAACAATCATCCTTTTTCTTCTTCTCTGCTTATGTCTTTAGCTCAAGTTCCCGACAATGACGAGCAGTTTGTTCCAGACTTCCAGACCGAAAACTGTGAGTAAGACACCAGTCTTGTCGCTGGTTCTCTGTGTCTCTGTGTCTCTGTGTGTTTGTGCATGCGTTAGTGCTTATGTTTGGGTGTGCGTCAACATCTGTGGTGTTTTTTTCATTCGTCTCGACTGGTGTGTTTGCACTCGGGGAGAGTGCATGTGGCGGTGTGTGTTTTTCCGTGTCTCTCAGTAACCTCACCTTTGCTCGCACAAATGTTCTCTGGAGAGCTGCAGCAGTCTTTCGGGTCTGCAGACAGGTGCATGGGTTGGGGGGGGGGGGGGGGCGTCTCTCTGTCTCTCTATATATATATCTGTCTCTCCCTTCCCTCTCTGTTGCTCATGTACCGCTCACCAGCACAGAGATATTATTGCACTGTGTTTTATTTGCATAAACATCAAAATATTGTGGCAGATTTCTTTTATGGGGTTGAAGTGATATTTTTAACTGCAGGTAGGCCAAACTGCTGTCAAATGATGGCTGTTCTGAATTTTTTTTTTTTTTTAAATAAAATCTAAAATAAATCTAAAAAATGCTCCTAGGTGACCTTTCCACAAAGTGATTTTTGTGCAAAACATCCAGTGTGGTTAGATTTTCTAAATCGGGCAGTGTAATATTAGTTAGTACCACATTTATCCATTTCAGTTGAAGGCTTGTTGGCCTTATAATACACCTCCCAATCTTCAGTGGGGATTTTTTACCTTCTTTCTCTATTTTTCCCCGCAGGAGAAAAAAATTCTGTTTCTAAGAATACTCACAAAGAATTAGATAAAAATGTATATAGCCTGACCTGAGCTGATATTACACTCTGGGTAATAAGGATGATGTGGTTAGTCATACTTCACCTGGTTGTGCACGGTGGTTGCACACAGTGACTGGTGACTTGGCACGGTCCACTTCTGGAGGAAGTAGTGCCAAGGTGGGGACAGAAATGGAGTGAGTTGAGCTCAGTGGGACCCGGAGCGAGCACATGTCTTTCAGATGAGCCAAAACACCCGTGAAACTGTGAGAAAAGATACAAAACAAGTCTTCCCTATGTCCTCAACGCCCTTTAACCTGAAAACAAAGTTGGACAAAATGCAGAAGTGAGGATTCTTACCTAGGACAAAGAGAAAAGGTCACATGATATTTGCATTGGCATCCTCTTAGTTTTACAGTAGATTATAAAATTCTAGCAGTCAAAGAAAACATTTGGGTAAGATTAAGCAGCAATGGGGCTGGCATTAAGCTAGATCACAGACCTTTAACCTCTTTTGAGCCAGACAACAGCCTGAGATCCTCAAGCCGGTTCCTGTTGGTTGCCTACATTAAATAACAGGGGGTCTTCTCTCTCTTTTTTGCTATCAATTCTCACCCCTTAAACGACAAACCTGAGGAGCTAAGGCTGACAAGAACAGTGTCTTCCTTTAAAACACACGTCTTGCTTTTATGCTGTAAACTTTACGCATGCCTTCAAATGTCTGTGTAGTTTTTTTGTTGTTTTAAGGCTGTTGAATATTAGATTTAAATGCATAATAAATATGCAAATACTGCTCCACAGACTGAATAAACACAAGCTTTGATTAAGGAAACCATAGTTGTGAGGGTGTAAAAACAATTCATCTCATCTTCCCTTATATCCTTGAAATGTTTGCCCACTCAGATCTTTTCCATTCATTAGACTTGGACTTTGTATTATTCAGAAGATACCACAACAGTAAAGTAAACACCTGACCCTTGGGTGTGAATTAGCTTACCCTAAAATCCAAGGTGGAGTAGCGGTGTAGTGTACAGTAGAGAACCAGAGGTCACCGAGACTGTCCTGTTGTCCTTCAGAGGTAGCCAGGGTGGGTGGCCACGGTGGCAGGAGACTGCTGACCATCTGAATTGTCCTGTTGGCAAACCTGCAGCAGACTGGAGAGGCACTGACAGATGGCGGGAGGGTGAGGGCACCGTGGTTGGGCGCTCGAGCAGGCATCCCAGCCGGCAGCTCTCCCATATGGGTTTCACCGAGCCGAGAGATGGAGGGGCGGACAGGAAGAGAAGATAGAGAGACAGAGATGAAGATGGAAAGAGATGTAGCTAGAAGTTGTACCTAAAGAGAAAAGAGTTAAAAGGACAGTGACTAAGGGTGGAAGTAACTAATTAGGAATGTCATTACTGCAACAAAGCAGCTTTGATGTGTAGTTAGAAAAGCCTGGCAGTATATTATTTTCAATCAACAATCCCATGAAAAAAACTAAATCAACAGTCAAGGTCTGTCTCCAAAAACTGATATAGTTTATTCCTCTGCGCCATAGAGCAAAATTTTTTGATTACTCCTTTTATGTAAAAAATTACACTGCCAAGCTGTTCTAGGAAATTGTTTAGTCTTAAACATTTAATTTGAACTTGTGACCTGTTTTTAAAGATTTACTGTACATCTTTGAATGAATCCGCTTTGGGCTGAATTGTCGTAGTGTGGTGAGACGGTTTAAAGCATTGTTAGTTTTTATCTTTTCGTGTCATTTGCTGACATCAATAAAAATGTAGATAACAGCAGCCTTGTCCATAACTCAGTAGCCTATTTTTCTAAGCATAACTTGTCAATTGTAAATTATATAAAATTCAAATTTGGTTGTAAAGTTAACTAGTGTTGCTGAAAAATGTCTTTGATAGTTAGCATTAGTCAGCTTTAAAAAAACATGTCCAGTTGCGTTGTTAGCCTAATTCTTTGCAAGCTAGCACACTATCTGTGCTAGCTTGTTGGTAGTATTAGCAAAAGAAAACAACTAGTAGTAGCAATAGTATTTTTTATTTTTTTCATGGTAAAATATTCTGACAGGAGTTTAATAAATTGCAGTTTCTTATTTTTAGGAAACAGAATCCATTAGACTATACAAAAAAATGAACTTGCATTCTGATAAACAAGAATGGTCATAATTGTTAACCCTAATTATTATCTGTTGTTTTCTATCAATACTCTCGCCCCTTTTTGAATTTTGAATTATCTACAGCACTTTTTATTTTTATGTAAATAGATTTTTACACTGATAGTTTTATATCATCTTCAGTAAATCAATAGTAAAGCAACAGTATTTTTTTTTTTATGGTTTGTTATTCTGGTTAGTTGGCAGCTGGCAAAAGAATAAAAGGTGGAAACAGTAAATCAAATTGAAAGGGGGAGAAAGAATCTGTGTCGAGGAGTACTGTAACTTCAAATATTGCAGGTTTGAAATTCCTTCCCAAAGTGTTATTTTATATGTTCATGGTCTTAGATTTATTACCTCTGGAGAAGCCATGGCAGTTTCCTTCAATGTTGACTTCACACTCTCCATCTATGCAGCACAGAAGCAGCATGTGAGCGGCCTCGAAGCAAAAGTGTCCTCAGGCTGAAGGAGGAGAAGGAGAATTTTCTTTGTCTCAAACTCCAACACAGATGCTTACCATTAGCATAACTTAGCAGGGAACGAAGGAATAGAGGAGGTGTAAAATGAGGCCACACATTACCAGCAGATCTGAGCCTCCATCATTTAACAGCAAAAGCGAGCACCTACAGTAGGTGAAAATGGAATGGAAGGTTTTTCGCTGTTGCCAAAAGACCTGTAATTTTTTATGAATGGACTGGAGAAATATCTGCCAAACATAGGCTCTGGTTCTGCCAAAACACACAATTTGTACCTGAGAATACATAACGTTTGGGGCCAAGAGTTCTTTGATAACATACTGAAAGGATTGGCAGAAACATGGCAGCACTCTTGTAGGAAAATCTAAAAGTAATGTGATACATCTGTAATATTGAACACTGAATCATTCTTTACTTGACAAAGCTGAAGAATCATTTTTTCAACATGTGACCACATTGTTGATTTAACATAAAGCAAAGAATTATATTTAATCTTTACACCAAAGACCCAAGGAAATTGCAGAATATTTTAAAGTTAATGGCACAGGGAAAAAAAGCAAAAACAACATTGGTATTCAAAATAGACCCAGTAATTGTTCTAACTGCTTCTTTAAACACCCTACCATCTTGGTTAATCAATATGTAGATAATGAGAGCAATCAAGCAGTGATGGGCATGACATTCTGGACTAAAAAGGAAGTCTCTGTTTTAGTCAGAGGCAATACCCTCGCTATTGATTTGTGTACCTTGGCACCCCACTGACGAAATCTATTGTGACATTTCCATTTCTAATTTAAGGCCCTGTGCTGCTGCACACATGAAGCTATTGTTAATATCTCATATGACGCTTACAGTTAATCACAGCATTTTTATAGCCATTACTGATACATTTCATATGTAAATTGAAAAACACAGAAACTGAAATTGATTCAGTGAAGGTAAGAAATGTAGTCCAGCATCGGGTGAGCTGCAAACCAGACGTCCGGGAGGCTCTCGTATTAAAGTAAAAAAAAAAGAAATACACGTATGTTTATTGTAGTAGGTAATTAAAGTGACCCTGAATGTGATCTCTACATGCAAAACTAAAGTATTGTTGTGACTCCGTAATCCCTTAACGAGGCTCTGCCATGCGAGCGTCGTCAAAGGTCTCCCCTCAGGAAGTGTCTCTTTGACCTCCGATCGATGACCCGGAAAGGTCAGGCCCCCAGCGAGGGCTGCGAACAACCCCTGAGCTTTGTCATGCCGGGCCCGTGTGGCCCGTCCCCCAGGGGCTCGGCTGTGCGTCAGATGGGGTGTTGGCAGATCGACCCCTGCTCGTACGGCAGCTGTCAGTCAGCCGTGAGAAAACTCCCCAAAACATCCTCCTCTCTCATCTCCTTGTAGCCTTAGAGACATCCCTGACTGTGGGTGTATTTAAAAGAAACATATTCCCAAACCACAGATTTGAGTCTTTTGGGTCATCAAATGTCTAAATGTTTGTACTTTAGTTGGACCAGGAGTTGATGGATTTCCTGTCTCCATTCAGAATTTCCTGAAGCTATGTTTTTAACTCAGGAGATGGCCATCTCTCAGCCTGAAACGTCAGTCAAAAATCATCCCCTTCAACCACGACTGGCCCTCTCTCGTGTTTGATAGAGCGCTGTGGGATGGCCTCACCGCTGCTTTGTGTGCAGTCGCGGTGAGACGGCGATTGGCGAGGCAACCCGAGCCTGACTTCATTCTGACTGACTGGGTTTTCGTCAGAAGCGCAGCCAATTGGATTAGCGTTGATCATGACTCGAGATGATGGGATGTTAATCAGGACTGATCAGGCACTTAACAGCCTCTCAGATGCACCAGGCTCACTGCGGGGCCATAGGTAGAGAGTGCAGCCCCCCCCCTTCAGATCAATGAGCACTGTTGTCGTCTGGAACGTACTGACAGCCAGCTAAGAAGCAGATAGAGCATTTATAGGAGCTTGCCGCACACCCAGTTTTATGATTGTCATATTTCACTAACAGAGTCGCTGTCAGGAAAAGGCCGAACAAATGAGATTTGAAGTGAGTTGTTTGTGTAAGTGATGGCCTGCCAAATCTGTCGGTGGATGGACGCTTAGTCTTTTAACTTTAATTTATCCATCATGAATTGTCTCAGTGATGAACTGGTACACATTCAAGTACACATACTGGTATCTGTGCTGCAATATGGCTGTTTTCTAATTGGGGTAAAGCTGCTCGGGTACTGTAGACCTTCTATCACGGTATATGAAATTCTATATCACAGTAACTGTATATATCACTATACAATAATTGTTCTGTAGATTCAATTAAGAGATGGTTTAAAATAACCATGCCATACTGTACTTCATCACATTTAATTCATTTATTCTTTTATTTGGAACTTCCTTACAAACAAAAACAAGTCCTCCTACTCTGTATTTACAATTTCACTTTCCTTCTCCATGTTTTCTTGTCACTCTCTTCTTCTGCAGCGGTTGGCAAACCAGCTTAGAGGTACATTACCGCCACCAACTGTCGCTCTCACGTCACATGAAAAGGTGTTAAACAGTCTTGCTGCCCAAATTATATTATGCAAGATCGTGCAATAATCCAGCCCTGATTTGTTCGAATGCCCGATCCTAATATATATTAGAGACACTAAGGGACCGCTCCCGCAGTGGAAACGGTATTGCCAGTCTGTACCGCCGGACTTATTTCTACCTATATACCGTCATATCGCGCAACCCTAGAAAAAGGGTTAGACAGCTGTGTCCTTTTGTTAAATTTTGGACAGTGGCCACTACAGGTACCTAAAGGCACTGATTTAAACCGGCAGCTTTGTCTTCCCCAAAATGTATTCGTTGTATTGTTTTCCTTAATTTTTTTTTGTAAATGATTTATAGGATGTGACGTAAGGATGGAGGTGGTGGCTCAACCTGTCAACCTATCTGCTAATTCTAAATTATAATAAATTGAAGTTTATTGAGTGAATTAAAAAAAAAAGTCCAGCACCTTCATTACAAAAATTCATTTGCACCAGCTCTCAAAACCCACATTCTTTAATATGACAAGTTACTATTTGACAGGGAGGTGGTTCATTGTCATTCAGTATTTGTTTTTCTTCAACCTTCTTCCTCTCTCTGTGTAGTGGCTTTCCACGGACTGCAGTTGAAGATCAAGAGGGAGCTGCACAGCCCGTGTTCAGAGCTGAGCTCCAACTGTAGTCAGGAACGGCCCTTCAAGCTCCAGTATGGAGAGAAGTGCCCATACAACGTCAGGTGGGCACCGCATGACACTGACTCAAAATAAACTTACACAGGACTCAAAATGCCCCTCTGAAAGACAACTCTTTCATAGTTTTAGATTGGTAACATTAAAAAGAAGTTATAAGTACAGCTATTTCCGTTCCACATTCTGCTCTTAACCAGCAACAGGAGTGTATTTGTGTTGATGTGCACCACCCATGTCATTAGTTGAGCATTTTTATGTTTTACACTTTGACAGTGACAGTTGTTTTGTAGATTTTCAACTAAAAATGTTCAGCACAATATTATATTGATTTTTGTATTTAAATGAAAATGACATTTGCTACACATTTCAAATAAGATGTACCAGATGTACCACTGCAGGTATCTCTTATTCAAAGTAAATCCAAAGCACCTTGTGACAAGTACAGTCATGTGGGGTTGTTTTTGTTATTTTTACTTCAAATGAACTTGAACTGATTTGCTTTGTAATATATATCATTCTTTCAGCTTGCATGTTCATATAATGACCTTGTACGCAGGGAGCCATCTTTCAGTGGTGAATCATAATGTGTGATTCACTTGCTCACCTGGCGACAACTGCTCAGACCTATATAAGGGACGAAAAAAGGCAAAGTCTAACATTTGGCAGGGCATTACTTTACATCAAAATCTCCACAGTGTGTGCCAAGAGGTGATGTGACATTCCTTAATATATCCTTTGGAACAAGTCAGCATGCATCTGATTCAGCATTTGATTTACAAAATACCACTATGGAAGGACAAATGTGTGGCAAACAAAATGGATTCATTATGATATAGGGAATGGACATTTTTACCAAATACTGATTTTACATTACAAAGAATACAAAAGCATCTCTGACATGATGCTCTATAGTATTGGAAAGTAACATGAAGTAAAATAACAACATAAAATGCAATTTCCTCAAATAACAGTAAAAGATATAATAATTTTCTTAAGTTGCTCTATTTTTTTTGTTTGATTTCTCAAATAAGATTTTCTTTTCAAATTTAAGAAGGATCTGGGTAACCGCAGTAACGTATGATCTGGATTTACTGTACTATCAGGTATCCTTTGACAAAGACAAACACACCTAAAGCATAGAAACAACACAATCTGATGCAGTATGGATAAAGCCTTATTCCAACACAGCTAATTCAAACTAATTCAAAAATGCTCCATCATCATGAAAGTTTACATATGCAGTATGGACATGGCCGAGAGGAATCAAACCCCAAACACTGGCAGCCCTAGAAGCATATTTGACTCCTGTCTTGTGGCCCTTCTTTTTGCCACAGTGCCTATGAGCAGAAGCAGCCTGCAGGAATGAAGCCCTCCAGCCCAGTGACTCCCCCCTGTAGCACCCCTGTGTCCCCCCTCCATCATGCCTCACCCACGGCGGCCCCAACACCCAAACCAGACAGGACCTACGCCCACATACCACCCTCGCAGCCGCTCCCTGACAACGCCTACTCTATGGACCACAGGTACTGCAGCCCGCAGCCTTTTACATTTACATCACATTTACATCTGGGGCTTTTAGCTGGCGGTTGTACTCAGAACAGATTATAATAAGGCCACAGCAGCAGATGTAAATCAGAGTTTTAGGAACAGTAGAATCTCATTGGTTGAGTGGATGTTCAGTGGGAGGAGCTAACAAACTGCAGCTTTTGAGAGCACGTTATCTAATCGCAGAATTTGAATAAGAAAGACGTGTCCCAAATATACTGAACAACAAATATCTGAAGGGCAATGACATTATACAGAATTCATGGTCTTTTTTTAAATTAGACGTTAGAGAAAACTCTGAAAAAATAAATAGGCCTATGTTTTTGTGTTTTCTACTCTCTTGACATTTTCTTTGTTCTAAGTGATTGTAAAGTAGATATTTGGGGGGGTTGGACAAATAGCAAGCAATTTGAAGCATTTGAGCATTTTTAAACTATTTTATAGACTAAAAGATTCATTAATTCATTAAATTGCAGCTCTGCTTTCAGCATAGTCTTCATTATTCTTTAATAAATTCTAGTAAGTGGGCCTTTGAGCTTACATTGTTTATTTACATTTTCTAATGACTTATTTAAGTAAGATAACTTAAATATTGTCATGTAATATGTATTCTGTTGTTCTAACTTGGCATTCATTGTCATCATGCTCTTTTACAAGCCGAGTAGAAGTAAACACATTGAAGTTTCTGGCTCTTTTTGTCTGGCTGATAATGAATCCACTGATTTTATGGTCCTCCTCAGATTTCGACGTCAGCTCTCAGAGCCGTGCCACTCGTTCCCCTCCCCGCCAACGATGGCTCGGGACGGCCGGCCCATCTACCACAGGCAGATGTCAGAGCCCAACATCCCCTTTCCTCCTCAAGGCTTCAAGCAGGAGTATCCCGACCCCCTGTTCGAGCACCCGGCCATGATGGGGGCGCCACTACCGCACACATACCCCGCCACCATGATGATCAAACAGGAGCCGAGGGACTTCACCTATGACTCAGGTGAGAGATTTGAAAAAGGGCTGTTGAGTGGGTGTTTGTGTGTTACCTTGAACTACTCTGGGAGTGAAAGAGCTATGAAGCGACAGCCGCCCTTTTTTTTCTTGCTACCAGAGCGTTATCATTTCAGGAATGGAAGAAGACAGGAGAGGAGGGGGTAGCGTTTATTGAGTTTGCCCATTATTAGGGCAGGGGATCTGGTTGGGCCGGGTGTCTGCGCCTTTCGCCATTTCCTGTGGTGCTCTAATAGAAAAGAGGGGGGGCTTGGGGGTTATGCCTGGTCACAACCCAAAATCCGCCCTCCCACTCTTGTCCGCTCCCTTAAGTTAGAGAGTAAAGGGAGCTAATCATCAGCCCCGCGGTCTCTGTGGAGCCTGAGGCTACATCAGGACATGAATGAACATACGCCGGACTGCTGGGTTCATTCATGAGGTGGGCATAGAGGGCCCAGGAGAGGCAGAGCTGCAGGAGAGTCTGTGTGACCAGTCAGGGAGAAAAGCAGCTTCTTCCCATGGCGATGAGTTCTAGAAAAACACTGTGGGACTCTTTCAGTCTGTTTTCTTAACAGCGGTCCTGCAGTTTTTGTCAGTGAACAGCAAAGAAACTGTGATTTTTTTTGTCACCTTCCAGTGGCAAGTTCACTTTGCCAAAGTTGTGAGTTTCACGACCGAGTGGCTTCTAAATGACTGAAATTAGCAACACTGGATAATTTCAGAAACAAACTGTGCAGTTCGATTCCCATAAAACCAAAAGATAGAGAGAAAATCTGCAAATTCTCACTTTTAAGAATCTTGACCCAGCAAATTGTTGAAACTTTTGCTTGATAAATGGACTAAACAATGAATAAATTCTCATAATTGTTATCTTTTAATTTTTATGATAATAGGCTTAGCCATTAGTTAATTGTTTCAACACAAGGATGTTAGAGGTACATTTCACTGACTTGTAATGAGTGCAGCAGTAAAATAAAGTTTGAGTCCTAACTTATTGTCATTACAAGCAAACATTAGTAACACAGTGAAGGTCAGAATTAACCGTAAAGATTATAAATAAAGAGACAGAGAAGGTATATTTTCCTTTATAGTCTTGCAATGTTGTGTCCGTTACTGTGCTGTATATCCAAGATGGAGCATCAGAGTGAATTTATTAGCAGTCACAGTGCAGCATGTTGACTGGAGCAGGCCTGTTGGAAAGGATGGGAGGGGAGCTGGTAATTTCATTAGCAGCAATTTCCTCTACAAGCCCATTACTTTGATGAAGTTCAGAGAAATGTTTATGGGCCTAAATGAAGGGCCTCAGTCTGTTTATTGAACATTCACTTTGTAACCTGTTCTGCCGTTTTTTGATCACAAGCCACGGCCGTAGTGTCTGTGCTGTGGGAGGTTCTGACATGGACAGTCAATTTGGACAGTTATAAAGCATACTGGTGTATACAGGCTTCTTTCTGTACAAAAGTAAATTACGTGATTAGACATGTAGTTAAGGAAAATAAGCTGAACAAAATCTCTCAAACGATGGGCCTTGAACAAGATGATATTTATATATAAAAATGATACAGAAACGTGATTATTTCTGCAAAAGATCAATGAATCCAGGTGAAAGTTTGTTCGCTTGTTATGTCCATGATGTTGATGAAAGATAGAAATAATAAACAGATATGTTAAGGAGTGTTAAGGAGAAGGTTTGAGAGTTAGAAGTTGACAAGACAAAGTGATATTGCACATTTTATTTTTCTCACTTACAATAAATAATTGTACAAGGTAAATGTATTTGTCGTATCCCAACAGGGTTGTAAAATAAGATGCACTTGCTCGTTCCCTTTATGCTACAAAGCATAACATGATATACAAATACAAAGACTAAATGAGCAACAAAGTTAAAGAACTGTATTGGTGTTCAGATTTGATTGAATTTAGCTCAGCATCTTAAACAGCTGTCAACACACATTGATTAAAATGTTGCTAAATCTTGAATGGTGTATGAAACCATCACCTTTTTCCAACTGAGACCCGCCCACTTCAAACCAACTGAGATGCTCAGAGAAAAAAATTGAAAATCAGCCACGTGAAATAACCACAACTGTTTTAACTTCAGCAGACAATAGTGTGTTTGTGTAGGATCCAATCACTCATAGTAAGAAAATACGACATTTAGCTGTTGGCTAACAAAACGAAGTTACACAATATGACAAAGAAAGTAACACCTTCAGGTCCGTGTAGTTTTGATCTGAAAAAGTGTGTAAAAGCTTGATCTTGACCCCTCACATTATGACAAAGCTTACATCATGTGAGCTTGTGTTTTCACACGAGCGCCATGTTTTATTCGGTAGTAAATCTTCCTGTGAGTGGGGACGCTCTGAGCATGTGATAGCAGCCGTGTGATATAGTGAATTCGCCTGTGGCTGGGAGCCATTGCGATGCCAACACTGGAGGGGATATTCTTTAATCAGAGCCAGTGGTGCATTGAGTGAACAGGCTTTGACTGCTCTCAGATAACTGAGATAGTGTTCTTAATGCTGCCTTCGGGCCCTTTAACACCCACTCTCCCATTCTTGCCTGGCTTTCAGCAGAAGTGCCTAGCTGCCATTCTGTCTACTTACGGCAAGACGGCTATTTGGCTCACACTAACAGGACTGAAGGTACCAACAGTGATTTTAATGAGTGTTCTGATGGTGCACTTTGGATTTAGCTGAATTTTATATCAAACATTTCTTTTCTTGTTTTTCAGGTTGTATGTTTGACAAAGTGGTGAGGCATTTCTACGACGACACCTGCGTGGTGCCTGAAAAGGTTGAAGGTGAGTCCTCCCCAAGTGCAGCGAGTACTTTTAAATACTACATTGAAAACTACTCCCTGTGCAGTCATGTTGAATCACCGTACAGTAATGGTCCATTATGCGTCCTGTAGGTGACATCAAGCAGGAGTCGGGACTGTACCGCGAGGGCCCGTCGTACCAGCGCAGAGGCTCGCTGCAGCTGTGGCAGTTCCTGGTGGCTTTACTGGACGACCCGGCCAACTCCCACTTCATCGCCTGGACTGGCCGCGGCATGGAGTTCAAACTCATCGAGCCAGAGGAGGTGAGAGGCTCAGAGAAACATTATTAAATATATTTACAAATGTGAGAGTAATAACAATCCATTTGATTTTAAGCACTTTTTACGTAACCTAAGGACACCTTAAAAAACATTTTTGTAATTCTCATTTCTCACACTACTCTTTAAGCGCAGCCTTAGGAGCATGCCACATTGAATTTTACTACATATATTGCTTGTGTATGTGACCAACGTTGGAATCTTCGACTTTTTCAACCGATAAGTCAAACAACAGAAAATCGTCAACATTTTTCAATAATCGAAGGAAAAGACCAAACAAATGTGAAGATTTGCTTGTTGTAAACTGAATATCTTTAGGTTCTGATCTGTTGATGTGATAAAATAAGCAACTGGAAGATGTCACTGGGAAATCACGTTGGTTTTGGCAGTACATGTAAAATGATCAACGGATTGATTTGATAATGAAAACAATCATGTGGTGCAGCTCGAGTTCAGTGATTTACATTTATATCTGTCCCTGGTGGAAATGTGGATTTGCCAGTAAGTGAGCAAAAAATGAAAACGGGTTGCGTGAAACATTTAGGCAAAATTAGACAATGTCAAAGGTCAACAGTTGAACTGAAATAAACAATGTTCTCTGCTCTTGAAATGGTCACGTTAGGCCTGGATTTAAAATAATAGTTTGTTTTTCTTCCATCCAACTGACCCTTAAGGCCGTCCCCCGCTAAATTTTTCACAGGACATATTCCTAAAAATATAACCCATGTTGACGGTTGGGTCTTTTGAAATGGAAACAGAGGCTGGGTGTGTGTGTGCCCACACCACACACAGAGGGGCTCAGTCAGTGTTGCTCACTCTTGGGGGATGGAGGAGGATGCAGGGTGCAGGCGGGTGGTGGGAGTATAGAACGGAGGAGATAGAGGGGTAGCTGGCAGCGGTCCACGCAGCCCAACAGTGTCTAGAGGTACGAGCCAGCTGCAGCTAACAGGGGGGACCATTCATGCCATCAGGTGACCAAACGCACTCGCTTTGGTACGCCGCAAACAAACGTTAGCTAGCAGCTTCTGCCTTTTCACCGGGCAGGTGTAGCATTTTGGTGAGAAAAGAAAGCACTGCACTGATGTTTTTTTAAATTTTTTTGAGGGGGGGGGGGGTCTTTTTTGGTGCAGGGGTCCTAGAAAAGCAGAGATAGATGACCAGAAAGAGAGAAAGGGAAGAGAGGAAAAGTGAGAAATAGAGTAAAAACTGTAGAGGAGAAGCTGAGGAGAACACTGTGGGGCTGTGAGTTTGGGCTGCGAGGCCGGGTGGTGGGTGGTCTGGCAGACAGGTGCTGTAACATCTGCTGCCTCCTCCGCTGGGTGTGTGACAAGCTCCTAATGAACACATCCTTGGTCAGGTCTGCTCAGGCTGGACGCACTCTAATTACTGTTATTAGGAAAATATGGATTAATAAGTTTGTTTAACATTTCAGCTGCCACAGCGTTCTTGTCGGGAAATCAGGTCGACCGTGCGTGTTTGTGTTTGCTACGTCTGCATTTTGGCATCCTGCTCTTGTTTACTGGCTGCTTCTGTGTTGTTTATCTGTTCCAAAGGTGGCACGTCGGTGGGGGATACAGAAGAATCGACCGGCGATGAATTACGACAAGCTCAGCCGATCGTTGCGCTACTACTACGAGAAGGGGATCATGCAAAAGGTAAAAGAAATCCTAGAATATACCAAAAATAAAAAGTAAAGAATATTTAAAACATTACAGGAGATCCAAATCTTTGCTCAAATGGATCTTTGCTAATATATGCATATTATAAAAACAATCAAATATTACTACTGCTATTATTACTACTATAATATTACTATTGCTACTACTTGTTTTATACTAACAGGAAATGATACAACACTTATATTACAATACAGTTGGACGTCAGTCGAACTGCAATTTTAAAATGTTTAAACTGCCAGTCAAACTCAACAAAGAGACAGCAAAATGTTTTTCCAAATTGTTATTTTTTGCTTTCTGAGTTGTTCCACTATCCACAGTAAGTAAAAAAAAAATTTAGCTGTTAGCAGCTCTTCCATTTCCTTTCTGCAGTGCATTGTGGGTGAGTTCTAGATCCACAACACACTCAAAATTTCATTGTTTTTTTTTGTTTTTTTCATCCTCATCCTGTCCGTCTCCGTCCAGGTGGCCGGCGAGAGATACGTCTACAAGTTTGTGTGCGACCCTGAGGCCTTGTTCTCTATGGCGTTTCCCGACAATCAGCGGCCGGTGCTGAAGACAGACATGGAGCGGCAGATCAACGAGGAGGACACGGTGCCGCTGTCACACTTTGACGAAAACATGGCCTACGTACAGGAGGGGCCCTACTGCCAGCCGCACCCCTACAGCGAGGGCTATGTTTATTAACGTCAGCCCCACACACTCAAACACACACCTCCACTCTCCCCTCCCCCGCTTACCTTCTCCGTCCATACACCTAAGACTGTCATGTCCTCTAATTCACAGTCGCTCCAGGGAATAAGACTGAACACTCACATGAGGCGGAGCTTTCCCTTCTCTCTCTATGTCTCACATAAACACATCCTCTATTTTGCTCATGTCTTTCTGACGTCCAAGCCGCACAGCAGGATGGAGAGTGCACTTTATGGACAGGAACGGCGTGGTGTTAACCTGCCAGGAACTAGCTATGTGGTTGGCTTTTTACCGCTGTTTATGTTTGTACATTAATGTGAGAATCATTCTGTTTGTTTGTTGTTTTTTTATTCTTATGATTTGGAGCATGTGGCGCCCTGATGAGACAGGACTCAACGGCTATTTCATGGTCACCCAAGGACTGAATCTTAGACTTCCTGCAAAAGAAACAGTCTTGTCTGCATATGTGCAGCAAATCGGAGGATAATCACTGTTTTGTTCGACTGTCCTTAAGCTTGTCCTCAAACTGCCATCCTGTACTTTCATGCTCATTTAAGTGCATACTGGTAACGATACGTTGAAGTAATAGACTTGAAAAAGTAATGTCATAATAAAAGACAAATTCAGCTACCATCCGTGAGAACTGCCTCACCACCAGATTGAGCACAGCACCTCTGTCTGTCAATGATCTCTGCCCCTCGTCCAATAAAATTGTAGATCTCATCATGTAGGTGTTTTTGCTGTACCAACAGCCAAACAGAAGCACTAACTTACGGGTTAATACTTCCGGTCAGACTTGTGCTGATTCACTCGATTTGTAGTGATAAAAAATACTTTCTCTACGCATCACATGTGAATGGCCTGTGTTTAGGTTAATCAATAAAGCTATAGGCCGCTGTAAAATAACTCATTCACTGTAAACAGAAGTTTTCCTTTGTATTCTGAAATACATCAAAGCAGCATTCATTCATTTGTCATTCGGGTGTTCAGTTTTTCAATTAATAACAGGTAAAAGTGTATGTACAGTTAAAGTGGACACAGCAATCAATCAACACATTCGGGATATTATTTGCATCCCCAGATAAAAAATACAGAAGTGATTTTATTGGCGTAAACAATAAAAAGCTAAAAAAAAAAAAAATCAAACATGAAGTCAAATATTTACCTGATTTTGTTTTTTTTCTGTTTTGTTCCAGGTGAACATGAGGTGTATATTTTGCTTAAAACCCGTTGCTTTGCCATTAATAGGGTTTCTTTTTGGTAAAAAGGTATAAGAAATATTTAGAGTTTTATAATGTGATGAAAAGAATTCATGTTATAACAAAAATATTGTTCCATTGTATAATCAGGTAAATGCACATTTTGTTGCTGCTTCAAATTGTAAGTGTGTTTTCTAGTCTCAAGAAGGAGAAAAAAAAAAAGAAAAGAAGTGCGGCACTTATGGCCTGCTATTCTAGATTTCTCTTTTTTTTTTCATTTTGACTTTTTTTTTTTTTTATTTGTTTTTGTTCAATTTGAGCATTAAAAAATAATCTGGTCAGTCTGAGGTTTGTTTCTCGAGGTTCACATGTGTGGGATGGGATTGGCGATAGCAAAAACTAATAAAATAGTTCTGAAAAACAAAGATTTCTCCACGTTTAAGATGTTTTACAAAACTAATCATTATATAAATGCAATTCGGTGGTGTTTTTTGCACTGAAACTTTAAGTTTATCACTTCTTTCTTGGCAGAAAATAGTTTTAAATCATAAATTTACATACTGCAAGCGAAAAAAACACTAGAGAAACCAAGCAAACGTGTGTGTGTGTGTGTGTGTGTGTGTGTGTGTGTGAAGACTAATAGATTATGGACTCTTGTCAATTTCCAGGTTGGAGAGAAAACTCCCAACCACAAAGCATTTAACCAAAGTGACACCTGAGGAAAAATCAATGGCTAATTTGAGACACCGCTTTTTCATGTAGGTGAATTGTTTCTGTCCTTTTTTTTTCTGGTGCTCTTACAAGATTGGCAGTAATGAAAAACACAAACCAGGAACACTCCCTTAAAGTTATTATTTCCTTCTGCGAAGTGTCACTATTGCTAAAAATCAATGACTAATTTAAGGAAACATTGTTTAATTGGTTCCACTGATGGGAAAAATGAAAACGGATGTGTAAGTAATGAAAAAACACTACTTGCCTTAATTTGTCAGAGCAGGTTACAAACCCGCCCTATTACAGTCCCCACTGTTAGATTTTTTTTTATTGATTGTCTGTAGTGCAGGGAATTGCCCTTAACTTTAAACACCTGATTGCTTCCCTGAGGATATTTAACAACCTGTAATCCGACATATACAAACCCGAAAACAGCAGTAAAGCGTTTAATATGATGAATGACACTTCTAATTTGGGTTTTCCCCTTAAAATGGCAATAATCCGTAATAATAACCTGCCTGTTCACCAGTGACAAAGTACTGTACAGTCATAATGCATTATGAAAAGCTGTCTAGCGCATAGAAGATTGTAACAAATAACACAATCTAGTATAATTCTTTTAGTAGAGTTTGCTGAAGGAAGTCCTCACATTTTGCGCCCTAATTTCAAAAACACATTGTTGCTCAGATTTCTCTCAGCTGCAAGCAAGAACAGAGCTTCTTTATTTCTGAACGGGACTTTACTTTCCACAACTGTAACTTAAATAGGGTGGATATTTTACTGTAGACTGTCTGTATTGTCATTTTAGCCATATGCAGCAAGTACACAGAGAAACGAAACAACATTCCTCCAAGACCAAGGTGCTACATAAAGGCGGTTTACAGTATATTATATTTAAATTTGAATCCATTTAGGGAAATTAAATAGGTGGTTGGTATTTCTCCACCAGAATTGTATTCCTGGCAAGAAGGCTTTCCCCTTCATGAAATTAAAAAAATATAATTGAACTATTAACTGAACCACATGAAAATTTCAAACAATTACAACATTTTACAGACTTTCTAGCAGCACATTTACTCTCCTGTGCTTAAGTACAATTTTGAGGTACTTTTGCTACTTTATACTTCTACTTCACAACATTTCATCTGAAAATTTTCTACCTTTTACCCCGCCACATTCATTTAAAGGCTACAGTTACTAAATACTTTGCAGATTAAGAATTTAAAAAGTTTGTTTTACAGTAATTTAAACCACCAAATATAAAATGTGTACAATTAGCTCCACCAGAGGCAGCTATGTCATTAATATGCAGCTTACACGTGAATGCTTTGGTAATAACAATCCACTAATATCATAATGTAACACAGAGGCCATTTTTCCTGCAGAATGAGTACTTTTCCCTAAGAACGTTTTGCTGATAATACTTACTGTACTTTTACATAAGTAAAATTTTGAATGCAAGACTTTTCACTAATAGTATTTTGACATTACTTTTACTTATGTAAAGCACTTGAATAAGTACTCCACCCCTGCTTTCTAGTAGGTGTCCGGTCAGAGTTTATAAGGGGGGGGTTCTGAAGTCCGGGTCACAGCCATGTGTGAGCATACCAGGCATCCGAGGCTGCATGTGGTTTGACTTTGCTGTTCAAATGAACTTCACGGTTACAGACAGGACACAAATGACTGTGGTTTATTCAAACTCATATCATTGAAATCCCATGCAAATGCCTCGGTGCTTTAAATATGTGGTGAGCGTTTCATTGTCAGCGGTGAGTTGCTGATAGGGTACTGCAGCATTTTACACCTGTTTGTGGGGAAGCGTCTTAAGGTCACTTGCAGGATTGCTTGTCTTACACCTTTTGAAGATGTTGTGTCACTGAGGCTGAAAATCACCATGCAAATCCTATTATCTGGCCCCAGTTCAGGGGATCAGGGCCTCAGCTCTCAACATATTTACCATTTATGGACATATGCTTCACATCCTGTGCCACCGGCCAAATCCTCCCCTCCTCTGCTGCACTACCGGCTAATATTCTGTGTATCTGAACTGTGAATTGTGGTCCTCCCCCACTGTAACAAACAGATGGCCGCTCGATCTTGAGTCATCACAAATCCATTACGAAAGTGACTTGTCCTCAGCCGGGCCGCCTTGATTCGTGCCCGATGGCTCTCGCCAGTGTTTGCTCAGGCACTTAAGTCATCCTCGGGCTTCGTGACACACTGTGTTTGCTCAGGTTAAATGGCTTGTGTTGCCCGTGGAGTCCCCTGATTGGCTGTGACACTGCGGTGTTTGACGAGCGAAATGACACCGAGCGGGCCCCGCCACGGCAAATGTGTTTGGCTGTTTGAAACAAGTTGGCTTTTAATACAGTGTGTTTACACACCAAAAAGCCCTAAGTGTGTTTCTATCTGTGTTGCCAGGGTCTATCAGCGGCCAGACCAGTGAGCATAAATCATTCAGGGGTAATTCAGAGGAACAACAGAGGCTCTAAAAGGAAAAAACAGGGAAATTATAAAGCCTCTATAATGGAGGCCCCTATTACAGCTGTTGTTCCAGTTTAAGACTGCCTTATAAATGGTTTTATTATCCAGGGGGCACTACTTTGACCAGCCAACCAGCACTAAGGCTACATCTGTCCAAAATCACTTAGTGAACTCTATTTTACTGTACACCTGAACACAATTCTGAGTTGTAATTGTAAACTTCCGAAAGACATCCCCATTTTCTTCAGAAGTTCCAATTCCCAAATCCAGACTGAAGTCAATGTTTTTCTTTTTGTTTTTCATTTCTTTTTAGTCAATTACAGAACAGACTGCAATGTGCTGCAGGACACACACCGGGGTCATAATTGTTTTCAGCAGTAGTCACTCCAGCGTGTGGATCAAAGGTCCTGCAGAAGCTGCTGACTGCTGAAACAAGCGTCGTCGTGGTCTAATTTAACAGGGCTGCTGTGTTTTTCAGGGCGTTTCAGGCAACGCCACTGGTTCCTCACTCATTACACTTTTTACTCTCTTGTTGATCATCTTCCTGCTCCGGAGCAGATGAAACACAAAAGCCGCCCCCACACCCCCAACACAAAAGCCTGTGACAGTAATAAATAGCCTCCGTGATCCAGGTTTAGAAAGCTGTGAAATTGGATATTGAGATGCTCTCCGGAGCTGCGGGTCGGGAGTAGTTTCAGACTAGACTGTGGG
The DNA here is from genome assembly GCF_021292245.1 of Micropterus dolomieu. Lineage (NCBI taxonomy): Eukaryota > Metazoa > Chordata > Actinopteri > Centrarchiformes > Centrarchidae > Micropterus > Micropterus dolomieu. The sequence goes on from NC_060152.1 coordinate 5,551,532, forward strand.
AATCGTCTAATCCGATCACCGGGAATGTAAGACGGGCTAATCGCCTAACGGGCCCAGTCTCTTGTGCCCACGGGGCATTGGTGGTGGGGAATTGATGCCATGCTCGTTTTGAATGGGGATTTATCAAGTCTTTAGTTTCACAGACACTCATAAAAACACTTTTATGTCTTTCGTTTGTCAAAATGTTGGTACATTAGTTGAGCGATGAAATGTAATTGTGTAATATGTTCAGTGCATTAACTATAGTGCAACGGAGAAAACAGTTCCACAAACACAGTGTTATAATTATTTATTCTTGATACCATGTTATTTGATCAAATCGTGCTAGTTTTTGACTTTTACACACACTGACACAACTCTTCATAAAACCCATTGAAATGATTAAGAATCTATATTACAGAAAACAAAAAAAGTGAGACTGCATCTGTTTGAGGACATAAGGGCCTCATGTGAAGCTTTTCTGAATTCCCTATTTTCATTATTGTTATGAGATTTGACAAAACTTCAAGACAGACTGACACTTACACCCAACACATGGTGCAAACTAACACAAATCTCTGCAGACAAACTCACCTCAGGCGACTGAATTTTCTTACATATTCATAGATGCTGGCTAAGGCAAACAAATTATTCCATTTAAGTGAAGTAGCCGCTTGCACATGATGTTCTCATTTCTGGGACTTTATAAAGACACCAAGGTTTGTGCAAACAGTTTTCATCCCAGTGTGATGAAACCTGATGAAAGCTGTTTGCTGTAATGTTGGTGTCTATAAAGAGTCACAAAAAAATGAGAACGCAGTGTGCGGTTCCTTTACTTTAATGAACAATATAGATATTGGTCACTCATGTTGTTGACTGGTGATGTGATGCAGGGTTTCTTTATAACCTTACAGTTACAAACAAAAACAGCCTGTAACACAATATTTGTCTATTATTTAACTTCATTAATTTCTATAGGCAGTAATTTGTCTCATGTTTCCTGATAATGGAATTAGCATTAAAGCATTTCAGTCACACCAATACCAATATTTTGGATAGTATATACATACATATACAGTATCTTTCTTCAAAATGATATTTTTACATTCACCCAGTGAGTTTTTTTTCTTAAGACCTTATTGTTGGATCAAATACAGTATGTCACTGTTTTAAACATTTACAAAGATATTCACAGCTCCCTTAAATGTATGTATATTTTGAACATGAGATCTATTCAGGTTAGCAACTCTCAGGCTCAGTGGACTGAATCTCTGGGATGCACTACTGCAAAGGAATTGATTAACAAGAAGCATTATTGATGAATAAATAAAAGGTTACAAAGGAAATGAAGTCGTAGGGCAGGTTCAACAAACAGTTTTTATGGACAGTGGTCATGCAGGAAGCTGTATAGATTTGTGCTGGATTACATGGACTGATTGAGTATCAGGTGTTTCATAAAAGCCTACATATTCATATAGCTGTTGTCTGGCTCTTAGCGGATACTTTTAGTGTCTCCATGATGCTCTGTATTCTGTTTCTAGGCTTTTCCAAGAACATTTTGGTGAAAAACAATGCTAATCCTTTTTCAGTTTTTTCGAGGGGATTTTCAGGGTGCTGAAAAATGGCATAAAATATCAGTGAGTTAGGTCTAAAAATATTAGTATTGGCAATTTCCTCCAAAACTCCAAAATTGGTGGAGCTCTTACTCCGTCTCTCCTGCTCTGACCCGGCACGCCACCCGTCACTTCACCTTCCACAATGTCGTTTGATCTTTGCGACGCTGTCAACGCTGCGGATCAGCCTCACGACAGACCTTGTAGCCACAGCCACCCAGTGAGGTGGCCAACCATCTGTCACCGGGGCCCAGAGACCTTGGGCGGCAAAGGGCCCAACCCCCCTCCACCCCTCCACCTCTCCAACCCCTCCCAGGGCCCATTAGCTCTCCCTAATGCAGGCTCTGTAGCTCCAAGAGGATCCTAACTGGCACAAAATTCCCAAATGAGTTCTCTTTAGCATATACATAATTCATTTCTTGAAGTCACTTACGGGCACCTTTCACCCTTTTGGCAAATTCTTATGTCAGGTTTGTCTTGTTTGTATCACAGTTTAGGTGTGTAAATCGGATTGTAAACCTTATGGAGAGATTAATGTTGGTAGGAAGAAAAAAAATCTGTGTGAAATAACGACACAAAAAAAGGATGAGTCTGGATTTCAGAGTCATGCAATGTGATTTAAATAGCAAGCGAAAAGCCTGCAGAGCCTGGAAAAGTATACTAATGTAGTCAGATGAAGATAGATATTACAGGGGTAAATTTAGACCACCTCACATTCATAATACCTAATGCCCTTTAAATAGGCTTAAGAGGAGGACTAGAAATAGGCTCTGATAATTAATTATTTTCAGTAGATTTCTTCTTCTTGCTTTCGTTTCCACAGGCGTATTAATTCTTTCTCTGCAAATATGTGGCAGCCATGTCAAATCTACTAAATAATGCACTTGTTACAATACACCTTAATTTCTTGGAGAGAGGAATTCATGGGGTGTTCGCCGGTTAAATTGAATGCAGGCAGTAATGTTTTAGTTATATTTTTCTTAAAGTTTATTCTGCAAGTTGAACCATGAAGACAAATGTAAGGACAGCTGGGGGAAAGAAGTGAAAATTTAAATGTGTTCTCAGAAGTATTAGACCATGAACAGGACTCTTTTTTGACTATTTGTGAGTTTGTAGTGGAGATTAGAGTGGATCTTGGGGTCATCAAGTATAAATATCGTAACATACCAATAACAATATCAATCATGCATGTAAATATTCATGCATGATATTGCATGAGGTAATTTGGAAAATATAAACCATAAAAGAGTCACACCTTAAATTAGATCCCATGAATAATAAAGACATACAAACTAAAATAAGCAAACAATTATCAACATACAGGAGGAGCTCATGGTCACTGAAAATCCAAGGAAAATAAACCCTGCTGTGGTAAACAGTTGTATTTAAGGCTCTATCTCAAAACATGTCATAAATAGAAGTGACAAAGATATCTCTCTCTGCAAAACACACAAGACAAGCACACCCTTCTTCTCGTAAGCCGCATGAGAAACAAAGGCGTAGTGTGATAGCACAAATGGCACACCTCCTGGATCCTCTCCGCAAGCCACACGATGAAGAGCAGAGTAAATACATTACACTCGAGGACCTGTAAGCACAGACACAAAGGCTGCAGGAGCAGGCCGTGGCAGCGTGCTGACCATTACCAAACCGCTCATGTGAGAAGAGATTCTGCTCTAAGACCCCCGTCGTCTTGTTTTGGCAACAGAGGGCAGGGGGACCGAGTGCTGAGCCAGGACAATATGTTTTTTCAAATGCCCCTCGGCCAATATTTATTTAGCTACAAGCTGGCACGTCTGAGGAGCTCGGAGCAGCCAAGACCGGCACGCAACTGTGATTTTCAAGATGTTACAAACATCAGGCTTCAATATGATTCTGACCTTGCTAATGTCCAATAAATTACAAATAAGGTTTGTGTGCGATAACTGCTGTGATGCCACATTTGATGATGCACTATGAGCTGGCAGTCAAGGCCAAAAACAAATTGACAATTTAGCTATTTACGAGGAAAACAGATGGAATAAAATAGTTTTCTCAAATAAGAAATGTATTAGTTTTTTGTCCTGGCACAATTTGAAAGGGCAACACAGTAATGTTTCATAGTTGGCTGTAGATTGTACATGATGAAGAGTAAGGTGCAGGATAATAGTGGAGCTCTGCATACTGTAGACGGGTGGTAGAAGGAGAGCGAGAGAGAAAGCGCAAGAGGGAGAGGGAGAGGGAGAGAGGGCTCTTTATTTATTTCTTTTTAGCTTTTAAAACAGATGGTTCCTTATGTGCCGAGCGGAAGTGTCTGTTAACTCAGTTGGCTCACTATTGGTGGCTACCGGCCAATGACAACAACGGGATCGGGGAGTGTGAGCAACAGTGCAGTTTGCTTTCTTCAGATGCTCCGCGAACAGAAGGATGGCAGCCTGCAGATACTGTTGCACGGCCACCCAAGTCTGGCAGTGCCAGCAGCGGCACCCATAGCACCTCATGGCAGCACCCGCGCCGCCTCACTGCTGCAAGTGTGGGTTACAGGAAACACAGAGGCCGAAAGCACAGGGAGGAGTTCAAGTTGTGATGCTGAAAATCCATAGTTATTTTACAGGTTATGGATCAAAATAACACCTGGAGCAAAGCTTTTCTTAAAATATGGCATTAGTTTTGTATCGGTCCTGTGCAGGGATGGGAAAAGTAGGATACCCAAATTTTAAGTATCAAAATAAACTACTTTTGAGGAATCAATACCATAAATGGAATTTAACTGTATTTAAGACAGGGAGGTAGCTGCAAGGGATCAGTTATATTTTTCAATGATGACGCTAACATGAGAACTGTGCTATAAACGATAGTGAACGTTTTAGGAGTGCAGCATTGGCCTCCCTTACTTTGCGTCTGCCTTTCTCTGACTCATGTCTCTACTAGGCTACTGCCTCTGCATGCTCTTATCACTCACTCGAAATGCCTACAATTTCGTTCTGACAAGCAAAAGAGGGAGAACGACTTTGAGGCATGCATTCTCAATTATTGTGTCTACATAGTCTTGTTATTTGGGAACAATTCTCACAAAACACAAAACAGCCTCCATTCCACACTTAGACTTCACGAGACGTTGTCAGCTACAGCAAACACCAGCGGTGGATGGACTGGCAACCTGTTTAATGGTGTTGCAGCACAGCATTGTTAATGACAATAAGGTACACATGTGTATATTTAACAATTTACACCATCTCATGGCATTATAAAGTAATGTTGTAAAAGAATGCTTTTTTTTTTTCGTGCACAACCAACGAAAACTTAACATAGGCGGAAAGTAGCAATCTAACCTTAACTGTAAGGGCTGCTAATCAAGTCAACTCATTAGCTTGAACATTACGTAAATTGGTAAACAATTTAGCCTAGGCAATTTATGCTAAAAATCAATAAAAACCTGGAAACCTAAGCGTTTCTCACTTTGACCTTCTTCTTCAGGTCTGGATCAATTTTCAAAATACAGACATAAAAGATGAAACCATTTTCAACAACCCTATTAAATACAAATTACAAAATCTATTTTGTATTTTAAATATGTATTTGCAAGATATGGATGATGCGGTGGGGCAGTGGTTAGCACTGTTGGAGGTCATGGGTTCAAACCCTGGTTGCCCCGGCCTTTCTGTGTGGAGTTTGCATGTTGTCCTTGTGGTTTCTCTCCAGGTGCTCTGTCTTCCTCCCACTGTCCAAAGACATACAGTCTAGGTGAATGGGTGTCTCCAAAATTGTCCTTAGGTGTGAGTGGTTGTATGTTTATGTGTGGCCCTGTGATGGACTAGTGACCTGTCCAGGGTGTACCCCGCCTTTCGCCCGATGTGAGCTGGGATTGGCTCCAGCCCCCAGCGACCCTGTATGCAGGATAAGCGGTTGATGATGGATGTTTTTTTAAATATGTACCATAAATACTGTCCATCCCTGGTCCTGTGAAACTCCTAATACTACCAATAATACCCATAATATTCTCATCCCATGAGTATTCAGGAGAATCTTTTCCCTTGTTGATTATCTATGCTGCATCCTCAGTACTGCAGACATTTCTGTTTTGAAAGCTTTGGCTGTAGAAGAGAAGTGAATTTTTATAGTTTTTAGAGTACAACAAAATAACATTTTGATACAAATTATAGTGTCATCTTAGGTCACATCTGTCGTTTAGAGGAAAACTTTCCCAAAGTTAGGGTGACCCACAAAATGTGTTTTTATCATTGTTACTTGGAAGTTTGAGCTTCATTGTGCAGAATGATATGGTATAATACAGACTTTGATACTCAAATGCTGTTTTCACATTCATCTGCTAAACTTTACGCTTTAATTACTTGTTTAATGAAATGCATGTGGTTGATTGTTCTTACGTAGTTTGCATGATACTTTGGCAATATTGTTGTTATACATTTATGCCAATAAAGCTAATTTGAATTGAATTGAATTGCTCATGAGCTCACCTTAAACCTGAGATTAAAATGTTTGGAAGCCAATCAAGTTCCAATATTCAACTTAAGCAAGTGTGATGTAGAACCCTGAAGTCTCAAGCACTCATACACAGGTGAAGGACTTTTCAGTGAAGTCTCTTGTGTCCAATAGTTTAACTTTAATAAATAAAGAATAATTCCATATTCATAGATTTTGGAGGGAGGAGGAGGAATATATAATGATGCAATTTAACTTTTTATGTTGAAAAACCACATCAGACACAAATTATTATACAAAACAGAGTATTTTTATATGTCTTAAAACCTTTCTGGGGGGATCTTTCACAAACCTGTAGTTGCCACGCACAAAATTTAAAAAACGTTGACATCAATACATTTTTGTTTATCATAATTCTGTGTTTTGCAGAATTGTCGATATCAGTGTTCATGGTGACAGGGTTGAGTATTTCAGACTGTTTTCTGACTGTTACATTCAACCACCACAAAATTGCTTAATGTTTTAACAAATAGGAAGGTATTCAGTGTGCACATCCAGTAGCCTTATGTCGCTCTGAGTGTTTACATGTACACACACTGCTGTTTTGCAGCATTTTTATGCCTTAATTTTATCACTCTGATCTGCCTTTGAAAAGTGTTACACAAAAACAATTTACCTTGCCTCGTCTGACAGTCAGAATAATCTCATGCACTCTATATGTCTTCACACCAAGAAGTCCGGGAGTCGTAATCAGCCTATAGAAAATCTAATTAACCAGTTGATTAATCAGTATGCTAATTAAACTATATTGATACAGTTCTATGTATCTGGTTTGGGACCTGGCGAGGGATGAGATCAAATCAGAGCAGAAGGACAGTTGCTGTGCTAAAAAGATGCACTGAATGTCTGGCAATATGTTCCTCCACACTGAGGAAAAAACATACAGAAACACTTCTCTGTCTACCCATATGGCTGCGTTTGTAGTGCATCTGGCTCAGCATGCCGTATACAGTTACCAAACCTACATTTTCCAGTTGTATTCGCACCTCACAATGTCGCACGCAAAGTGAAAATTAAAGGCAGAAGGCTTGTGTTACGGGAATAATTAAACGCAGGCCAAGTGAAGTCACACTCCTCGTGGCAAATGTGCTCCAACCCTCAATTACTTACAGTGAACAAAGCAATTAAAAGGTCTGTCGTATGGAGTTACCTGGGACTAGATTGTAAGCTGTCTATAGTGAAACCCCCAGGGGCCTAAGCAGCTCAGCTAGCCAGGTCCACAGGTAGGTAATTACTATTGATCAACTGGCATTAGACCATGTGAAGCGACATTGTTATTTTTGCCAGCGCTCTATTTTAGGTGTTCACTTCAACAGCGGGGTTGTTTTATAGCTGATAGTCTGATAGAAACAAGGCAATGGAGGGATAGATGGCTAGATAGATAGATAGATAGATAGATAGATGGATAGATAGATGGATAGATAGATAGATAGATAGATAGATAGATAGATAGATAGATAGATAGATAGATAGATAGATAGATGGATAGATAGATAGATAGATGGATAGATGGATAGATGGATAGATAGATAGATAGATAGATAGATAGATGGATAGATAGATAGATAGATGGATAGATGGATAGATAGATAGATAGATAGATAGATGGATAGATAGATAGATAGATAGATAGATAGATAGATAGATAGATAGATAGATGGATAGATAGATAGATAGATGGATAGATGGATAGATAGATAGATAGATGGATAGATAGATAGATAGATAGATAGATGGATAGATAGATAGATAGATAGATAGATAGATGGATAGATAGATAGATAGATATATGGCTAGATAGATAGATAGATAGATAGATGGATAGATGGATAGATATATGGCTAGATAGATAGATAGATGGATAGATGGATAGATAGATAGATATATGGCTAGATAGATAGATAGATGGATAGATGGATAGATAGATAGATAGATATATGGCTAGATAGATAGATAGATAGATATATGGCTAGATAGATAGATAGATGGATAGATGGATAGATAGATAGATAGATATATGGCTAGATAGATAGATAGATAGATAGATGGATAGATAGATAGATAGATAGATAGATAGATAGATAGATAGATAGATAGATAGATATATGGATAGATAGATAGATAGATAGATAGATAGATAGATAGATAGATAGATGGATAGATGGATAGATAGATAGATAGATAGATAGATAGATAGATAGATAGATAGATAGATAGATAGATAGATGGATAGATAGATAGATAGATAGATAGATGGATAGATAGATGGATAGATAGATAGATAGATGGATAGATAGATAGATAGATAGATAGATAGATGGATAGATAGATAGATAGATAGATAAGCAAAGGGGTGGGGAGATGGCCCCCCTAGGTGGCACCCCTGGTTGAGTGTGAGACTAGAAATAATTTCTATGAGAAATCACACATACAGCACCCCCTGTTAAAACTGTGAGAATCTATCTGTAGACCGAAATAATGTTACTTTCTGATATATAGGAAGAAACTTACTGTATTTTTACTAAAGTATTTCACTGTGGAAACAGACAGAAGACAAGGGGGCTTGTTTTCTGCTGTTCCACTATCTATAGATATTGTGTTTGACTGCTTTCCAGCTATTACAGACCATAATCTGTGGGCTCAGAGGTACTTTGCATTTATAAAACTGATATCCGGCTTTTCAGATTTTCCTAGGCTTAGGGGTAAGGTCGGGGTTAGGACTAGATTTAGGTTTTGGGTGGAGAAAAGAGACCCGAACCCGAACCAGTAAAAGTCATTGAAAATGCCTTAATTCTGACAAAGACAAAACCTCACAAAGTCCTCAGTAAATGTGAGCAACACGAACAGCCTCCTCACAGAAAAAAGAGTCATTCTGAGTTATAGTGCTGCTAACACACAAAAAAATGTTGTGTTGTGATGAGCAAAATGCATTTCAAAAATATAAAATTTAAAGTTTTGCTTAAAAATGATTATATTTAGGAGTCTGCACTAAATATACAGGCGCTGGTCATATAATTAGAATATCATCAAAAAGTTCATTTATTTCAGTAATTCCATTCAAAAAGTGAAACTTGTATAATGTATACATTTATTCCACACATACTGATATATTTCAAGTGTTCATTCCTTTTAATTTTGATGATTATAACTGACAACTAATGAAAACCCCAAAATCAGTATCTCAGAAAATTAGAATATTGTGAAAAGGTTCAATATTGAAGACACCTGGTGCCACACTCTAATCAGCTAATTAACTCAAAACACCTGCAAAGGCCTTTAAATGGTCTCTCAGTCTCAGACTGCTGACTTCACAGCTGTCCAGCTGTCGCATTTCTTGTGTCAAGCCACTCTTGAACAAGACACAGCGTCAGAAGCGTCTCGCCTGGGCTAAAGACAAAAAGGACTGGACTGCTGCTGAGTGGTCCAAAGTTATGTTCTCTGATGAAAGTAAATTTTGCATTTCCTTTGGAAATCAAGTTCCCAGAGTCTGGAGGGAGAGAGGAGAGGCACAGAATCCACGTTGCTTGAAGTCCGGTGTAAAGTTTCCACAGTCAGTGATGGTTTGGGGTGCCATGTCATCTGCTGGTGTTGGTCCACTGTGTTTTCTGAGGTCCAAGGTCAACGCAGCCGTCTACCAGGAAGTTTTAGAGCACTTCATGCTTCCTGCTGCTGACCAACTTTATGGAGATGCAGATTTCATTTTCCAACAGGACTTGGCACCTGCACACAGTGCCAA
>NC_060152.1:5561441-5604058 GCF_021292245.1 Micropterus dolomieu
CACACACACACACACAATTATCCAGGCTTGCCCAGTCCGCCCCTCCTCCCTGGGAAAGGGTGAGTGGACAGCAGGCCGTCACTGTTAGCGTTACATACCACTCAGAGCATGCTCAGATAAGACAAGCAGAGGAGCCGAGTCCTTTAAAAGACCACATCCAGATCCTGACTCAGCTGCTGACAAGTCAGTTAAAAATATAAAATAACTTTTTTTTAACGCAAGGCGCCACATAACTGATTTATTTTCTTTGCTTTTCAGTTGTAAATCTGCTCACACTAGACGCGCTGCCATTTATGCTTGCTTGTCTGTTCCACAATACTGTTGCCGTTTTTACTGAACCTTTTGATGCAATTGTAAAATCAGGCCCGTAAATGTCCACATGTAATCCATGCAAAAAGTTGCAGCCAGGGCAACTGGTGTTATTGCAACATTGTATTTACAGTACAGCTGTATTGTATTGCCAATTACAGTAAACAATGTTTCAGTGTCACTTTACACATTAATGCTGATTGTGGATAAGTGGATGAAGACTATACTGTGTCAATCAGACAAAGTATTTATACCATCCTTTCAAACAGGTAAATCTACCATTGAGTATAATCTGCACATCATGTCAGGAAAGGGCAGTGCTTCCTTGATGAGATTATTTCAGCCTCCAGAGCAGCTTGTCCTGTTAACTACAGTCTGCAGGGAACTGATTGGGTTACTAAGCGAATATGGGAGTGTTGACCAGAGTGGTATGCTGATAAAGGAGGGGAGACATGTGTTCACTTGTTCACTAATTTAAGACATTCTCTAATTGTGCCTCACTAATGGGCTGTAGGGCTACTATTAGGTGCTGTGAGATAGATTATCTATGAACAGACCGGAGACACTGACACACACCCAGTGGTGGAAGGTAACTAAGTATATTTACTACAGTACAAATTTGAGATACTTTACTTGATTATTCTCTACTTACACTACAATTCAGAGGGAGATATTGTTCGTTTTACCCCCATTACATTCGTCTGACAGCTTTAGTTACTTTACAAAGATACAAAACAAGAAAAATGAAACATTAAAAGACTTTTTAACACATTTTCCTAATAATTATAAACATAGTTTTTCTTAAGTAACATTTTCAATGCAGGACTTTTACTTGTAACAGTATCATGAGTATTTTTACAACTTCCGCCATCACTGTACACAACCACCTGCACATAATTGTTGTCAGGACAAAGATACAAATTCCTACCCCGTCTCTTGCATAAAAGATAAAAGTTAGACGTATAATCCTCCACCCCCCACCCCCATCCACCACCACAAACCTTCCTACTCTTACTTTCCACACTGTACCCTGCGTTTGCATTGAATGATGGTATTGGGTGTAAATTGTGTGAAATAAAAGAATGTAATCTGCTGCTCTTGTTCACAAGGGTCAATGCAGACACCGGCCAAAATGAGTCCTGCAGATTGTAAACACCAACAAGCCATCTACAATCCCCATGTTTTTCAGAGCTCTAAGCCAGCCAAGCCAGTCTGCTAATAAAAGCCAGTCTGCTACTAGAAGCATAACACAGTAACCAGGTCGAGCAGGCCAGGCTTATAACATAGATATTCTTGATTCCCTGAATTATTTGTCTTCATTTTAACAGTTAAAGTGACTCTAGAAGGACTTAGAGACTCTTATTTTGTGGACTCTATTATTTTCTTTGATCATAAATGAACGAAAAAGGTGATGTCAGAGTGAATAATGGGGTGGTAATGAAGTGGCCATTCAGTCTGAATATCAGACTCTTAAATCAGTCTCTCTGGTGAAACAGCAGAGTGGAGCTCTGAGGGTTTATCAGAGTCCAGGGTCTTGCACAGGAGGGTCAGGAGGTCACAGTGGGAGGCCTGAGGGTTCAGGGACAGGCTGTCTGTCTGTGAGCTAATCCTCTAGCACACGCACACACACACCCTTAGACCTGACCTCTCTACCACCAACAACCTCACAGACTGAACCAGGAAGCCAAGTGTGTGTTTATATCTGCGTGTCCACATTTGCATAAATCTGTCCTTTCCTATGCCTGTGTGAGCGTGGCAATGTCTGCCATCCATCCTCATGCCAGTTGCCAGTCTGCAGGCGGCTGCTGAACGGCTACGGACAGGGAGGCAGAGCATGGGTCAAAGGTCACAGAGAAACAGAAGTCCATGGTGACATCTCTCTATCACCACTCCATTATCATCATCATCATCATCAGGGCAGTGCAGAGGAATTGTCAGCAAAGTAATGACAGAGCTATCAACACTAAAAACGTACTTGTTCATGGTACACAAAAGTGAATACACATTCCAGCTCACTAAAGTTGTACAGTACTTGTTAATAGGATCTATTCCTTGTTAGGTTTGGTCTTTTCATGAGAATAGTCGACAATAAGAAGACTATAGAATATCACCAGACTCCATTTCGACACAGCTGCTTTTCTGCTGCCAAAAACTGACCTTTTGTGCAAACATGGCAGAAAATCACCACAAACTGTAAGTTCAAGTGTTCAACTGTGACTGAACTTCATTTGAATTTTTAAAACAATACAGGACTTTGTGGCCTCCCCAAATGGCCGAATTTCTGGCTGAATTTCTGTCAGATCAGTTGACGATTGATGTGCAGTTTGAAAATCAACAATCTGTTGCTTGGAAAAACGGTTGAAAGTGTGGCTGGTCCGAGATTTTGGCCTGCTGTCTTGCTGTTTGAGCAGTTCCATGGTCTGACTTCCTAGATGGCTGAAATTATCTAATACATATAAAAATATTACATAACCGATATCAACTGTAATGAGCTTGTTTAAATATTACTAGTAGTATTTGACATCTTGTGACTAAACCTGTAGTCTTGACTGAGACTGTGCCGCGATGTAAATCTGAACTTTGCCGCAGAACAGACAGATCAGATTGTCTATGTCTTCCAGCTCTGGCTCTAAATGTTTTCTCCTTCTTTTCTGTTCATAATAGAATTGCATAAAGCTGTATTTCTCTTTTTTTGCCAGCATTGTTTAAATAAACTTCATTGGAACTATCTAAAGTTCAATGTGAACCTTGCAGAGAGGCATATTTAAACGTGTTAATACAACGTGCAAGATTTACGCATAGGCTAGAGTTATTCATTTTAGGATGCACATTAAGTAATTTAAAGGCATCACTTACTAATCTGAGGGATTGATTTATCACTCCTCTTACTCTTACCATATCTATATCTTTGGAAGTGAAGCTGGAGAAATCAATCACGCATGTTTTAAAATCTGATAATACATGATTCTTATGTACATCATTGATTTTCATTCAGCTCGGAGAGACGACGATTGTATCGGCTGACTAAATAGACACAATTTATATTTGTGTCGGGAGTTGGGCTGCAGGGATGTGTGACAGTGTGCATGTGTCATCAGACAGACTGAGTCACAGTGTCTGTGCGTGTGTGTGTGTGCGTGTGTGTGTGTGTGGGCAACAATTCAGAGGTGATACTGTGTATGTTCAGTCTTCCGTAGATTTTAGCAGCAGTGTCCACTGGGCATCACTCAGTCTTTAGCAGTTGGTGTGTTTCTCTGGAGGATTGGAGACAAAGTGTGTGTACATGCATGTACAGTAGATTTTGTTCAGAGTGTGCACATGCATATCCCACCAGACTGTGAGGATTTTTATCTTTTTATTAGCCTTTAGTTAGACACCACTCTCTGACTGATTTCCGACATTATTTTCTTCTGCATTGATTCTGACATTATGACATACCTCGTGTTAACTGTTACTTCTTCAACTTCCAGACTGTCGTTGGGAAGAATAGGGGAGAAGTTTAATTTCTGCTCCAGGCCCAAGGTTGTTGCTAACTTTGGAGTTAACCCCTTTACTTCACTCAGCAGTTGGCAAGTAAATGTGTAAAAACAACAGTTAAATGCCCTTTCTTATTATTGCAAGTTCACCTTCTTTGCATCTATGTGTATTTTTTGTCTTTGTGTACTTATAAATACAACACACAGACACACACACAGACAAAAAATCCAGGTCCACTCTCCTGGGACTGCAGCACTTCTTAGCAGCTGTTTGGTGTTTATGTGACACCTTTTCAGAGGTGATAATGCTAGAGAGCCGTTTAACAGCCAAACACACCGGTGAGCCCTCCCCGCTGCCAGGAGACAGTAATGGATGGCTGGACAGTGACTCAAGGGGTTGGAGGGGGTGTGAGCAGTGCCGAAGAAGGGCGAGGGAAGAAGTTGTTATGAAGGGGTGTTTCTTATCCCGGTCCCATGGTGGCTCCCCTGCTGCGCTGGATGAAAGCCCCCCGACCAGCCGTCGTCGCGGTAACTAATTTGCTGAGATTTTCTGCTCGACTGGAGGCACGAGGAAGAGGCTCCCCACCCGCCCAAACCCCTCAACTTCCCCTCATCTCTCCCTCAACACTCAGAATCTTTCCATCTCTGCTCCTCTGACCAGTTAGCATAAATGCCTTTATAGTAAAAAGATTTTCGTAAAGATAAATATCTGTTCTGTCTATCAGTATGAACAGTTCATTAATCTGTGCTCTTTCCTTATTGACATTGTGTCACATTAACCAGTTCCTCCAGGATTTCGCAATCTTTTTTGCCAACCTGAAGCATTGTGGTCCAACATAAAGGAAATCGTGATTGAGACTGAGTGCCAGAGAGACATGGAGGAGATCAGACGAGACAGATCACTGACACAGGTTGTTGCATCTCGGTCAATTGCAAGTGCTGACATAATCAAAGTAAGCTGGTTTAAATGTGCATGGTTAGGGTTAGGGTTAGGTCCGTGAAAACCTGGAGGGACTGCTTGATGAATATAATTCTAAAGTTAACAAAACACATCCTCCTTTGTAGTTTTCATCAAAACATCTCAACTTTCATCGCAGTTTTATAGAAACAAAATCAGACATTTCATACCTCAAAAATCACAGAAGAGGCCTGCGAAATCTGGAAAAGTGAAAATATTTACTGCCATTGGAGGTAAAAGTTCATGTCAGCTTCCTAGTGAAAATTTTAGATAATTGATCAATGATATTTTATCATAATCAGGTTTTTTTTGCTAGATTTTACATTGTTTGTTTTACTGACTTTGGAACTATTTTGATTTGATTTATTGTTTATTTGACAAGGGACAATGTAAACTGATCAATGTTCAAAACAAATGTAAATGTACACAAGTTAGCCACAGGCTAGTTTTCATCGGCAGTCCCTTTGCCTGATGTAATTAGGGTTCCATAAGCAATCAATTAAACAAAATGAGCAGATAAGATCAAGAAGTAGTTATATCTATATCTAATTTTCTCTCCCTACAAATAATAAACAAATAACAACTAAATTCCAGTAAGTACAGAGGATCAGCAAAGTGACTACAATTCATTGAGTAAAGGATGTGAACCAAACTTCATGGCAATCCATCCTATAGTTGTTGAGACATCTCACTCAGAACTACAAATATCAATCTCATGGTGGCGCTGGATAAAAAGTCACAGGAAGTCTTTAGTATTAATTGTCTATGAACCACATGAATGTCTGTACAAAGTTTCATACAAGGTACAAGGTATCTTTAGTTATTGAAATGTTTAAATCTGAACCACAGTGGTGGACAGACATTGCCATGAGCTATGCTGATAGCATGGCTAAAATGTACATACAACTCATGTACATGCAACTCAACCTTTCTCTCTCTCTCCCTGTTGTGTCTCAGCCACGTCATCTTGATAATATTCCCTCTGTGGCACCCTTTAGGGTTCAAACAGGTCATTGGCAAGAAGCCATAATCCTCTTCTTGAACTCTGACCCGCAATAGCCATTTTAATGGGGTCAAATACTGAAAGCGGATCACATCACATCCTGACCAGCGGCGAAAAACTCTGACGTATCGGCTGCTGGAGGTGAGAGGACGTGCGCTCTTTATGCTTCTCTCACTTTAGGGAATTCAGCAATTATGTACCTGGAGTGGATAAACATGAGGATTAAACGGAGGAGGATCGATAATATTGATGGGGACAGAGCAAGAGAGGTGATCACTCATCGTTAGTTCATGTACTGTATGAAAACCCCAAGTGAGGCAACATCTGCATGTATGTATTGATTATTGAGAAATGCATGGGAACTGTGTGAAAGCTGCAAAAAAAATAGCCCTGCAAAGTGGCTTACAATGTCGTGTTTGCATGTGCACAAGCCTCTACGTGTGTATGTGCATGTGCCTGTGTTTAACTGTGTGTGTGTGTGCATTATGGTGTAACTAAGCTCAGATAATTCCAGGCAATAACAACACTTGGACAACAATAGACCTTTCTTGGAGCAGTTTGGCTCTCCTCCAGTTTCCTCTGTGTTATTTTAGCAGTGATGCTAATCCCACTTCTAGCAGCGTTCAGTCCATCCAGCAGCTGAGACGAACTGAGGCCATGAGACCGCAAGATTACAGCTTATAGAATGTTTTTTCCTACCCCACATGAGTGTGTGTGAGAGAGTGTAACAGAAGGTGAGAGTTTGTGGATTTGGATGTTTACAATTCTTTATGTTGTTCTTACATACATAAGAACATTTATTTTTAATCTGTCCAGTACTCTACTCAGTTCGACTTTACTTTGCAAACATCTAACTCGGGCTCACCTTGGTCTCGGCCACTACAGGACTTTTATTTAAAATCTTTGTGATTATTATTAAAATTTGGCTAGTTTATTGATCCTTTATCTACACACCCCATGACGCACCCACACCGGTGTTCACTGTCTGATTTGACGGACTTACATGTGAAGGCAAGACAATTTACACCTTAAAAAAAAACATTTCAATAAAGTTACAACAGGGACAAAGTAAACTGAAAAGTGTTTGTGTTGTTGACCAGTAGAAAATCAGGAAAGACCAAAACAGAGGAGGTATCATAGCTAATTAGCTGTGTTGCTCAATCCACTTTTATTTGGCTAACCTTCTATGTCAGCCTAAACTGGTCAACAAAAGTGGAATAGTTTGCAAACACTTAGCCTGTGAGACAGGAGTCGATGGTTAAATGTGCCTTTTCAATAAACTTGAACTTATTGTCCAGTTAGCGACCTGAGCCAATGCAAGTTACAGTAGTTGCCATGTATCCCAGTGAGTAGTCACTATGTTTCTAGCACTATGTATTTCGCAAAAATGCATGAATGAAAATTACTGTGTCACTTTCTGATGTGACCGGGGCTTTACTTTTTATATGTAGGGTTTTGTAATCTCACTTCTCCACCCAACTCCAACCGAGCAGAGGTCTAGTGAAATATAGACATAGTAAGAACCTGGTCCTGACTCTGAACTCAGCTGAACGATTTCAGTTAGACTTGACAACTCAGCGAACAAATTTAAACAATGTCTGTATTAACAGCATGGCTGATAACTGAAAGAGCTAAAATAATTGGAGAAAGTCTGTGTAAACAACTGTGTTTTCCAAAAATGCAGGGGTGGGGGTGATGAGGAGGGTTGAGGGAGGGTGCTCTGGGTCTTGTGAATAAAGGTTAAAGTCAGTTCTACTAACAGGGGCTCTTTGCACATGCGGCGCCTTTGCCTCCCCTTCGCTGCGCCGGCTGTTAGCACCCTGCATCCCTCTGCTCTTCAGATCCAGCTTGCACCCCTCCAATTTTCCCCACCAACACGCAACCACACACACACATACACACAGATACATACATGAGACACATATACACAGAGATTAATTGACACAAAACCAAAAACCAAATCTGGGTGGAACGGGTGTGATCACTTTAATCCACAGGAATACAAATAATTACATGAAGCAACTATTGGAAAACTTTATACATCGATATCCAGGAATGCTATCAACTTAGTAAAAACAATGTGGTCATATATTTAACTATTATAACACATTTAGGAAACTAAAAGGGTGAGTGTGGAAAAGATTTCACGTTCGTGAGTTCAGCTCTTGATGTTTGTTTTAAAGGACAAACAACCTGAGGTGATACACCATAAAATCTTGAAAAGCATACAAATGAATTTAATTTGTATCTCTAAATACAGACATCATAATCAGATAAAAAATTATTTCATTGTTACGGATTTTTTGTGAATGCATTTTTCTCAATCAAGGATTTTAGGCCTGGTAAACACAGCAAACAGCCATTTCAAAAAGCAAAGATGCACATGTAATTTTCAAACCTTGAAAGTGCAAAGAAAGTAGTGACATGGTTATAAGAAATACTTTCTACAACTTTAAAAAACAAAATAAAATAAAAACTTTGTACAATGACCTTGACTTTTACTCAGCCTCAGTGTGAAAGTTCCTGTGAGCAGATCTCCTTCTCTCTCCTTGTCAAAGTGAAAATCTGTGGAGCTAAAGTGTGGAGTTCTGAAGTTGAGGTCAAACTAATAGAAGGACACGGAGGTGAAGTCCACAGTCTAACATGCAGAGATGACTCCCTCTCACTCTGGCCATATTTAGAGATGTGACTCTTGGCACATCTCAGAAACAGCCTCCCTGGGGGGTCAAGAGGGTCAATCTGGTCTGCAGAATCACAACACAATTACAGCACTCCTTCTTAAAGAGATGTACAAGGAGGCTGAAGCACAGGGTAGAGGGGTGTATTTCTAAAATCCCACTGTTAGCTTTTAGCACCACCCCCTGCCGCTAAAATCTTATGGCTGTCCGTGCTATGCTGCAAAAAGGGTTTGGGTGTTGCGGTAAGCGTGTTATTAGCCTCTCACTGTCTATGTCTGTCACGCTCTCTCAGGACGCACAGCAGAGAGCCTGTAGATGTGCATTAATCTGCCTTTTTTTAACCACCGAGCTCCTCAATTATTCAGAAGCAGTGTGGAGTCAAACATTCCCATTTAAAGATCTAACACTTGTTTGACCAGCTGAATGTCCGATAGTCCGATGTAGAGACAGACAGGGCAGATGGCTGGGTGGGGGGTGAGGAAGATGGACATCCTTTTAGTGTGTTTAAATACATTTTTGCAAGAGTATTAGTTTTCGAATAAAATAAAGACTTTATTACATAAATATCATTCTGCTTTCTGATGGAATAAAGCCTACACCACATTTAAAAGTCACATGACTTACCACCTCGTCTTGTGTCGCCACAGCACAAAAAAACTGTTTCCATACAAGAGGAGTCATATTCAACGATTCTGCAGAACCCTGTACTAAGTCTAATGTTGATTGTAAGTCGCAAGGTGATTTTCGCAATGTATTGAGATCAATGGCTGCCTGGAAGGCCCAACATTGGTCTAAAATCTTGTGCTGTTAGTAAAAAGTTGACAGTGTAACATAGACCGTCGAAAAGAAAGTGAGATTGTCTCATCTCTTAATGATAAAAATGTCTACTCTCAAACCTCCATCTCACAATATCACTGTGTTTGTGGCTCATCAGTCCCCTGATCCATCACATCCTTGTCCTCCTCCTCAGCCCCCTCTTTCTTTTCATTTGACCTATCCTTCACCAAGGCCCAGAGTAATCCCATTGAGTTTGAGCAAAACAGAGTTTAAGGGGGAAAGTGGGGTGAGGAGGGAGGGAGGTTAAGGAAGCCCACTCTATAATCCACAAGTCACAAACTTGATCCTGCAGCTACAGCTGTGTGGCTTACAATCTTTAATGGCAAAAAAGAAACTCTGGATGCAAATAGAACAAATACATAAATGTCAACTTTAGGAATTCATTAACATAACACTCAGTCTTGAAATGTTGGCTCACTCACTAATATAGACAGCCTATAGTAACACAGGTGGTTTCATTGTTTTACAGTAACACTTTGATCTCTTTAACAATTTCAGCAGGCAATCAGATAAGAAACAGCCCTGCATTAAAACCCCACCAACACAGCCCCTTGGTGGGGGTGCGTTGCTTCAGGTACCGATGAGACTGGAAACACAATGCAGGGAGTCCAGTTTAAGTAACAGATCCTAAAATTGAATTTGATTTGATGTCGGATTGTCATGTTTTACCATCCAACAAGCACTTTGGTTGAAGCATGCTGACATCATTATGCTTTAACTTTACTTGACTTTACGTTTGCAAATTACTGTCCCTGGAAGGAAACATCAATTCACCAAAAACAGAAACAAAATACCACACTGAACGCACCCTGATCTGCTTTTAAGAAATGTTGCTAAATGGGTAGAGTAAGGGTGGACGGGGGTCTGGGGAGGGGGAGAGAGTGCGGGGAGTGGAGATGTCGGTCCTGCATTTGAACTTAACCTGGCTGTGGCCCGGGACTGACGCAGCAATTAGCACCAGGGATCAGCATCAAAGGGAACGGCGCAGTGTGAAGCTGGTCTAATTAGTCATATGAACGGAGGCAACAGACCGACCGGTGCATGCCTCAAGTTCTGGAGGCGCAAGAGGGTGTGTGTGTGTGTGTGTGTGTGTGTGTGCTGAGGGCTGATTCACTACAGTCAACAGCAGGTGAACAAGAGTCCATCTTGGCGAAGACATGCTTCAGATCAAAGCTTTGTTATGTCAGCTAATGTGTGATCTGATATGATCTGTTTCTGAAATAAAAGGAAAACACCCCCACTGCTTCTCCGCACGTCTATTGTTTTATTGTCATACATCAATCTTGTAGCTGCTAGCTCCCATTAACAATAAGAATGCATATCAAAACTATTTTAAAGTTTGAGTTATGTAGCAATGATATGTAAAACATCCTTACTTTGTGGTAAATTTTAGAGCATGTCCAAGGTCTGTTCCTATTCTATAGGAGCTTATGGAAAACAATCTCCAAAGTCAATAAATCTGAAAACAAAATGTGAACAGAAAAACTAATTGTTTCCAAGATGATGGCTGCTCAGACAGAAATGTTTTTGCTTCATAGTAGTAACAGTCCGTCCTCTGCTTTTCTCCGTTAAAAATATTCCATCCTTCCCATTGTTGGTAGGCTTTTAAAGTGAAAAATTGACATGCTCACAGTGACAATGGTAACATGCAGATGTTTAGTAGGTACAATGTTTATAATGTTCTTCACCTGGTGTATATTTTATTTGTAATTTACATCACACCAACAAGAAGTTAAGAGTGGTTTTGGTGCGGTTGTAAAAAAAACAACATTGGTCAAAAAAGAACTGTACCAACGTGTTACAGTCTGAGTTACCTACAGGTGCTGGTCAACTAATTAGAATATCAGCAAAAAGTTGATTTATTTCAGTAATTCCATTCAAAAAGTGAAACTTGGATATTATATTCATTCATTACACACAGACTGATATATTTCAAATGTTTATTTAATTTAATTGTGATGATTAAAACTGACAACTAATGAAAATCCCAAATTCAGTATCTCCAAAAATTAGAATACTACTTAAGACCAATACAAAAGGATTTTTAGAAATGATGGCCAACTGAAAAGTATGAACATGAAAAGTATGAGCATGTACAGCACTCAATACAGTTAATCCTTTTGCCTGAATTACTGCAGCAATGCGGCGTGGCATGGAGTCAATCGGTCTGTGGCACTGCTTAGGTGTTATGAGAGCCCAGGTTGCTCTGATAGTGGCCTCCAGCTCTTCTGCATTGTTGGGTCTGGCGTATCGCATCTTCCTCTTCACAATACCCCATAGATTTTCTATAGGGTTAAGGTCAGGCGAGTTTGCTGGCCAATTAAGAACAGGGATACCATGGGCCTTAAACCAGGTACTGGTAGCTTTGGCACTGTGTGCAGGTGCCAAGTCCTGTTGGAAAATGAAATCTGCATCTCCATAAAGTTGATCAGCAGCAGGAAGCATGAAGTGCTCTAAAACTTCCTGGTAGACTGCTGCGTTGACCTTGGACCAGAAAACACAGTGGACCAACACCAGCAGATGACATGGCACCCCAAACCATCAATGATTGTGGAAACTTTACACTGGACTTCAAGCATCGTGGATTCTGTGCCTCTCCTCTCTCCCTCCAGACTCTGGGACCTTGATTTCCAAAGGAAATGCAAAATTTACTTTCATCAGAGAACATAACTTTAGACCACTCAGCAGCAGTCCAGTCCTTTTTGTCTTTAGCCCAGGCGAGATGCTTCTGATGCTGTGTCTTGTTCAAGAGTGGCTTGACACAAGGAATGCGACAGCTGAAACCCATGTCTTGCATACGTCTGTGCGTGGTGGTTGTTGAAGCACTGACTCCAGCTGCAGTCCATTCTTTGTGAATGTCCCCCACATTTTTTAATGGGTTTTGTTTCACAATCCTCTCCAGGGTGCGGTTATCCCTACTGCTTGTACACTTTTTTCTACCACATCTTTTCCTTCCCTTCGCCTCTCTATTAATGTGCTTGGACACACAGCTCTGTGAACAGTCAGCCTCTTTAGCAATGACCTTTTGTGTCTTGCCCTCCTAGTGCAAGGTGTCAATGGTCATCTTTTGGACAGCTGTGAAGTCAGCAGTCTTCCCCATGATTGTGTAGCCGACAGAACTAGACTGAGAGACCATTTAAAGGCCTTTGCAGGTGTTTTGAGTTAATTAGCTGATCAGAGTGTGGCACCAGGTGTCTTCAATATTGAACCTTTTCACAATATTCTAATTTTCTGAGATACTGATTTTGGGGTTTTCATTAGTTGTCAGTTATAATCATCAAAATTAAAAGGAATGAACACTTGAAATATATCAGTCTGTGTGGAATGAATGTATACATTATACAAGTTTCACTTTTTGAATGGAATTACTGAAATAAATCAACTTTTTGATGATATTCTAATTATATGACCAGCGCCTGTATAACACTAAATCTTTCACTTCCTGCTTGGCAGTTTGGACCCATGACCAGCCAACCCATTCTCACTCCTAAGTCACATACTGTATGCACACTTGGGTAAGACCCCTTGGTGTCACTTTTTAACACGCTGGGTGCCCCTTTAGCATAATTTTCATTAAATCAACGCTACAAGCATTATATATCAGGTCAATATCACATGATGTAGTGTAAAGAGCAACAAAGTCGTCGCAGGGAGGTGGTCAGGGAGGATGGTCAAGACACCGGACTTTAAGACGAGTGTTCATTTATCCGTGTGAAACCAATAGTAAATGTTAGCATCTTTTAAACTTAATTAAAGCTGCGTAACATATGTTATTTACGTTACTAACTAAATTTCCTTAACTTACGTAACTAACCCACTTATATTAACCCAAAACCATGATCTTTTCCCAAACCTGGTTAAGTAGTTTTGGTGCCTAAACCTAATCAGTCTCATTTGTACTCGGTCTTGTCTCGGTCTCGGACATTGAGGACTCGGGATTTTCTTTCAAGAACAGTCAAGACCTTAACTTTGGGAATATCAGTAAATTTCTTTTGCATTGTCTGATTTATTTGTTAACATCCTAACTATGATCGGATGTACAACGTACTGCTTTGAATGCAACCAATAACCCTAATTAAAAATGTCTTGTTACCGTTAACGACTGTCACCCCTCCCCGCGATGGTCAGCATGGAAAAGGAGTGTTGAATATGTGGGTGTTTTAATGGAAATGTGGATCTTTCAGATCAATTTGAGAAGTACCCATGATCACGTTTCACATTTTATTGTGTGTAATAGATTGTGGGGAACTGGTCTTGGTCTAAATGGAGCGCACCATTAGCACTTTCTGTACAACATTTTGTGCCACTTGACACAGTTAATATTGAGATATTTGAAAGATATGTGAAAACAATTGGTGCTACAGCACAAATCAGCAAATCACCAAAGTCAAATTCTTTCTCTGGGAAAGACAACCATGAATATTTGACAATCCATCCAATAGCTGCTGAAATTTCAGTCAGGGCAAAGTGGTGGACTGACCAACGACAGCTTGTTTTAACTTGTTTTAAAGAGCAGCCATTAAACTGTGATTATGACTGGAGTCATAAATCTGTCTTCTCAGATAACACCCCTCTGTGGCCCCATCAGCCCTGCAGGTGAAAGCTGACATGTAATATGCAGAAGTATCTGTGATAATGGGGATTTACATTGACAAAACAAACCTATGCACATATATTAAATGTATTCCTGTAGGCAAATAGTCGCCTGCTGCCTGCTCTGTAATCTGGTAAAAAATCGTCAGGGAGGTGAAAAGGTCGGGTCACAACAACAGCCATTTCATTACTGTGGCTCAAATGTCCCAGGATTCAATTCAATCATGGGGCGATTATTTTTCCTCAGATTCCACTCTGCGGGGAATTGGTCGTTTGTTGCTGACCTTTTCACGCTGCAGCCATTTATCCCGAGGAATAATTGTTCAGATGGTTTCGTTGTCATATCCCTGAGTGCTGCAGCTTGTAGGCTCTCCGTGTGGTGAGGCGTTACCTATCCTATTATCTCGTACTGCTGAGAAATACTGATGTGAGGCAGGAAGAGCAAAATGCATGGCTATTGTAACAAAACGTTTAATCCACTCAGATTGAAAGTAGTTCAGTTTTTATTTAAACATTTGAAGAGCAAATAGTGACAGGAGAGATTGTTTCAGTTGTTTCCTATAGATATGTTTTTTTCCAACGCTTACATGACCTGTTGAAAGAGACACATTTTTACAGGTAGTAGATTGATTTCATCCCCATCAGTCAGGGCAAATGACACACTGCAAAATCTGTCTAAACAAATGCGTCGTTTATCACTTATAATGAGCCAGCATGAAATTATTTCACCTACTATGAATGTAAGTAAATCTTTTTCAGGAATTTCTTTGATACACGAGGCATTATCTATAGGAATATATATATATATAGGAGCAAGTTGGTAATCTTAATTGATGTACAGTAAGAGAAAAATGACTTGACGTAACACAGGACCAAAGATTGACATTTTTTAAAGCACGCAGTCAAGTGAGTGACAAAGGAAAAGTCTAAATGAGGAGATTGAAGCTCATAAGACCATAAGGATAAATGCTGGAATGGTCAAAAAAAGTTAACCAGTAAAATATTAAAGGCCCAATCAGTATTTTTTGCTTATAAGTTACAAGTATATTCTATTCATATATTTAACTTTAAAGTTTGAATTAATAATGAAACAGCAGCATTTCTGTGTGTTTCTAAACCAATCTTCTGATTTAAAATGTATGTTTACAGAAAGTTAATCATCGCCCACTTAAAGCTGGCGATGAGCCTCCTGTTTACTAAAGTAAACATACCTTTAAAGCATCAGGAAACATTAATGTAGTGTAAAAGGAACTGTCAATTAGTTTGGGAGTGATAGGCTCTCATCCTGCTTTGAATTTTGGTTAGAGTTAGAGTTAATATATATTCAAAACAGATTACTCTCCATTAAAAGTAGCCTAAATTTATTTTGATTTTGTGCTATTAATATTTTTTTTGGGCCATTTCTGTGCTTTATTGGATAGCTGGTAAACAAAGGGATAGAGTTTTACGATATGCATCTCATCCACTCGTCCAATCAGAACACCCAACTGTCATCTTTAAGAGCCAAAACATGTTTAAATGAAAGTTTCGATAGTCTTACAAAAATGAAATGAGGGGAAATTATCTTTATTATTTAAGATAAGGATTTTGATACGTTAAATATTTACATTAAGTCAAGTTTATTGGCAAATACACTAAGTGATTATTTATAGTAACATAAGGTTTTTGTACATCATGCAGAGACAAGATGAGAAAACCAGTTGAATGTGCTGATATGGGGCATTCACATAGTATCATTGACGTCTGTAGAAAACATTTCTTTCAAAGATTTCTTTTTAATTAATTAAATTAAAATAGACTGTATTATAGTTTAATTTCTTTCATTTCTCTAATAAAATGTGTGTGGAGATACTAAATCAACATTTTTTACAACCTTCAACTGTTTTATAATGTTTTGAATGATTATCACAATAGATATGTAAATCTTTATTGGCACCTGTGTACATTTTCATGTATTTTAGGTTCCTGGCAGTCAGATAAGTCCGACTTATCTGACTGCTATATAGCTGAGTTTGTAGTGAAAAAAAGGAGAATTCAAAATGTGCTTAACAAAGGCCAAAATGAAGGCATAGAAAGACTCCAAACATTTACCAAAATTAACCTCCCGAAGGTTAAATGTTGTCAGAACTGTGGTTGACTCAAAAACATGGGCCAACTTATCCAGTTGTTAGAAGTTGTTTTCACTAACTTTCACTAACTATTCTCAATCTCACCCATGTTTTTGAGTCAGTTGGCAATGAACTATTAATGAGTAGTCAACTATTACTACTCAGCTTCCTGGTTTTATCTGTGACTCATACTGTATTCAGCTGTAAAAGGCACCAACACTAACCACCATCTGCTTTTCGCCCCAATTCCCTTTCAGGCTGGCTGTTTCTTTAAGGCTGCACCGGCCCCTCAAAGTGTGAATAATATTCGGTAAGGAGTAAAGCTTAAGTGGGAAAGCTTTTAGCACATTATCCACTGGCAATTGTGAGGTAATCTAATTTGCCAGCCCAGGTCTCTTATTAAATATCTGCAGCAGCGGATTTGCATTCAGGAGTCTCCTAATGGGTTTAGCTGCTCCGCGGATCTCTGGCTCGGTGTTTATGTGGGCCTCCATCTCAGAGAGAGGAGAGAGAGTGACATTGAGGATGAGAGGTGATCCTGCTCTCTCTACACACACACACACACACACACACACACACACACCTTTGGAAAACAAAAATCTGAAGTCAGCGTTTTGGAGCCCTGATGCCTTCATGTGCTGCCCGTAAGCCTTTACTTCTTTCTCAGCATCATGCGTTTTGATTTAAATGGGAAAATGTAAAATGGTCTGTTGTGAAAGCTGTCTCTCTGATTGGCTGTTGTAAATCAAGCAGCCCATATCCAGTCATGTTGAGGAAGAAAAAACATTTTGTCTTGATAAAGATTCTGTCTTAGCTGACGTCTAGACCGGATTTAGTCCCTATCAAGTTAAAAGCAAGGGAAATTTATTTAAATAAAGATTTCTCTAATCAGTCTTGAAAGCTTTCTTCTTTGATAGAAGATTGAATGAGTGACTAAAGACAGTAATAAGAAGATAACAGTAGAAAGCCAGAGCCTGGAAGACCTACAGTATACACTGCAGGCCAGTCTGTTAACATAAAAACCAACTAGGCTGCTACTTTTAAGAGCAATTATTACTGTTACTGGTAGGCTTCAAAAAAATAATGTGCATTTCCTGTTGTCACATGAGAGAGAGAGAGAGAGTGTGTGTGTGATAAAGATTAGGGGCTCACTGGTGTGTGTCACAGAACGGATTAACCCAAGACTGCTGCTCCTGCACTCAATAAGGTGTGTGTGTGTGAGGGGGGGTGTATGCGTGTGAGGGTCTCACACACTTCACATCACATACTGAGGGCAAAAAGCAGAATCAATGAGAGCCACGCAGTGTGCTGAGATCAACCCGTCTGATCGTACCTGTCAAACAGAGCTTTACACATTTTGATTTTTGCGTTTCTGCTCGGAGTACTACACAGTATTGCAATATACTGTACCTCACTTAAAGTAATCATGCTGTTGATGAGATGACAAGTTGTTAGTGTGTTTATACAATTCCACTGTTTGCGTTGAAGCTGGGTGTCGTGTGGTTGGTGTGTTGTATTCAAATTTATTGGGATGGGTTTTATTTCTGGGAAGCAAAACAAAAATCCTGCAAACAGTCCACTACTTTATTAGTCCAGTCAATTTTATTTATATAGCCCAATATCACAAATTCACAGCATACGGCACTCTGTCCTTGCACCCTCTATTCAAATGAGGAAAAATTCAGTAACAGAGCAGGGGTCCTCTGCCAGGATGGACAGACATGCAGCAGATAGACTAGACCAACATAGTAAAATTACACAATCAGGAAGACTAAATTAAAAACAGATGGTAAACATGTATGAAGAATGTGGATCTGGGAAGAAGACCCGAGCCATGGAGACCTGGACAGAGACCAGAAACAAGGTAGCAACGATGTTTCGGCCCATCAGGCAAAGTTAATACAGACAAAAAGCAACATATATGTAAAGACCACAGGCTCTCACCTGGGAGAAATCTGGCAATCAGGGAGTTGACTAATTGACTGATTATTTTCACTTTATTATCAGAATATTTTGAAATGTGTCCTGCATTCAAAGCTGTATACACTGCTTCACATACATAACACAACAACAACAGTTAATCAAACAACAAAACAAATACTACATCAGGCATTATGAATAAGTAGCTGTAGTGCAATCAGTTTACTCAATTATAGATTCAGAGTTTAGTCTATAGGCCGACTTAGAACCCAAACTCAATCAGTTTGACAGACTGAGGAAAAAAAGCATATGTGTTGAGAACCTACTTGTTATAATATTGGTTAATGTATTGTTCAAAAAAGGGAAGAGCTCAGTATCATGTGTGTTTTAAAGAGCTCATTGACCTTTTGTATCCCAGAAAGTGTTGCAGGCATCCTCAGATTGTGGAATCATCATTAATAAAGCTAGTGCAAGTGATGGATGGTTTCCTTGTTTGCTGCCCAGTCAAGAGTTATGGATCCTACACACCTGTCAATGAGACTTTTTTTTTTTTCAGATCAAATTTACATTTATGTAGTAGCAAAAATATTAGAAACATGGTGACAGCGTTGCCGTTGTTGGTACAACAGGCTGGCAGAATCTTGCTCAAGTGCCCTTTGACAAGATACTGAACCCTAAATTGCTCCTGATGTGTGGGAAAAATAAGTCAATGCAATATACCTTAACAATATCAGAAATTATCAGGTTGCAGCTTTTATGCACAATGTTTAAAATAATTAAATCACTTCAGAATCACCTACAGGTAGGTAAAGAATAAACTGTATTTAATTTTAATGTACAGGCCACAGTGAACATATTACAAGTTCAAAGAGGACAGGTGTTAATCTTTGATGTTTTGGGAAACGGACATCTTTTGCAGTAATAGAAAATGTGTTTGATCAGATATCATCCAGACTGTCATTTGATTTCACTAAAACGTTTCCATTTCTAAACAAAGCAGGGCGTTCAATGTTTTGTGTAATGATTCAAGAGATGATAGGTATTGGGGACGTTATCAACTCCAAATGTGTGTGTAAATGAGTGTGTAAAGCTGTCATCATCACCGTGCTGCTGCCATTAATTATCAAATAGCACCATCTTGGGCAAACATCTCTGCTGCTGACATGCTGGGTTTGTGGTTCACAACATGTGGTCTGAGGGTTCTCCAGGGGTCCATGAGAGGGCTACAGACAAAGGTAAAGAAAGTGTCACTTTCTTTATAATTAATATTTTCAATAAAAGCAAAGAATCACATGTTCCTAACCATATGTTAGTCATTTCCTACTGTCACCACCCCAGTATAGATGAAGTCATAAAAACATCACATTTTATTCCTCTCCAGCTACACACTCTCTCCGGGGTCTTTGGCATGAAAAAAACTCCTGACAGCTCCAGGTTTTGTAATTGGCTGCTCGGTATCAGAGCTGCTGTGGGACAGTGGGAGTGTGACGTGGAGGCAGAGGCAGTGATTGGAGGGCAGACTGGAATTATAAGGGGAGGGTGAATCGGACTGAAGCTTCCCAAAGAGCAGCCGGCCTCAGATCTGACACCGCAGGACGCGCACAAGTCAGTGGAGTCAGTCGTCCTGCTTCCTTCAACATGCATCCAACAAGACTGACAACTCAGCAGTGACAAGTGTTTTCAAAGCGCCAAGTATTTCTCCGTTTGAGCGAGCAGATTGTGCGCAAAGAGCATTTCGAGGACGTATTTCTTTCCTCCGCTGGGAGCCAAAAACAGGCGGAGTTGAACGTTTCTGGAGACATTTTATTTTTTTCATTTAAAGGGGAGTATTTTGGTCCAAGCCTTTTCACCGACATGGAGTACACGTCAACCCCGAAACCGCAGCTCTCATCCCGGGCAAATGCTTTCTCCATAGCCGCCTTGATGTCCAGTGGAAAGCCCAATAAGGACAAAGAGACGGAGGAGAACACCATCAAGCCTCTCGGTAAGGATGGAAACGGGCCGGACTGGGAAATAAAATAGACTGTACTCGAGTTTAAATCGGGTGACATGGTGCGTAAGGTCACAGGTGTTAAAGGTTGTTTTGCGCAAGAATCCCGAGAATTAATGAAGGATTTAAGTGAGGTGCAGTCTCCCCGTGAGGACACATAGGACCCGCTGCTAACAGGGGAGAAGAAAAATATATAAAATAGAGAGCCTACCTGAGTAAAGAGGATACAGAACAATTGAAGGAGAAGTGCACAAAACGCGGAGCAAATGCTGAGAGAACAAAAATAAAAGGCAAATTAATTAATTGGGATGAGTTAGCTGGTAACAGTGAAGTAAAAAAAACAAAAAAAAAACCAAAAACTAAAGGTCAAGGATTTACAAGTGAATAAATCATCATCAACAACATCCCCATAATTTCACAAATAAATGTAAAGGTTTTTTTTTTTTATTTGAGTAGCCTAAAAAAACTTCATCATTTTACTATTGTTAAGCAATTACTTGTGATTTAAAACAGGAAGTGGAAATGTCTATTAAGTCAAAAGGGAGAGAAGGTGACTGAGGTGCTTGGATGACACACCGATATTAGTTTAGGCTACAATGTGGATCCTATAAATTTTACAAAAAATAAATGGTAACACTCTGTAAGCTCTACAAACAGTAAATATCAACCTGAATGTTATTTCATTTAATTTTATTATCTGCCTGCTCCAGAAGAGCTGCTCCACTCATCATGGGTTGATGCGGCAAATTTAATTTGTGTTTTAAAAAAAAAACACTGGCAGAACAGTGCCTTGTTTATTTATTTAGGTTTTATTTTTAGAATTTGAGTGAAAATGTAAATCGGATTTCTTTAACCTTAATGATGACATGTTTTATTGATTTAAATAACCAAGCAAATATAAAATGTAGAGATAATGTCCCCCCCCCCCCCCCTTTATTTTTCACTGTCCTGGAGACTTTTAACTTACAGCTTCTTGTAATAATAATGACAATAATAAAATGAAATATTAAAAATCTATTAGACTAAAGGCTATTTCATTAGTTCATTAGTTTCATTAGTTACGTTACAAAACTGTGTTTCTCTTTCTCTTTCTCTAAGACACAGAGCTGCTGCTGTCACTGGTGACGAAAACAATAAAACACTTTTGTTTATTTCTCTGTTTCCATGCATCCATCCAAACCAGAACAATTTGTGGAGAAGTCCTCCTGCAACCAGCAGTCTCTGGCTGACCTGTCCTCCCTGGACGGACACGGGGACTTCAGCGGGAACGCGCCTGCGGTGTGCACGGAGCCTCTCATCCCCACCAATCCCGGCATCCCTAGCGAGGAGATGGCGAAGATCTCGTGCAGCTTGGAGACCAAAGAGTTGTGGGACAAATTTCACGAGCTCGGCACTGAGATGATCATCACCAAGTCTGGAAGGTAAACGGTCGACTGTCTTTATTTTATTTTAATTAGGCTTATATTTTTTGTTAAGTAGCCTCTCCTATCCAACACAAGATGACATAACAACAATAAGATTAGGCCTACTACTATAATAATAATAGGTTAATAACATAACACAAATGCTTAAATAGATGAACTGGATTATTGGATCATTATGTATGGATACAATAGGTTCTAAAATCTAATTGGCTAAAGGTAATTTAGGCCTTCTGTACCCAATTCCACCTGTCAGTCACTGTCACATCTTCAGTTAGATCGTGTTTGATTGCATCGTGCGTGACATGTTAAGCCTTTAAAACATATGAAGTGAATAATAAAGCTCATGTACAGCTCTCTGCGCAGCAATCCAAACAGTAAAGTGCACACTCACATGATAACCACACCGCAGAAACGTGCCGCCGTCTGATTTCGACCTTAAACTTTTTTGGGGGAAAAAAAAAGAAAGAAACAAGCTGTGCAATCAAAATATGCAGTAGGCTTATAGGCTATATAGAAAAGTAGTATTTGTAAGTAGGCCTGTAGCCTATTTACTGTGATAAGCTTAGCCTATATTTCATAAAGTTGTATTATAATTCTGTACACTTGGCTGTACCTTACGTAAATGCAAGACACAAATGTCAGGCTGCAGCCACACTGAGGACAATGAGGTCATGTAGTTGTAAGCAAACTGCAGGGGGTTTGCAATCTACAGTTTTAAAAAAACAAACATGATATAGGCCTATAGGCCTATAATCGGCTCATTCGAATATTTTTAACCAAATTTTAAGCCAACAATTATAAACAAATTGAAAATAGTATTCACAAGCATATTTTCCCACAAGTAGGCATATCATTGCAATGGTTTGCAATTGTATTTAGGAAATACAATTTACAAATAATTCTATTAGAAAATGCAATTTAAAAAATCCAAGATACAAACAAACAATAAAAACAACAAAAAAGTTTTCTGAGAGGGGAGAGGGAATGGGTTGGAGACGACATGACCTCAGTATTTCTAAACCTTCTGGTTAATACTGCCTATATAGCAATTTAAATTGATTCTGTAATAAAACAAAATACAAATCACACTTGGTCATCAAGTCTGGAAGGTAAAGGGTTGACTGTCTTTATTTTATTTTAATTAGCTATTATTTCTTGTTATGTCGCCTACAAAATAACAATAATAATATTAACTTGTCACGTCTCCAGGAGGATGTTCCCTACCATCCGGGTCTCTTTCTCCGGCGTGGACCAGGACTCTAAATACATCGTGTTGATGGACATCGTCCCAGTAGATAATAAGCGGTACCGGTACGCCTACCACCGCTCGTCCTGGCTGGTGGCCGGCAAGGCCGACCCTCCTCTGCCCGCCAGGTACAGAGACGCACCCTGCACACCTCTCAGAGCCCACATGAACACAATACCCTCAAGTGAGAGAAAAGCTAACAAAAGCCATGTTCCTGTTCCTGGAATAAACATGCTTTTAGAAATATTCGTTTTAAAAGGATTTTTTCATCATTGTAATGGGAAGCAAAGACCAAGAAAGGGAACTTTTCAAACATTATCGTTTTTATTTAACATTTAGGCCCTTTAAACACAGAGTCTGGCTTGAAAGATGAAATCATATGAACAGGCTATTCCTCCGTATTTTCAACGCGGTCCTTCCATATAAATTACTGTGATGAGTTCCTGATCCAACATTCAAAAGCTTCCTCTGACCTCATAATTCATCCACATGTTCTGACAACTGTGTGAATTATATCTAAAATACATGTCTTATTTTAATGCAATTAAGGCATTTTGATGTTTGCGCAATATTTGATATTAGGAATCCTGCGCTCCTGTATTTTGTTTATGTTACACAGACGGCTGGTTTATGCCCCAGATGTCGGTCTGAATAGTGTGTATTGCTGACAAACCGTTAGTAAGCTTATATATAGCCTATGTAAAATAGGCTGCCAATAATTATAATAACGTTATTGGCCTAACAGGATTAATAATAGTATTTTATTATTTTTTTATAATTTGTTGAACTTCATCATGAGCTCGAACTCCAACTCAAGTCCAAAGAGCTGCGCGAGGCCACCACCGTAATTGAGACAAATGAAATAATTAAATCTTTACTAGGAAGCATCTGGGAATGTTCATGCAACGTTGACTGATGTTGTGAAGATGTCAAATCAGGCAATAGACCAGCTGAAGTCCTTTTGTTTTTTTTGTGTGTGTCAGTGACTAAGGGCAATCACAACAGGTCATTCGGTCCTCCGTATTTTCCCCTGAGAATTTGGGAGTTTTAGCTACCTGCGGGAAGTTTGCATTCAACAATTAAAAAGTGACATAGCCTATTTATTTAGACCAGATCGCCTACACTCAATATGACCAGTTTTTAAAAAAGGTAGTCTAAATAAATAAAGGAGTTAGTAGCTATTTATCAACCAAATTGTTATTCCTAACTCCATGATGGGAAATACACATTATAAAAAATGAATTAAGAAATAATGCTTTTTTTTATATCTGTCGCTCATGACCAGTTTATCTGAGTAGCCTATTTTAAAAATCCTGCTAAGGCCCTACATGCATGTGGTCTGAACTACAATCCCCAGCATTAACAAAGCTCCAGAGATGCTTGATTAAATCGAACATATTTCTTGGGACAAAGTGGTGCAATGACTGAGAAGTAGGCAATATGTAGGCCATATTTCAAATATCTTTCGCACAGAAGGGCTCTCAGCCAATCACAGCTGAGGATGTGATCCGCTGTTCTTCTCCCCGCAGGTTGTACGTCCACCCGGACTCACCGTTCACCGGAGAGCAGCTGATGAAGCAAATGGTTTCCTTCGAGAAAGTCAAACTGACAAACAACGAACTGGATCAACACGGACATGTGAGCACTTGTTAGCCTACTTTATTCCTCTTTTGTCTCGAGAAAATAAAATCAAAAAACATTAAAAGTAGCCTGTTAACACATTAGGCTATTTAGTCATGCTTACAGAGGCTTTACTCATGCAAAACACTTAAACTATAGCCTACATTTCAGATGAAAAAACATACTCAAAGCAACGTTTATGAATCTCTGTCATACATTGGCAAATAGCTTTGGCCTGTAACATTTTTAAATAGCATAACAACTGCATCTAAATTGACCAGCCAAATGTTGTGGACTTTGTCTTCTGGATATCGCCAAAAATCCATGTAAAACATTTAAAAAGTTTAAGTTAGACCATTGTGACGTTTAAAGGCCGGCGTGACATTATAATAACTGGCCTGACAAGAGGAGATTGCTCTTTTAATCCTCCTTTCACTGAAGGCATCATGCTAAGCACAAGCAGGCAACAGAAAAACTTCCAAAGCCCGAAAAAAAAACATTTATGGTGCAAGGTTTATCCATTAATTAGGCAGATGTAAGAGGGTGTGTGTGTGTGTGTGTGTGTGTTTGTGTGTGTGTGTTGCAGCCTACTTTTCTTTCTACCAGTCTAAAAATAGCTTCCTGACACTGTTTACAGGGAAGTGACCAAAATAAATACACAGAATGTGCACATAGCCTATATTCAAAGCAAACATGCTGTATTTGCCTTTTCGCCTATTTATGTTACTTTTGTCAGATACATATTATTTTATTCTATATATTATATTGGTTTATTCATATGGGTTATTCAGCACTGTTGTAAATGCGACATGTAGCAGGATTTTGAAACTATTACTAAAATTAATAAATGCTTAAGTAGCCTTGTATTTTAAATGGCAACATAGCTTTCCCCCCAATTTTTGCAAAATAAACCCATCAATTATTATAATATAAATCAAATGCACAAATAATATTTTTCCATTATTTGATGAAAGGAGATTTCCCCCCCCCCTGTTTTGTGTAATTATTAGTGCTGCTAAAAGCCCTGTAATTTGAAAAACAATATAATTCAATCTTGCGGCACAACAAAACAGGAATGACATTTACTAGTATCTTCATCACAAAGCATTTATTTCAGTTTCTGTCAAAAAATTTATATGAATGAATGATTGAAATGAAGAAATGTTGTAGGCAACTCTATAGCTACACATTTAAAAACAGAGGTAACCTGAAAGCAATACTGAAGCATTGCTGTATCCAAAATAAATAGCTAAAATTTAGCTGTATGAATTAATTCTATAATAAAGATCAAGGAGACACTCTACTTAATACTATTTAAAAAAACAGAACTTTTTTATTTATAGTTCCACTGGTAAAAATTAAAGTATATAACATTTATTTTGTATCAACATTCATTTACCTATATTTTCACACCTAGAGCCTGCACCCTTTAGCACCTATCATATTGTGTTAAATATTCTGCACACACATTACATCTGTATTTGAACTGATATTTAGCGTCCTGAGTCAGTGGTTGAGAAAGATAAATATAAACTGTTTCCTGGGCTGCAGCCAGACAGAACGCTTGTAGAGGAAAACTCACCTGCAGCTGCTGCAGTGTTAACAACTTTATCTGTTCACACTTGTCTCTCTCTATTCACCCCATTCCTTCCTCTGTCTTTTTATTCTTAGTCTCTCTGCACTGTGTCTTCTTTGTCATTTTACAAACATAGATGTTTGTTCTTCCTCAAGCCTTTTCCCCTCTGTCTTTGTTGGCCTTTCAGTCCGACCTGTTGGATATTTTCATTTGAAAATACATGCAAAGCTGCACAAAGCCAGCAGCAATAATGAAACTACGAGGCATCATGCTATGCCTCAATGTAAAAAGGTCTCAAATTTACCATTTCACAAAAATGTATAATTTCCTTTAGCAGACTTATTTTAATTTTTATTTATAGATTTATCTATTTTTGTTTCAGTTTGTTTATTGACAAAATTTTAACGTATTTTAAAAAACTTAAATATCAGGACAAGAACAATAAAGTCCTAGAAAACACACAGGTCCATTTAGTAGCTGCTCTGGAGCTTTCAAATCATACATGATCTTCATCAGATCAGAGTTGTCCAGTTGTTATGGGATAGATGTTCAAATTGCCATTGTTTCAGAGCACTTTAAGGAATCATCGACCATGTTGGCTTTTAGATACATTTATAAATGCAAAAATATACTGCGGTTGATTTCACTAAAATTATCTTGGTAGATTGGAAAACATTTTAGATTAAAACTTGAAAACTTTACGCAAACAAGATGAAATAGCTCATTTGTTGGAGACTTATCGTATTAAAACACATTTGTTAGCAAGTATTTCCAGCAGCACGACAGTGTGTGTGGGATTGATTCTAAATGTGTGTTTGCATGGAAATGAAGGAACATGTCACCCAGTGGCTCACTGATGTGTTTAGGTTCTATGGAGCTCCATGGCACAGTGGAATAACATACAAGAGAATCCTGAGCCTCATGTATTTATACTAGTTAGACTGTTTGTCATTTCAGTCTCTTGTCCTTGATAGTCTGAACCTGAACATTTACCTGTCTCATAGAATGTCATTGATCCTGGCTCTACTTGTCTTCTGCAGATCATCCTGAACTCCATGCACAAGTACCAGCCGCGGGTCCACATCATCAAGAAGAAGGACCACACCGCCTCGCTGCTCAACCTCAAGTCTGAGGAGTTCCGCACCTTTGTATTTGTTGAGACCGTCTTCACTGCCGTCACGGCCTATCAGAACCAGCTGGTGAGTGATTGACGACTGACACGGGCGGCTGTTATAGGCCATGTGTTTTGTCTTCTTCTTTGGATTAACCTCCAAACTCTGCTGTTGGTTTTCATTAAACATAAAATAATAATAAAGCTACAAGCTCTACATAGTAGCTGTTCTGGAGCTTTTTAATTGTATCACACAATCTTCAGTATTAATTTGCCCAGATGGACACGGATGTGTTGATGTTCATACTTGCTTCTTTCTTTTTCTGAGCACTTTAAGGACTTCTCATCCATGTCGGGTTAAATGTTGAGATTGAAAGTTCATCCTTGAACTGAAGAAGATCATATGATACAATGTGAAAGCTGAAGAACAGCTAGCAAACTACTGAACAACACAAAACACAAACAATGATACACTAAAATCACAATACCACTCAATGACAAGCACCAAAATATTTGTAAATAAATGACTGATCCATCTCTAAAAAAGTTTCAACTTGAGTTTAAAGTGATGCCAGTCATGATCCATTTTGAGTTCTGTGGGAAAGGAGTTATGTCACATTCTGATGATGTCTCTCTGGAAATGAGGATTTACAAAAGGGCACCTTACGGTCCCTCATCATAACAGCAATTAATAGATCACTAATAAATAGAGATGTACAAAGGTGGGCTTATTTTAATGGAGGGTTATCTGAGAAAATAAAGCCAATCAAAATCCAGTGAAATGTCTTTTCTCTTGCTTTTCACTTTACATCAAGTCTCCTCCTAGTTAAACTTTCATTTATATCATAGCAATAATTTAAGGTGATAAACTTAGTTTTGAATCATGACCGTCAGTATTTGGATCAAGTAGCTTGTGAAAAATAAGGTGTGTCAGATTGAGTAGCTCGCTGTTCAGTGTGTCAGATACATATTGAGCAACATTTAGGTAAATATAAGTATTGAAATCGAAGGTGAAGGAGATTACGGTAGTAATCTTAACTCATTACCATTGACAGCAACATTGCCCAGCACCATTGCTCTAAAAGTTGCTCCATGTATCATCAGCAGATCTATTGTGTTTGAAGTGTTGTGGTAACATTACAGAGAAGAGAGCCAAGCTGCAGGAGGGAACATGTTGAAGCGGACAGATTGGCTTGAAGACTGAGAAAACACAAAAACAAACTGCTGGGTGAATTTAAAAAAAGGGAGAAACAATTACAGTTTCCGCTCTCCTGCTGTGTGTTTCCCAGATCACCAAACTGAAGATCGACAGCAACCCGTTCGCCAAAGGTTTCCGGGACTCCTCGCGGCTGACAGACATGGAGAGGTACTGGGGATTCTGGGTCCGGCACTGTTTACTGTCGATAAGATACACAAGGAGGGAGGAGTGTGTGTGGGTGTGGAGGACAGTGTTAGATATCCTGCTGCTAAATAGTAAATACAGACAGTGTTTATTTCTCTCTGTTTGTGTCAG
Organism: Micropterus dolomieu; assembly: GCF_021292245.1. Taxonomy (NCBI): domain Eukaryota; kingdom Metazoa; phylum Chordata; class Actinopteri; order Centrarchiformes; family Centrarchidae; genus Micropterus; species Micropterus dolomieu. Next base: position 5,589,804 of record NC_060152.1, read on the forward strand.
AGTGAAACAGATAATCCGCTCCATAGTAGGCTTTATCATCTATTTCTTTCTATGATTATTTTCTTTCTGTAATTTTCTCCTTAGTATTTCACTCTCTCTTTTTTAATTTGTTCACATCTTTCCTTCTTTCATATGTCTTTCCATCTTTTATCTTTCTATTCTCCATTTCCAGCTTGTCTTCCCTTCTAACCTTGCTCTTTGTCTTTCCTTCCTTGTCACTCTTTCTTCCACGTCTTTCCTTTCTTAGCTTCTTAACATCTTGTCTGTCTTGCATTTTCTTCTTTCTTTGATTTTAGCGGTCTAGTCTTCCTGGTTCATTCTTTCCTTTGTTGTATTTTCTTTTGTCCTTCTTTCCTTCTGTCTTACAATTCTAGCCTCATTTAGCCTTCCCTTCTTCTCCTCCCTTACCTTGTTGTTTTGTTTTTTCATTCAGTTTTTTCTTTCTTTTTTCTTTGTTTCACCTTTCCTTATTGACTTTCTCATATTTTTTTCTTTAATCCCCTTCCTTTTTGTCCATTTATTAGCTAATTTTTGTCTTCTACTTTTTTAATTGTCTCTCCATTTTTATTTGTTGTTTCTTTCTTTTTCCTAGTAGTGTACTGTAGTTTTATTCTGTATTATATTCTCACTGTTTTACCTATTGTACCATATTATGCATGAGACAAATGCCGCACACACACACTCACACACACACACACACACAGACACACAGACACACATTCACACACACACTTACAGTTGCAAATCATCATCCAAAGGATTTTTATGGACGCTGCCAAAACACACACTTCTTGTAATTCCTGATTCCGGCACTACAGCCAAAATTAGCTGACAAAATCAAACCATCTGCCCATTTCCCTCAATCAAACATCCCAAACCAGAGATGGCTGAAACAAGGCCAGACCCCCCCCCCTCCTCCTCCTTCTTCTTCTCTGTCTCTCTCTTTTTGAGGGCTGTGAATTAGACCTGATCAATTGATCTTCAGGGAGCTGCAGAAATCACATTAGTCTGGAGTCGGCCACTGCACTAAAACACACTGTAATTCAATTGGCTGCAGTGACTGATTGAAACCAGCATGCCCCGCCCCCCCCTCCCCTTGGCCTCCCCCTGGCCTCCCCCTTGCCCTCCCCCTGGCCTCCCCCTTGCCTCCCCCTTGCCTTGCCGTGCATTGTGGGAGTTCGCTGTGGCCTCTGTGCCGGAGGGGCCCGACGCTGATAAAAACACACACATTTGTACTCCTCTGCTGACAGATATTGCACTTTCCTAACCTAATTGGAGGGGCGGGAGCTGCAGAGGGGGGCTGCTAATGTGGACGCATGGCTCTCATGATGCAGACCACTTGCCTGTCCACCCACCCACACACACACACACACACACTACCTCCCCCAACAATTTGTGTCACTGTGTTTGAGAAGTGCTATCTGACAAGACTCAAATGAGCTAATGCACTTCGTGGGATTGTGAACATGCACACACAAACACACACATAAAAATCTACATGCACAGTCTACACAAATATGACAACAACTGCACTCAGAGCGGGCGCACATATTTTCAGACATGTAAACAAAAACACTACATGAACGCAAACTACTGACAAGTGAGACTTCATACAGGTAGAACTCTAATAACAACTATCAAAATATTGGACCCTGTGAAAACTATTGCCACTGTAATGTTTTTAAAACACAAGATTACATTTTTTAAACATGTTTTAAAAAAAATCTAAATGAAGAAAATGTGTTAAAAAATTATGGAGAAAAGGGACAGATTTTTGAAAACAAAGGTGTGGGAGGTGAGTCACAAGTTTTGCCAGCAGTTACTGCAATATGTGATCAAATATTCTGAGATATCTATATACATATCTATATAGATATAGATATAAATTTAAGTGTGTGCATTGTTTTAATATAGAGGTTCAACTCCACAAAATTAATATCTACAATGAAAAAAAAGAGATTTATTTTGGGGCTCTCTCTTCGGCTTTTGCTGCAGGGAAAGTGTTGAGAATCTGATCCACAAGCACTCGTACGCCCGGTCGCCAATCCGAACCTACACCGGCGAGGAGGAGAACCTAAGCGAGGACGGACACGCCGCACACGCAAGAGGTGAGTAGCTTTCACACCCACAAAATATCATGTCAGTACAGATACAGGAGATGAGAGCGAAGACTGATGTTTTTCTGTACTTTTCTTATTGTCAACAAATCCTATGAAAAGACCTAAATCAACAATCCATCTCTCAATACTGTCTGACTTGCACCTGACACTAAGTTCCAAGCCTGTTGGTTCATACTTAATCTTTAAATACAGTAATTTGCATATTTATCTTTAACCTAAATATATATCACCCTAATATTTACATCTGCCCTGTGTCTCCTGCAGGCTCGGCGTTCACCGCCTCAGACAACCTCTCCCTGAGCTCCTGGGTCACTACCACTTCAGGCTTCTCTGGCTTCCAGCACCCACAGTCCCTGACAGCCATGGGCACCGGTACTGCCTCCCTGCCTCACCCCATCCAGGGCTCCCTCCCCCCCTACAGCCGGCTGGGCATGCCGCTGACACCCACTGCTCTAGCTGGAACCATGCAGGGCAGCGGGCCGTCCTTCCCTTCCTTTCACATGCCCCGCTACCATCATTACTTCCAGCAGGGGCCCTATGCTGCCATTCAGGGACTCCGCCACTCCTCCACAGTCATGACACCTTTTGTATGACTCCATCCTGGGGAGGATCCTTGCTCTGATGCTCATCCCCAAACCAATGCAACCAGTTATTTCTCCACTCATGACTCCTCATCCTGTTTATATCTTTACCCCTGGTCTTTGTAAATAGTTCAGCTTCATTGAGTGAGGAGAAGTGGATGTGGCATAATGATCCAGAAAATTTGGAAAATAGGACTGCGGTGCCTCCATAGGACCTGTGGACACATCATCCGTCCTGTGCTTTCTAGGAACACTTTAGTGTCATTGTACAAACACTTTCAACCACAATACAAACTATAAAACCTAATGCGAGATGATAAAAGGAGCATGTTTGGTCTTGGTCCTTGAAGAACAGAAAGTGGATTCTGAAATCCTCAGCTTAAACTCATTTTAACAGTATTTAGAAGACCATGTCTCCCTCTAAAGGTTTAACAGTCCCTACTGGCTACAGGGTCTCCACCGAGGCTTTAAGGATGACAGGTTGCTGTGTGATTCTTCAAAATAATGCTTTTTGGAGAGACTCGTCTGATGCTACAGTATGTTGGACACCAAGGCACAGTCTGAGTCTGTGAACAGTTTAGCATACCAGAGTGGCAGAGCGTCCATCTGAGCTCTCGTTTTTTAGAAAGCCAGCCATGTACAGTTCAGACATCACGCGCTGCTGAAAATAATGTCAAAAACAAATGTTAAAATGCATTGTACAAAGATGAAAAAGCAAGATTTACTCATAGGAAAATTCTCACAGTAGAGTGCAAAAAAAATCATAGGACGCATGCTGACTGCAGTAGACAAACACGCTGGGTAAACTTTATATGGAATAACATGAGATGAATAAGCTGGAGGCTTTTTGCTTTTTGAAGGCCAGGTCACACCAGCATGTAAAACAGTAAAAACTTTGCAGCTAAATCAATTTCAATGCAATGTGTGGATTCGCTCGCAAGGCAAAGTAAATCCACTTAAATCTTTCACCTTAGGATTACACTTTGGTGAACTTTGACATGCAAATTCCTGACCACTGATTTATAGCAAACCATGTTGCGGACTTTTAAGGGAACAGAGAACATGATGGGCTAAAATGGAGGAAGCTATGGTAGCTTATTATCTGTGTTGCTTAACCTCCTCTGTTGGAGTATAAATTGCTCTACAAAAGAGTAGTAGATTACAGGACCAGACAGGAACTGATAGTACAAATACATCTTTTGAATAAACTGTCTGAACTTTCTGTCCCGTCCGCAAGCTAGCTAACGAGTTACTTAACTGACAGTTAGCATGCTAGCTGGCTCAGGAGAGCCATTTGTCTGTCTTCTTGAATGAAATGGTGTAAAATCCCCAAAAAATGCCAAGTTCAGAGAAAATACAAAGAAACTCTGAGGGTTATTGTGACTGACTAGCTCTAGCGTGTTCTCAGCTTGCTAGCATGTTAGCCATTAGCTCACCAGCTACATTTCATTAACTAGCCCTGCGAATTGTCCCTATAGGTCACAGAGCCTCCAACATCATCTACTTTGTGAAGATGTGAGGATGAATTTTGCTTTTACTTTCTGGTGTGGCCAGGCCTTAACTAAGAGGGCTTCAACCACAAAATGTGTTGAGTTCAAGTCATCTGTTTTAAAGTAGTCATATTTTAATTAACTGTGTGAACGTGGCCATGATCGTAGACCTCATGAATCTGTTTCCTCTGGTTCTTGAGGGAAACAAACTTTTATTTCATGATATCTAGAACCATTTGAAGGGTAATAGCAGTTTGAGTTCATATTTTACGTTGTAAATAGACAGCATCTATTATGTAGAAACATCCGTTTTGTCTCCACTGTGTTTTCAGTTGCAGACTGTTGACTGCAGCCTTTTAGCAGTTGGTCTAGCAGGTGTTTCCGAGCTGATTCATGGCAGCACCAGAGTGTGTCGACAGGGCATCCACACCTGGAGATAATGGCTCTCTGCTCTCTCATTTAAAACATGCCGGGGGGAAGGAGCTGCAGGCTGCTGGAGTCGACTTGCACTCAGTCAGGTGCATGTGCATAAAAATGGCAGCTGACTGGCAGAGGAGTCAAAGTAATTTATTTGAAAAATATGAAGAAATACAAATACAAGCTGCATAGGTGAAACAGTCCTACCTGAAGTGACAATTAATAATTAGTATTGTTTCGTATACATTTTATTGTGAAGATGCATTTTAAGACCCTGAGCTCCAGAGCAAAAACTCTTCATGTTAACAAATAACAATTGTCTATAATTGAGTCCAAAAACTAGAGCTAGACTGATATATCGGACTATTAGATTATGGCAGATACATCTGTATCTGTGTATATGTCGGCCGATAAGTAACAAAAAATGGCAATATTTCTTTGGGGCTACAACAAAGAATTATTGTTACACTGCTGATTATGTTTTCAATAAAATGTCAGAAATTAGTTAGAAGTATCATTATAATTTCTAAGAACCAAATGTGACAAATTAAAATGACTTGTTTTTTCAGTCAGTCTAAAACACAAAAAATTGACAGTTTATCATAAAGAAAAGCATAACATTCTGACATTTGAGAAGCAGTAAATGTTTGGCATTTGTGATGAAAAGATTGACTAAACAATTAATTATTTATCAAAATACCTTTCTATCAATTAACTAATCGATTAATTGGCTGATTGTTTCACTTAAATTTCTTAACCAATCAGATTTAAGGGAAACTTATCCAACATGTTTGTTATTTTTTTCAGCCTCAGAAATTCAGTTTCCACATGGGAAAATATGACATTTAAGGACACAATAATTGACAAAAATACTTTTTAAAGTGAGGCTGTGTTTTATGCACAAAATCCAAAGAAAAACACGGTTCAACATTCCGTCATGAAAACAGCATTTGGATGTATCACAATTAGGTCATTGTGTTGATTCAGGTGTGAGTAAAAAATGATGAAGATACTTTTATTGCTGCTTTGTGGAGGCAGAATTCAAACAAATTTATTAAAATTAGACATTATATGAAGCCTGTTGCAGCATAATATGGACATAAATGTATTGCTCTGACCCCTTGCATGTCATTAATGTGCAAGCAGTTAATTTTATCCCATCTTTCCAACAGGAAAGTCAAATTTTACTTTGACTTTTTCCCCTCACAATTTTTGCTTTGGAAATCAAGTCTTGGTCCTTTACTGATGTGCACCCTGAGCGTTGTTTCAAAGGTGTGCACAAATGAACTGAATGTTGATTTCCATCAGTGTAAATGTAAAAACACTTTTTTTTTTCTTTCTGAATCATATGCACAGTCCTGACTTACCACTGACAATAATCTCTTTTTTAAAAAATGTTTTGTTTTATTTTGTATGCCATAACATGAATATGACACCGAATGAGATTGTGTTTTGATGATTTTTAAGTGCAATATATTTATTTTGCTCTCTGGAAATAATGTGTAATGTACTATGCCGCATTTAAAAATAGTTATTTGTAAACCTTGAGAAATATATATCACCACCCAAACTCTGAGTTATTTCACTGACTGACATTATGTATACTTTTCCCTCTCAATGAATCACAGATTGTCAGAAACAAATTAAATCATTAGATTGTTTAAAAACCACAAGTTAAACAGATTTATTTAGGTTTCCGTATCACCTGACAATCCAGTGAGCATGTTTTATGACTTTGTTTAACACCAAAGCAGATTTTCTATTTCTAATAATATCTCTATAATGTATTTTCTTTTCCCGAAATGTATAAAGCCATTCAAAGAATTCTAGTTTCTTCTAGTTTGGAGTTTATGGGATAAACAATTAAATTTTAATGAGGTTGGAATAGAAATCAGTTGCCTGAAGAAGTTCAGTGTCAAAGACAAAGATAAGAAAAATATCAGTATTCTTCTGTTTCTAAAGCATCATCATGATTTAAACTGCCTTTGCATCACAAACATATCCTACAACTCCACCTAGTGGTCAGTTGTTTTATATTGCACTTCTCTGTATTATCAATGTCCATAGTTCATCCAAATTTTACATTGAACTTTTAATAGTTTTTCAATTTACCGCACATCTAACTAGTCAAAAAACATTTACACATATAACTGCAAAAGTCCATATCAGACATGGCTGTGAACTGTTAACATAAAGTTGTCTTTTAACAGATATTTACACTAATTTAACTGTAAATAGAAGTAATATTAATGCTTTCACCATTAAATATTGAACTGAAAAGTCAGAAATCTGTCTTCGCCATTAAAGGTATGAAATCTCATGATGAAGCTGATCAGCCAGATTCTGAACTATTTCTTGCCACCGACTCAAAATTTGCATATAAAGACAATAAAGACTTTTGGACCTTTTTCAAATTAGATTAATCTGCAGCAAAACAGGCCCCAATTATCTTATAAACATTTGAGCATGTTTTGCTGAAACCATATTACATGTTTGGACATTAAGTGGTTTCCATCATGTCCATGCATGTTTATAAACCCCAATCAGTGCTTGAAGTGGGCCTGAACCGGCACCTTGACATTTTACTCTTCGGCATACCGGGACATTTTCTTGCGTACCGGGACTTCTCCAAAGCTGCCGGTTCTCCTCTGCCCTCTCCATATCAGGTTCTCTGACGCTACGTGACGCTCACCTGTTGCTGCGCTCACCTGCCTGCTAATCTCTGTCGGCGGAGAGATCACAGCCTGGATGGGGCAGGACATTTAAAAGTGTTGACGTATAGGTGTCATTTTTACTGGGGATGCGGGGCACATTCAACGAAAACGGTGTTCACCCTTCCGGGTTGAACAGCAAGTTTTCTCGAAACGTATGAAAGGTGCGCAGCGGCTTTGAGGTAGGCTACGTTTTCTCTCATTTGGTGGGTGTGTCAGACGTGTGTTCTCCAATCAGCAGCAACATTAAAAAGGCAGTACATTGCAGTGGGCTTGCATATTGCACCAGGGTGTTCAAAGCGCCACTGTTTCCATTTAAATAAATGTTTTGCTACGCTGTGTTGGGGCTGCTGTTGTTCATGTGGCTCACTGTCACACTGTCATGGCTTACTGGGACAGTTAAGAGCTGTTAGTGTGTAGTGTTATTTACACCTGTACCTTTCCTGCTGTGACAAGTCAAACTGAAATGAAAATATATGAAAACAAAAATCCAGAAAATCACATTTTTAAATAATTAATTAGCATTTTATTGCATGACATAAGTATTTGATCACCTACCAACCAGTAAGAATTCTGGCTCTCACAGACCTGTTAGTTCTTCTTTAAGTAGCCCTCCTGTTCTCCACTCATTACCTGTATTAACTGCACCTGTTTGAACTCGTTACCTGTATAAAAGACACCTGTCCACACACTCAATCGAACAGACTCCAACCTCTCAACAATGACCAAGACCAGAGAGCTGTACTGGGCTGGGATGGGCTACAGGACAATAAGCAAGCAGCTTGGTGTGAAGGCAACAACTGTTGGTGCAATTTTTAGAAAATGGAAGAAGTTCAAGATGATGGTCAATCTCCCTCGGCCTGGGGCTCCATGCGAGATCTCACCTTGTGGGGCATCACTGATCATAAGGAAGGTGAGGGATCAGCCCAGAACTACACGGCAGGACTTGGTCAATGACCTGAAGAGAGCTGGGACCACAGTCCCAAAGAAAACCATTAGTAACACACCACGCCGTCATGGATTAAAATCCTGCAGCGCACGCAAGGTCCCCCTGCTCAAGCCAGCGCATGTCCAGGCCCGTCTGAAGTTTGCAGGTCTGTGAGAGCCAGAATTCTTACTGGTTGGTAGGTGATCAAATACTTATGTCATGCAATAAAATGCAAGTTAATTATTTAAAAATCATACTATATATTCTGGATTTTTGTTTTAGATTCCATCTCTCACAGTTGAAGTGTACCCATGATAAAAATTACAGACCTACATGCTTTGTAAGTAGGAAAACCTGCAAAATCAGCAGTTATCAAATACTTGTTCTCCCCAGGGCTGACCCCGAATAGTCGACGATTCGATGCTTTGATGGGCGGAGCCTGATTCGACTGTCAATCTCACAGTCGAAGCATCGCAGCGGAAACAAGGATCGTGCCATTTTGGCGATATGGGGGTGCTCAATGTCTGATTTTACATAGGCCGGCCTATGTAATTTAAAAATTAATATACAGCCTATACAATATTTTACATAATTACAATATACATTGCTGTAAACAAACATGTAAAGAATAAAACTTTCAAGTTTTTGAAGTGCATGAATAAATCCAAAATTGTAACAATGGGTCGTTAGTGTGTATTTGTGCAGTGGAGGAACACTTGCTGAAGAGACCTCTTCGGATAATTTATCACCATTGATGAACTACATAAAGAACATATTATCGTTTTTAAATAGCCGGCTACGTGAAATGGAACCGCGACGTGCATGTAGTTGACGGCAGCAGTAATGCACGTAAAACTCAAGACGGGTGAATGACAGGTGAGAGAGAGAGAAGGGTCTTCAAAAAGCCTCAGTTTAGCTGGAAATTTACAGTGTAAGTTGAATGAATAGAGTGCAGCTTCTTAAGATTAAAGCGGCGCTGTGTAAACCCCCCCCCCCCTCGCAGAAAAACGCAGGACTTGACGATTCGATTATGTAAATCCTTAGTCGGGGAATATATATATAGGAGGAACATCAAGGCCACTGCAGGCGGCAACAACTGTGCTTCTCTCCTGAAGTGATGAGCCTTGGTCATCACAGACAGTGACATCATCCCACAAGACTGCAAGGAATTAATTATTTACTCAAGACAAATCATGTGTAATATGAATGTACAGGATGAAATTAATTAAAAACATAAAATCTGATCTCTAGATTGGGGTAACTCTAAAACTAAAACATTTGCTAAAAATTACAGTTGAAATGACAAATGAATGCATTTTCACCTACAGAAGCAGATAAAGTTGCAATAATTTTATCTTGAGATCATTAAGTCCTTGAGTTAATTAGGCTATTTTGTCATTGTTTTCTTGCAAGGTATTAAAGGTATTATCTCAAGAAAATGACCACCACTCGACTATTTTATGGAGGACTTTACACCTATTAAGGACTAGCACTGGGTTGCACCAACTATGTGTAAGTTCAAACTTAGCCTAGTTTAAACATAATTTCTTAACGTGCTACTAACGTTTATCTTACACCTAGCCCTTAATAGGTGTGAAGTCCTCCATAAAATAGTCGAGCGGTTGTCATGGCGCATCGTTTTGAAAGGTGGGGTAACTGGGAAGAGGAGGAGCAAATTATACCGGGCTCTTCTGCGTAACTGCACGCGCACAGCCTGGATGACAGCTCATTTTGGTTAATAGACAAAATGCAGATCACAGACTGGTTATGAATAGGAAATGTAAAGAAATTAAAAGTAGATTACTGTCACAAAGAAAATTCTGGAGTAAAGAGTAAAAATATAAATAATAAAGGAACGTGAAAAGGAAATTAGTTATTTATTTAGCAAATTTGCGTTACTTGTAACAAGTTAAGTGCAATTTATACTTCTGCGTCAAATCGACCGCGTAGCCTCTGCGTAGCCCCCTACCCTATGCCGTCATCTACGCTGTAGCCTGACGCGCACCTCCTGATGTAACTACAGGTCGAGTCGACGCAGACCGTAAGCTCTGTGATTGGTTGGCTGGGTAGCCTCGCAATGCCTCCAAGTCATCAGGAAGTGCCCATGCTTTGAAGTAACTTTTACTAGCGGCCAAAACGGCGGCTGTAACACGGTGGATCAATATATTTGAGTGTCACAACCCGAGCGACTCATTTCACTGTCAGAATGTGATTCACTCGCTCGATAACTTTTGAGAAGGCTAAACCAGCCGCACATATACAATTTTACCCCCACTCATGTTAGCGGAGGGCTAAACCGGAAGTTCAAGCTTTAGGCCTACTACCCACCCTGCTGCAGGCGCCCTCGCTACTGTCTTCAGGTAGGCTGTAAGTAACAGCAGCACAAAAGAAGAGTCACTAATATTGAGGCACTTTACTGCACATGCCTCGAGCGTACTCCGTTTTTTCCTTAACTTTTCAGCACCGCCTTTGCATTGTATCGGATGTTTTCTATAGGCCTACTTGATCTTTATCCGCTTTTCTACCGTTTAATTATGTCTGATGCGGAGTGTGTGATTGATTAGTCACTCATAGCAAACCATCTTGGCTAACCAACTCCCAAATCGCCTGAGAAATGTGAGGGGGACAAAACATAGATTATGTGGGGGATGTCCCCCCATGTATAATGTTACAATTTCATCTGCCCGTTATACGGTACCATTCGTTACGGGTTACGTTACTGTTAAATTGTGTAGTAAACGGTTTTACCACTCGATGTCACTGTTGGATTAGCTGTAGATTAAGGTTTCATAGTTATCACCTAATCATAATTCTTTTTGTTGGTGTTTTGTTGCTATTTTTAGCCGTTAGCCTCTTCAGTATTGCAAAACGTTGAAAGAGAGAGAGAGACACAGATGACAAAACCGTAATAAACTCTCTGTTAGGAATAGTGCTGTTCACTGGTTGGCCATGGGATGTGTAAACGTCACTTTCGACAATATTTTGATTAGTATGGACTTCACGCCAGAGTAGCTAAGATGAACCTTACGTCTCAGTGGTGCAACCAAACATCTACACAGCTTAAAGCCCCCCTCCAGTGTATTTTGACATTTCTATTTCATATTTTTCTGAGTCATTTCCCTACTATGTTGATTACCCACATAGTTTGCCAAACTTTTTTTAGACAAATGGCTTAATTTTGTGCTCAAAGTTGCAAAAGTTGCTTAGTTGTTAAAACGGGGTTGTGACGTATGACTATAGTAATTTCATAAGTCATACATCATTCTCCACTGTCATGCCTAGTTAAAAAACTGTCACGCCATCATGCCTTGTTAAGTCAGAGCATCAAACCGATAAACATCGTTGTGAGCTAGCTAACCAATTTATCATGTAATTTACTTAGAACTTTCAGTAGGGACGTCTCTCTGTGTCTGATTGTTGGTTTGTCTTTCTAGTTTAGTGAGCTAAGTTAACTAAGTTGTAGTTAGCCAGGTGTAGTTAGCTAGCATAGTTATTGCAGAAAGTTTGCTAACATAGAGGGTCTTCATTTTAGTTTTTAGTTTCCTTCTCTTGGGTTAGTGTGCTGTTCCTTTTCATTATGGCATATGTGCATGCGGTGTTTGAGGACAGATGACAGAAAACGCGTCGCACTTTCACCTGCCACCTGGTGCAACAGGCTGCAGTGTAAGATTTAAGTTGTAACTTATGTCTACGTAGGACGTATTTCAGCTGGTGCAACCCTTAAAACGTTAGTAGCACGTAAACTCCGACTTAAGTTAGAAATTATGTTCAAACTAGGCTAAGTTTGAACTTACACTGGTTCAACCGAGTGCTGCTGTTTTCCCAAGATGCGAGACAGTTAACTCTTGATCTCAAGATAATAATTGGGATTTGTTGACAATAATAAAAAAGTATAGAGAATATAGCTTGATTCCTGTTTAACTGAAGATGTCTGCTGCAAAAAAGTATGAGAAGGTTAAGTAAAAGAGTCTGTGATTCTGTCAAAATGACTAAATGAGATGGACTGGATCAAAAACATCCACTCAGAAACCAAGAGGAGCTGTTAAATTATTAAAGCCAACCCTGACCCATATATCATAATGTTCTGGAAAGGTAATGGACCTGGGACTGAAATGTATAAACAGTAGCCTATCTTCAAATGGGAGCACTGAAATAAAGATTTACATATTAGACATTTTGCCGATGCTTTTATGAGCAAGAAGAATATGAGCATTAACTAGGCAAGCAGTAGCACTTGATGTAGAAGTTTGAATGGGTCAACAATATCCAATCTGAGAAATTAAATCAGCTCTAAATAATATTTGTGTAAGCCTGGTTACTGTTCATATGTACATGTTCAATCACATGCATGGACTAAAAACACACACCCATATCTGCACTATTGACTCCAGAACAGAAGTGCACACACTCATATAAAAAAACACACACACACAGCCGTCTATCACCAGAACCATCACCCGCCACCGCAGACGAACTGACGGATCGATGGTTGGACGTTAGTCACCGTTTCACCAGGAAGAAGGCCCCACTTCTGCCCTGATAAGAATCGGTTACATCCTTCGAAAATAAATAAATAAACAAATAAATAACATCCAGTGTGGCTCTGATTGGATTAAAGGGAGAGGGGAAGGGCAAGACAAGCCACCATGAGGTATGGGCGAACAAATTGGAGCTAACAGTCGGCCAGAGAGTCCATTTTGGGGCATAATTTACACAGTGAGGAGCATGAGCTGAATCTAATGTCATTTCCATCAATTTTGCATTTTGGCCCTTTTTTCCTTCCCTTGGGCTTTTAGCGGACATTTGAATCGTCTGGCGGAGGACGGCCGGCAAGCATTACAATGTCGGAGACAACATTTAGCACAGCAGCAGAGTGAGAGGTGGTTCTTTATGGTGTGGTGACTGGCTGCAGAACAGCGGTGTGTATCCATTGCTGCACCATCTTGCAAATGGCTAACAATATGGTAATAGGGTAAGAGTACAGAATCGCCCCCAGACGAACCACTTAATGGATGTTTTATCTGCAGGTCAAGAGTCTCATCAGCCCCAATCTCTCCTGACAAGACGTGCCAAGTCAAATTTAGCGATAAAGCGCTTTTAACAAACAGGCCACAAAGTGCTTCAGGGAGGACAAAGCACACAAACACACAGAAGAGTTTGTGGTGAAATGTGAATCCTGTTGGCAAACAATGGAAAATCGTTTTAGACGAAATACACCTTGAAAGCAAAGTTGTCTGAGGACAAACACAGACGACAGGACTTCCTGACAGAGCTCAGACTAATTTCACTTCCTGCCCACAAACGGTTGGATGTCTTCTCAAGTGAATTTTGCCAAAGGTTTCTAAGACCAAATGTAGTCTGACATTAAGGCTGCTGTAGCGATTTCCAGATTACTTCTGATATTTATGGGACCCTAAAATGTTTTTCCCATTATGAGATAAACCCAAATCAGTGTTGAAACATAACTAAATACTGTACAATTCTGATGTACTACTTCTACTCTACTATTTCAGAGGGAAAATATTGAATATTTAACACCATTACAGTTACTGTAATTACTTTGCAGATATCATCGTCCAAACCACAGAATCAGTTTATAAAATGATGCCCAAATTTATCGGAGCCATTTTCCGTTTTATATGAATATTTGTATAATCGCTGCCTCCAGTTCCAGGCGGAACATCGTTGTTGTGATCTAATTGATGTAGATACAGGTTCTGGTCATATAATTAGAATATCATCAAAAAGTTGATTTATTTCAGTAATTCCATTCAAAAAGTGAAACTTCAATTCATTCCACATAGACTGATATATTTCAAGTGTTCATTCCTTTTAATTTTGATGATTATAACTGACAACTAATGAAAACCCCCAAATCAGTATCTCAGAAAATTAGAATATTGTGAAAAGGTTCAATATTGAAGACACCTGGTGCCACACTCTAATCAGCTAATTAACTCAAATCACCTGCAAAGGCCTTTAAATGGTCTCTCAGTCTAGTTCTGTAG
>NC_060152.1:5604208-5605256 GCF_021292245.1 Micropterus dolomieu
GTCATTTATCCAGGGTTGCTTACTAGCTTTAGACGTAGGCCTAACCTTTAGAGGAGCAGTAATATTTAGTGACGACAAGCAGATATGATTGAAGTGATCGACCAGATTGTTGGTGTTGGAATCAGACAGGTGTTGGCTTTGGCTCTGAAAGAATGCGCAAAACTTTGAAACACTTTGTTCATTAAAGAAGCGAGAACACACGGAGCTTGGTGAGGCGGCATGAGTAACAGGCGAATCGCAGCTAAAAACAATACATCTGTGGTCAGATATGGTCATGTCCACTAATTCCACAGAGGAAATGCTGACACCCAGGGTAAAAACCAAGTCCAGTGTATGACCACGGTTATGTGTTTGCCCTTTGACCCTAAATACCCACTTCCTTCTGATTGGCCAACTTCTGGAAGCCTACCGAGGGGCAGCATCCACTTTTTGTGAGCACCGATAGCACCGCCTCATTGTCTTGCCAGTGTGCTCGAAGACATATGACAGCTACAGTAACTTAGCTTGGGAAATAGCGATAATAGGGCTGCTAAAGTTGATTTATTTCAGTAATTCCGTTCAGAAAGTGAAACTTGTATAATGTATACATTCATTCCACACAGACTGATATATTTCAAGTGTTCATTCCTTTTAATTTTGATGATTATAACTGACAACTAATGAAAAAACAGTATCTCAGAAAATTAGAATATTGTGAAAAGGTTCAATATTGAAGACACCTGGTGCCACACTCTAATCAGCTAATTAACTCAAATCACCTGCAAAGGCCTTTAAATGGTCTCTCAGTCTAGTTCTGTAGGCTACACAATCATGGGGAAGACTGCTGACTTGACAGCTGTTGAAAAGACGACCATTGACACCTTGCACAAGGAGGGCAAGACACAAAAGGTCATTGCTAAAGAGGCTGGCTGTTCACAGAGCTCTGTGTCCAAGCACATTAATAGAGAGGCGAAGGGAAGGAAAAGATGTGCTAGAAAAAAGTGTACAAGCAATAGGGATAACCACACCCTGGAGAGGATTGTGAAACAAAACCCATTCAAAAATGTGG